>NC_056727.1:386194802-386289802 GCF_019279795.1 Protopterus annectens | reverse complement strand
ATATGCATAGAAAGCTTCACAGGCACACACACACACACACACACATGCGAGCATGTACACACACACACACACACACACACACACAGATGCAGCAACTTTTTGTTGAATAATTACAACTTAGATGTGTAATTATGATAAAATTAATTAATGCATGCATAATATCCACAGTAATGTATCTCAGTTTGTTGCTGTCAGACACATACATTGCAAGCTACTACAATCCTTTCCCTGGACACACACACACACACACACACACACACACACACACACACACACACACACACAACCTTGTAACTGCTACCACACTTACTTGTGATTTGTCTGTTTAGTTTGTTTGCTATGTGTGTTTAAAAAAAAATAACAGAACCAGGGCACACAAGTGAAAGCAGAATAACTTAACTTCTTCTCCTTGCAGGTTTCTACTGGTTCAAACATTTTTCTAGTCCATTTAAAAGTTTTTTGATCCATGGTTATCAAATGGACATAAAATGGCAGCTAATATAACATTTTTTCATCATGGCATATGGATTTTTTTTTTTTTTTTTGCTGTGAATAGGTGCACTTGTTTTTCCCAACCTTATCCAGTGCATTAAGTATACCTTTTGGAACATCACAAGTCTAACGAGGCTTACTGATTCTCCATGCCTATTTTCTAATCTCAAATAAACCTTTCCAAACATGTCCCAAGTCACTACCACTGCAGTTATATTAGGTGAACACAGTACAAAAATTCAAGTAACATAGTAATGCAATTGATCTAATACTACATACACATTCAATAAGAGTAAAATAAAGTACAACCAATGTTAAGAAGTATAAATATAAAGGGGATCTGTGCCAGGTATGGTTACTGCCATATCTATATATGTGTATAAAATGAAATGGTTTCAGTGTCAGGTAATGTTCCTGACATATCTACATAGGTGAATAAAAGGAAATGGTTTCAGTGTCAGGTAATGTTACTGACACATCTACATAGGTGAACAAAAGGAACTGGTTTCAGTGCCAGGTAATGTTACTGACATATCTATATAGGTGTATAAAAGAAAAGACTTATAATCTATGCAGCACACATTTTCTGATCAATTGGAAAAGTAAAACAAATACTAATCTGAGGAGGAGGATGAGAAGAAGAGGTAATGTCTCAATCATCTTAATTTAGATTTTACATTGGTTATGAGTTCATATTCTGAAAGTCCAAGATCCACAATGGTCCAGTCTACAATGGCAGTTATTAATGGGGGAAGACCATTCCCTGAAATGCAGCCTTTACTATTTTAGTTTGACACAGGAAAATGTGAATCCTTGGGAGCATTTGGAAGTGTTTAATTGAAAAGTGAAGCTTATATATCTTCCTTCAAATGAGAGGAGACATACTCTGAATTAGTAGCATCGCCATTTGTAAAGTAAACACTCTGATAGTTGTAGTTCATTTCATGGAAATTAGCTTTTGTCAATGAATGAGTGAACAGTAAATTATACAATGTAATAAATATTGCTTTAAAACACATGAGATTAGTTATTTCCATTACACCAGTCCAATAACACTGCAGTGGACAAAGCTTCCTTTCCAACCAGCACTGTCCCTTTGTATTTCTCAGGCTGACCTAATTTTTCACCATAGCAGGAAGAAGACCTGACCAATGTCAGTAATTCATACTGTGTGTTCACCAAACAAATGAAAGCATTGATCTATATGCCTAGATAATTGAGGAAAACATTTGTTTTAGTCATTTCCAGCTCCAACCACTACTAAGAAAACAACTCATCCTTATAATTTTTATAGTATGCCTTTTTATGGGACTCTGTGATCATGGCACATTTTTTATAAAATTGCAAGCATCTGATTTTATATGAAAGTGATGCAAACTATGTCATACTCTCCCAGCAGTATGAAGATAACATGTACACAACAGGAGTTGTTACTTATCAGTATGTGACTAGTGTCTTCACTCACCTTATGACCTCTCATGCAGACACCAGATCATGGATGATTAGAGCAAAAAATAGCAGTGTAAATGAGGACTATTACAGTGGTGAACTCTTTAATCAGAATGCAAAATCTGCAGCTACTGAACCAGCTGAAGGCATCTGCAAGTATGGCTCCATCTGGATAATCTATTAATTCTGAGTCAGATATATTTGTGAGATCCACAGAAACAAGCTGCCAAAGTGAGGTGACTTGCATATGAAGGGTAATCATTAGGTTTTACCTAGAAATGGACTCCAGTGATGAAGTAGTGATTTCAGCTAATATGTGGTGAGCTGTAACAGTGCCTAACTCTGAGGATAACATCTTTAAAGGATGAGCATGACAAGTGCTATTTTCTCTGTAGTAGGAAACTCCTGTGAAGGAACAGACTAATCAGGTCTGTCAGTGAACTAGCAGTCTGCATGGATTGCAAAATGGTTAAACCAGTACTGATTATTTACAACCCTTGGACTCTAATTGAAATATATGCTGAGTCTTGAAATATTTCAGAGAAAAGAATTTTCCAAACTATACTTCAAATGATATTCATACATGTTATGGACTACAGAAAAAATGAAAACTACAGAATTGCTTAGAAGAAACTAATCTGTATAACAGTAATGATTTCAAAACAAAATATGACCCTAATTTTATATGCTGTTTTGTGTATAGAAATGTTACACTTTTTTCTACAGTAAAAGTATCTCCACAGTGTTATATCTCAGACATCTTACTTTCTTGACCCATATTATCAACACAAAAGTGTTTATCAAGTTGTTGTCTTTTCAATTAATCTTTATAAGTCACGTGTTCTCACTTATGTTTTGAATATATTTACAAAGCATGGAACACGTTTGCATATGCTTGTTGTTAGAGGGTATTTAACAGTAAATACAAATATGAAAAATGAATAAGGTATAAAATAAAGCTTGCTTAAATGTAGAAATAGAGTTTAGCAAAATGTGATTAGCATCCATACTAAATGACTGTGGCTTGAAAAATAAGGAATTTGCTTAATGGACATGTTTTCCTATAGAGTCAGCAAGAATGTATGCATTTCACACTGTCAGCAAGAAAGTTGATGTCTTACAGACTTAGCAAAAATGTAAAAAACAGGATGTATGCATTTCATATTGTCAGTAAGAAAGCTAACCTGCTTTCTTAAAGAATGAACAACAGGAGAACAATCTGTATGTGTTTATATCATATGACACTGTTAAGCAAGGAAGTTTGAATGGATATGCTTTCATCAAGTCAGTGTTTGCACAAGATGGTTCCTTAAAAGACAATACCATTATTTCTCTACAGGATGAAAACATATTTTTCTGCAAACACCAGCAAACAGATGTTTTCATACAAAGATCAAAATAGAATACCAAGGAGAAAAACAGGATGTAAAACCACTATAAAAAGACTAGTTATCTTCTATGCTGATTGAGAAGTAAAGTGGTACAGTGTAACTAAATCTGCAACAGTAGTACGTGTGGTTTGTTATAAAAAGTGATTTATTAATTACTGCTTTTAAAGTGACAAGAGTTTGGTGCTGCATCAGTGTATATTCTGCAAGTTTCTATGGGCAATAGACTGTGATGCAATTATAACTAGACTTTGATTTCAGCAGAATCCAGCCAGCAAGACCTTGGTGTCTTAAGAAGACTTCGGATCCATCACAGTAAGCAGCATATTGATAATTAATTTTTCCATGGTGAGCCTAGCCTGCATTTGAAAACAGAGAGAGTGGTGATGCCTTCAGAGGGTCAATTCAGACAAATTGCAGCAAATAACAGTTGTGCATATGTGTAAATCATAAACAGAAGTACTGCAGTTTATGCAGCTTGTAGCAGTAAAGTTTCTTAGACATCTGAATCCAGATTGAGGGTGCAAGCGCAGGAAAGTCGCAGTGCCATAAACTCTCCAGGAAAGGTGAACACCAACTTTTCATAGCATCTCTCTGCCTGCTGTGTTTCACCAGCTTCTTGAGTGATTCCAAAAATTTTCCAGCCATCTGCAACAACAGCCTGATCACCTGTTTTCTTGCTAAGTGGTAAGACCTTTTTCTGTGTCACATTTTTAGTATGGATGCTATTAGACAGAATTCAAGCAGGTGTAAGCCAAGCTTTACTCTTAATGTAGCAGAACAAACAGATAAATATGGAGTAAACTGCAATGTTGGTATACACAGCACATTAGTAAATATAAAACTTTAGGGCAAGTTGATAGTAAGGCATTATACAAATGTATTACAATATTTGACTGATATCACAAAGAAAACCATGTGGGGTATGACACATGTTTATTGTGTAAATCATATGAAATGGATTTCTGTGTAAAATGGCATAACAATACAGTGCATGCCATTATTCAAATGCTAGCCTGTACAGACAAACATTTTAATGGTAAAGAACCAGGAAAAGTTAATATGCTCACATTATATTCAGATGTTGAACAGGTTATGTCTTGTCACCACATGTAAAAGGTTTATAGTAGAGTTACAGCAGTCAAACCAGTCATTGATAGAACCTCCAGTATATATTGTTACAAAAGAATGTAATAAACTTCTAAAAGGCAGACACAATGAGTTCAGGAAGTTTAGACAAGTTATGCAAACATTTTTTTTCAAAAGTGCATAGGAGTTTTAGATTCAGCAGAACAGAATACTGAGAGATATCAGGAAGACCATGTAACATTACAGGAAACTACCAGCTGACACAATGTAACACCAGAAACATGTAAATAATAAACTGTCTCAGCTCTCCAGACACTGCAAACTTTCATAGACCAAAAGAGCAAAAAAACACATAATAATTCTATACATATGAACAGATAACAGCGCTTTCACCCACATACATGGTCAGGCATCATCAGAGTAAAAGAGACCTTCATCTTTCTTGCATTTAAAGCTATTAGTCACAAACACACCCCTCTAGGCAACCAACCCCAACCAAAAAGCAATTTATAAATTAAAGTCGCAGTAAAACATCACTCCTATGCTTGTTGGAAAGCACGATTACTTACAACTAGAAAAAATATTGTTCAACTTAAAACACAAGCATTTTTAAAAAAACTATATATAAACATGTTTGTATAAAAGTAGTAAATAAAAATAATAAATAATAAATAATAATATAATGCTTAACATTCTTCAAACAAATATAGATTTGTACTTTAAAATGCTAGAGACTGAGATGTAATCATTAATGCCTAGAGGTCTAGATGCATCCAGCCTCAACTGCCAGATGCACTCCCTCATCTCAAGTAAAACTTTTAAATCACCTCCTTTGTCATTAAATGGATTTTTGTCTATTACAAAAAACAGAAATCTCTTAAAATGAGGGCAACTCAGACTATGCATATACAAGGCATTGTTAGTTATTTTGTTCCTGATGTCTCTTAAGTGTTCCAGGATTCTGAGCCTTAACTTTCTTATTGTTTTCCCAACATAGAAAGTAGAACATCTCAAACATGTAGCAATGTACACTACCATCTTAGTATTACAGTTACAGAATCCAGGACACCTAATAGTTTTATAGAAGCCTTGAACCACCACTTAATGGCCATTATTAATAAACTTACATATACTACAAACTCTGCATTTACTTATTTTGGAGCTCTTATATGTCTCAATATTAGGTTCAGCTTCCATCGATTCTTTGAGGTTCCTACCCCTACTATATGTAAAAGGTGGAGTGTTACCTATAATACTTATAGTATCACTGTAAAAAGAACTTTGCCAAGTGTCCTTAATAATTTGTCCTGCCTGCCCATTATATGGCAAAATCATAGCCCGTTTTTGTGTTGTGCATGGGACTCTGAAGCCAACTCATTCCCCTCATGGAATTCCTTCGTTAAACCCCCATGCAAAATAGGTTTAAAGGATGTAATTTTCTTAGTTTCTATTTCTTTTCTAACTCTGGACAAAATTTCTTGTGGATAGTCCCTTTCTGTAAACATAGCAGTCAAGCTGGTCAACTCGATGTTTAGCCATTCATCCTCACTAATCAGCCTGGATAATCTAACCATTTGGTGTTTGACCAAGTTCTTCTTGATATAGTCGGGATGACAACTCTGAAAATGCAAGAAACTATTTGAATAAGTTTTCTTGCGATATATACTCGAATTTAGGCTAACATGCATGTTTTTGTATAACAATATATCCAAATAATTGCAGGTTTCCCCATGTATAGTGTAGGTGAATTTTAAGAATGGGGTAGTGTTGTTAAGAAAATCAACAAATGTATGGATCTTGTCCCTACTCCCTGTCCAGAAAATTAGTATATCATCAAAGTAATGCAGATAAAGCATTACCTGTTTCATATACTCAGTAGGGAACACCTTCTCCATCTCCCATTCCGCCAGTACCAAGTTGGCATAGTTTGGCGCCACCTAGCACCCATGGCAACTCCTGCCACATGTCTAAATAGTTCACCTTCAAATCCAACAAAATTGTTTGACAAAACCATTTCCATAAGATCTACTATCACTACGTTTGACAGCATGGAAACCACTATATTTTTCCAAACTCCTACTAAACATTTCCAGACCTTGTACCTGAGGAATGATCGAAAAAAGATTTATAACATCAATTGTCACCATCAAAAATGGTTCAAAGGTTTGTTTTTGTCTTAAACATTTGTAGGGCATTCAGCTTTCTAAGTTTGTTTTCGATTTGACCTAATTGTACCTTTAAAGTACCCGGTTCCGATTGCTGTCCAGCTTCTGGCTTCCAATCCACATCTGTTTATAATGCACAAGAGGAAAAACAGACAAGAGCAAATGTAAATAATATAAATATGGACATGTGTTAGTTAAGCCAATATCTATTTTGTTTGTTTTTTTTTTTTTACAATTTTTTATGATTATATAGTAACACCACACCAAACAGCTAAAGTTCTGAATTTTAAAAAGAAATTAAATCACAGAAGGTATTAGTCAAGCAGGCTTTGTAAAATGAATGGCAGGGCAGTTAAATAAATAAAAAAATACCGAAATCAAAGTTAAAAAATGTATAAGCTAATTGTAAATACTAATTTTAATTGTAAAAATGCATAGTTATGCAAATCACAAATATAATACTGCATGTTTTTACAACTGCATTCTAATATCAAGCTGCAAGTGTATTAACAGATGATTAAATGAAAAATGCTAAAAGGGTTAACTATGGTCTACACAGTCTAAAATGTGAGCTCAGATCTTCCCAGATAAGGTCAAAAACAACACTGATTGCCAGACAAGTGGCTTGAGTTTTTCTAAAACATTATTGTTATTAAAACATAATTGTTAAATGTTCACATGCAACACTATTTAATAATTGTAATAAAACATCACAATTGTGCATATATGTCACTGATAATCTGTGTTGCAGGTAAATGTTAAAAGTAAAAAACCTCAGTTACTTCAAGTGCTGCCAACAGATGGTCTATAGTATACATACAGTTCAAATAAAGTATACAGGAGGGTACAGATAACTATTAGTAGTAGTAGACAGCAAAGGCAACAGAAAAAAATACATTCTGTCATTGAAAACAGCCAAAACATGATCAAATCAGACAAAGGTCCATAGTTTGTTAGTAATATAATAAAGCAAATGTATAACCAAAGTTTTGGGCTGGCATACATTATATTCTCACAGCATAAAGCAAATAAACAATACTGCAATACTACAGGGGGAGGGGTACTTTCTCAGTGTTACACTGACTCTATAAGCAGTACTGCAGAAAGGATTAAAATAGAGCTACAGGAAGAAAAATAATATCTCATTCCCTCTTGACAATACTCTTTCAGGGGAGGGGAAAATAGGTATTAGTGCATTAGAAATACTGGTAAACAGATTAAACCTGACAGAATAAGATATTTTACAAGTTGGTAATAGCTATTATGCTAATTATTATTGTATTTTAATATATTTTTTTAACAAGACAATGTTGATATGCAAAAAGCATGAATGTTTCTAACTGTTGGGTATGTAGTTGCCTCCTGTGTCAATTCCACTAGATACTTCTTAAGAGACATAAGAAATTTCCAATATTTTTCTTGATGTTAATGTTACTAAATGTGTAAGATTAGACTAAATGTAATTTACAGTCTTTGTATGGACAACTAAAAAAGAATTCAGTACAAATGAAATTAAAAAAAAAATGGGTCCAGGGTACCTATTAGATTGAAATGCATGAGTAACAGACAGTCTGTGTAAATATACTGTCTAGAACACATTGTAAAGTAACAAGTTCAAAAGTAATTTGTCAAGTTGTAATTTTATTACTAGTTTTAATTTTATCACTGTTTTTTGGACCACAATTTTCTCAGTACCAGTATTGGTTACCCAAGTTAAAGGAAAATTATATTAAAATATTGTACTCATACAGCTAACTGACTTATATGTACATAGCATTCTTTAGTGTATAAATCATGTTTTTTTTAATCCTCAAGTATTAAATATACTGAAATAATTACATTAAACTATTTATTATCTAAACCCAGTTCAGTGCTTTACCAAGGTGCTTAATAAGTTCACTTCATTGTCAACTAAGGTTTTAATGGACAGTTCAGAGATATGACCACAATATTATGATTAAAATTATATTGAAACTGTATATTTATAGCACTAAATAACATTTGCAGTAGCACATAGTTCTTGTCTGTTATAGATATTAGTCTATCTCTAATTGTTTGGTATAACACAATTAATAAAAGTAAACAGTTAATTCAACATTTGCAAAGAGTTAATGAAACAGTTCTAAGTCATAAATTAAATTCTGTGATTGCAAAAGAATAAATAAATCAAGTTAAAAAATAAAAAATAAAGCAGACACAGCTCATAACTAATAAAATATTTCCATAGAATGGTCTGCAAAAGAAAAAGCTGTTAAACACATTCAGTTTTATTAGTAATAATTGATATCCTTGTATTAACTATGTAAAATTGTATTTTGACTTGTATCAAAAGAAGACTAAAGGTTTTGTTTCTGAATGTGATTTCTGTATAATCTGACAAAAGATACATATTAATATAAATTGTTTTAAAAAATAAAAACAAGGGGCCAGATTCAGGAAGGCTTACACGGAGTTCAAGAGTAGTGTAAGCCTCCGTGTAAGCCTCCTGATTCAGCAACAGCCCAAATCTCCGTGTAAGAGACAGCTAACACGTCTCTTACACGGAGTGGGCGTGGAAATGCTCAATACCTCATTTGCAGCTCCAAGATATGCAAATGAGGTATGTCAGCGATCCACAGCCAAACCAGTCCGTGTAGCGGACGTGTTAGCTTCTGAAATGTACTCAGCTGACAACTGAGTACATTTCTGCAAAATTAAAAGCAGACTATGTCAGCTCCAAATAAAGGTGCATTTGTTATATTAAGCATGCCAATGGCCAAATATGTGGCCATTGGCATGAAAAATGTTGCAAAAAAGTTATATAACTTTTTTTTTTTCCAGGATGTATGTGTTTAACTGTAAGCGCACACCAGCATAAGCGGGTGCGCTACCTAAAACTGAAAACCGAAGCTTATAAGCCCACAATTGTGGGATTTATGTATTACATGAAAGTCAATGGAGGGACTTGCAGAGCAAAAACAATATGGCCTCCGTTTAGTGGTTGTCAAGGGGGGGAAGCTCCGTGTAAGATATGTAACTAAGCATTACTAGGCAATCCTATGTAAATGAGGCTTACAATACTGAATCACACTGCCACATAAGTAATGAGCACTTTCTGAGTCGTGTAAGAGTTAGAGAAGGGGGAGGAACAGAGTAAGAGGTAGGTGACATCATGGGGGGGAAGGATAGAAAGAAATGTACCAGATTGGAGGGCAATGTAAGGTAAGAGATGACAGACAGACATCAGGGAGGGAGGTGTGTCCCAACAGAACACTGGGAATGTCAAGAAATTGAGGGCATCGCTATCCCTACACTCTAAGTTTCTTGAAATACGTGCATCTTGTGGCGTGTCTTGTAGCGTGTAAGGCAGAGTTCAACATGTGGGGCGTGTTGCAAACTGTTTACAACGGTTTCTTGGCGTGCGTGTGTAAGGCGGTGTCTTGTAGCGTTTTAGCATGAATCAGCCTAGCTAACACCGTGTAAGGATGTGTCTTGTAGCGTGTAACACCGTGTAGGGATGTGTACAGCGTTTAAGTTACTGTGGCGTGTTTAAGCGGTGTGCACATTGCTCCCCTCAGGAAACAGAGAGGAAATAGGAAACAACCAAAATACAGGAAACTGCCAGAAGATACTACTAAAGTTAATTGGTGGAAACAATTAGAAGCAGGCAATTACACAGGCAGACTAGAAGCCCAACCCAGCACTTAAAACACAACAAAGAGCAGTGCAGGCTGTTTCTCACAAGAGATACTGCCAGAAACTAAGCTATCAGAGTTGAAACCTGAAAAACGCAGAACTCAGAGCAGAAATGCTAGTCGCTGCCATAGCTGTTATAATCAGACATAGGCGAATTGCGAGGGTGGTGATAATGCAGATGCTGACAGACAACCCAGAGTGAGGAGAAGGAGAAGAGTATACAGGCCTAGGGTCACCTACCATGGGTTACATGAGCTGGAGATAGTAGAAGCTATAGAGTGGACAGAGAGCTCCTGCAGCAGATTGTTGAGCTGTGCAGGCCACGCCTCACACACAGAACCAACAGAGGGAACCCATCCCAGTGGAAACCAAGGTATGTGCTGGCCTAAGAATACTAGCAACAGGTACCTTTCAGAGACCAACTGGCGATATGATGGGGATATCACAGGCATCAGCCTCCAGGGTACTGCACCAGTTCCTGGATGCCATGTCACCACATGTCAGTGATCATATATATGTCCCTAGTGACCGTGAGGTTGTGGCCAGCAATATCGTCTCTTCCAGCAAATAGCGGGATACCCTGAGGTGCTGGGTGCAATAGACTGCTGCACATACGAATCAAGGCACCAGCTGGTGAGCGGGGTAGAGTCTACATTAACCGCAAGGGATACCCCTCCATCAACTGCCAGGTGGTGTGTGATGCCCAGGGCATAATAATGAATGTGTGTGCTGGCTGCCCTGGTAGCTACCACGATTCCCACATCTGGCATCTGACGCAGCTGTACCAATCATTTGCCAATGGGGACTTCCCACACGGACACCTAGTGGGGGATGCTGGTTATGCACTTGAGCCGTGGCTGATGACACCCATCAGAAATGCACACACACCCGAACAGGAGCGCCATAATGAGGCACCGCACAAACCGCGCAATATCATAGGCGTGTGTTTGGGCTGCTCAAATCCGGTTCGGTGTCTGGACCCGTCTGGTGGAGCTTTGCAGTACACACCAACTACATGTACCCAAATGATCATGATATGTGCTATGCTACATAATATGATCCTGCGGAAACAGCTGCAGCAGGACCAGCACAGGGCTGGGCCAAACATCCCCCCACCATTGCCAAGGCCACCACAGGCAGTGGGTGACTTGGAGGAGGAACAACCTGACCTTGACCCAGTAGGCAGAAGGAGGCGTGCCCAGTATGCCCTGGCCTTGGCAAAGAGGCAGCGCATAGCACATATGCTTGGTCAGTAGGAACACTGGGACTGATACCCACTCTGACTCACTCATACAGTAACAGGGATGCCTAACATGACACAACCTGCTTCCAAATGTACAGGGAGTGTAGTATGTGCATCCGACAGAGGCAGCCCTGCAGCACCATCCGAGGTATGAATGCCATGTGTTAAGTAATGTAATACCATGTATCATATGCACACCTGAGGACCATGACTAACATCCACCCTCACCAATCATAAACCACAAAAACACAAACCCACCTCATAGCTATCACAAGGGATAGGAACCTAGATGTAATGCTACCCAATGCCAAAGGTATAAACAGCAAGATGTGTGCAGTGTAAATGCACACAGTATAGAGAATGCACATATCAGTGCTGTAATAGAAAACAGGGTCAAAGCGCACATCAGCACCCTGACACTACCAGGGTCACACCTCATACAGTGATGTACATGTGCAAAAACATGGAACAAGATACAAAATGAGGGTGACTACCAATAAATGGCATGGATAACCACACACCCCTGTTGTTACCACAACAAGAAGCAACATGCATTAGCCATGGTCAAACACCAATGGCTAAAACTGACTACTACTATATAGCTTGCTGCAGACCACTGTCCTAATAGCAGCAACTGCCCCAGGCCTATGTTCACAGGTTCACAGGTTCATACTAGGCTATCTGCCCTAGGGCATTTATAAGCCTAGACCAGAGTTCCGTGGAGTCTGCCGCACCTTCACTCTGACGGATAATTTGCCCATTATATTGCTGTGCCTCTGACAAGCAGTGATACTGAGGTTATCCCTGGGGCATACCTGCAATCTCCCATCCATTGATTAAGATCTCACTTGAACAAAGCCAGTGAGGTACTCAGCCTCACATGTACCAGGATGTTGTTCCACAGCATAGGGACTCTCTGGTTGAAGAATCTGTCCCTCCAGCACATCCTATTAATATCTGTGTTGAGGTTTAAATCTCCTGCCACTGTAGTTCTGATGGATGTACAGGTCTTGAGGTGAAGCGTGTACATTAACTCAGGTTTGGACATGGCCTTGGATGTCAGGCACAGGTCACCTCTGAGCAGGCGGTGAAGTCACGGAATCAAGCTGGAATTCCTCCAGTCGGGCAGCATAAGAAATATGTTTGAGACCCTTTCTCCTCCTGTCGAGGAATCTGTGGGCCCATCCAATTGCCATAGGTGTCGGGTCATATACATGCTGTATGGGGCATTGCACTCAATCAATGGTCCAATGAGTGAAGAGTACAGGGGAACAATGACCTCCCTGGATCTAGATGTGAATCCCTGCATGATGAGGTGGGCAATGTAGAAGTTCTACCTAACTACCCTGGGAGCGTGAGTGTCAAACAAAGGTTACTCTCAACCTGGGTGCCCAGGTCCCTGATAACCTCCTGTGTGCTTAGAGGATTGCCACCTACATGGGAACTAGTGGTAACCTTGTTCTTCCCAAAGTGCATGGCTATGCATTGTTCAGTGTGTAATGTAAGGCCATGGCTCTGGCACCAGTTATCCGTGACTATGACACCCTTCTGAAGGATGTCTGTGTCAGATGGGTGTCCAACTATGGTTCCCAGTCTGCAGTCATCTTCAAACTTTGTCAGCCATAATCCTGCTGTGTTTGCTTGTACTTCTGAAAAGTAGATGCTGAGCAATAGTGGGCCCAGGACTGAGCCCTGTGGGACACCACTTGTGACAGTTGTGGAGTGTGACATGGCACCAGCAAGTCTGAACCTGTCTGTTCTGTCACGTAAGCGGTTTGCAACCCATCCTGTGATGTATGGGTTCACATTTTAGCTGGTGATGTTTTCAATGATACCCAAGTGGGGTATTGTGTTGAAAGCCTTTGCCAGGTCAAGGTAGGCTGTGTGGAGTGCCTTGCCCTTGTCAATGGCCTTGGTGTCTGTTATGAAACAGTCAACCAAGTTTAAAAGGCATGATCTGCCCTCAACAAAGCCTAACTGGGTTGGATCTAATGTCTGCAAGTCCCCTATGTCCTCATCTATGACTTCCATTATGATCTTCTCCATAGCTTAGCAGACCCTGCTTGTCAAGCTGATGGGATGGTAGTTTCCGTGGTCGGTGGAGGCACCCCCATGTGAAGTGGGTCCACCATTGACATATGCCACTCCTTGGGAACATATCCTGACTTGAGGCTAAGATCATACAGCTGCCCTGACTGCGGGTTGAATTCTTGAGTGAGTTCATGGAGCACAAAACCAGGGACACCATCTGGTCCCATGGATGCTGCGTCCTTTCCCTTGGATAGAGCAGTTCCCACCTGAGCATTTGAGATGTTTGGGGGGCTACAATCCTCTTTCATACATATCTCTCCAGTTGTGGTGGAGGGGTGGGTGGAGCAATCTGCACTGAACCTGTCAGCCAGTATGTTGGCAATGTCTATAGGTTCAGTGATATTTACAACATTCTGAGCCTATTCTGAGCATATCTGGGAGTTTCCTCCCAGGTGTGTAGCGATATCTATAAAGGCCTCATTGTTGTCCCGTGAGCCCTTAGTGGGTTTACTCCCAATATTAAGCCTTGGATGATTTCATGGGGAACTCAGTGTTTCACCTATATTGAGCAGGGGTGTCTACCCTTCCACGGATATCGCTCTATCTTGTAGTACCTCCTTCCTTGTGTTGTAGTGCTTGTTTATGGCTGAGGTCCACCACACTGGGCGCTTGCCTCTGGTACAACGAGTCTGTGTTTTGTTTGGGATTGCCTCATCCATGCAGTCTTGAAGGTGCTGGTAGAAGGCAGTTGTAAGTGATACAGTGGCTTGGGTAATGGTGTCTGCTGGCTTGGGGGCTTTGAAAGAGACCACAACAGTCATTAGAAGTGTGTAGTCGGCTTCTGAGAGGTTCTGCACTGTGGTCTTTTCTATCTGGGGTGGAGGTGGGATGTGGACTTCCACTGAGAGTAGGTCATGATCTGATCTCACCAATGATGGGTATACCTCTGGTGTTGAACATTGTGAGCCCATGTTTGTGATGATGAGATCTACTATGTTGTCTCCTCTTGTGGGGATGGTGACTAGTTCTTCCATGGCATGTGAGTGTATGAACTGTAGGAACCTGTGGCTAGAGTGTTGTGGCTGTAGTACTGATCCCAGTCTATATTTGGATAGTTGGGATCACCCAGTGTGATGGTGTTTGCAGGTACATGTATTCCCGCCACTGTTTTCATGAAAGCTCTGTGAGGTACCTGAGTTTCAGAGGATGGCCTGTAACATGCTACAAACTTCAGAGCAGTCTTGCCTATGGTTAATTGCACCGGATGGTGTACAATGCATCGTGTGTTGCCACCAACCATGAGGTGAGGGTGTCCTTGATGAATATTGCTATTGCCACCCCTCATAGTGGTAATATGTGTACTGCATAGATACGAAATATTGTGCCTCTGACTTAGTAGTGACACATTATGACCACCTTACATAATTGAATAATGTGACTATGCCTCTGTCCAGTCTGTGCCCCTGTCCACATGCAGCTGTCAGATGTCTCTTGAAGAGAGTCAGTGAGGTACTCTGTCTAACATGAACTGGGATACTCTGCTAGAGTTTGAGATGCCTCTGAGTTATGACTCTGTCCCTTCAGCATGTCCTATACATGTATGTGCTGAGGTTCAAATCTTTAGCTCCCATGTTTCTGGTGGATGTGGATTGCTTGCAGTGGAGCATGTCTACCAAATCCTGATCGGACATGGTCTTGTATGTCAGGCATAGGTCACCTGTGCATTATGTGGTATGACACTGAAAAAAGCTTGTTTTTAGTTATTCTGGAAGTATATGACATGTGTTGTAGATCCCTGATCGTCATGGTAAGGTACTTGTGGGGTCTCTCCAGCTGCTGCAAGTGCTGGTTGAGGTACATACCAAATGGGGCGTTGTATTCAAGCATTGGCCTGATAAGGGAGAAGTATAGTGGTACAATGACCTCCTATGGTCTGGATGGAATACCCTCCATGATAAGGTGGCCAAGATAGAAAGTATGTCAAACAACTTTGGCAACATGGGTGTCAAATGAGATGTCACTATCTACATGTGTCCCCAGCTGTCTGATTTGTTTCCTGTACTCATTGGGTTGCTGTCTATGTACAGATCTGTGGGTACTGTGTTCCTCCCAAAGGGGATGGCTACACATCAGATGCAGTCAGTTTTAGGCCATGAGTCCAGCACCAGCTATCTGTCAGTGTTGCGGCAGTCTGTAGGATGTGTGTGCTGGCTGATGTATTCACTATGGTGCCCAGGTTGCAGTCATCTGTAAACTTTGTCGGCCACAACCCTCCTATGTTTGCTTTCACATCTGAAAAGTAAATACCAAATAAGAGAGGTCCCAGGACACAACCTTGTGGGACACCACTTGTGACTGGCTTTGAACCTGACAAGGCACCTGCAATGTTGACATTATGGGTTCTGTTTCTGAGCCATTTTGCAACCTATGCTGTGACATATGGTGTTATATTTCAGCTGTTGAGCTTGTCTATGATGCCTGAGTGGGGTA
The DNA here is from genome assembly GCF_019279795.1 of Protopterus annectens. NCBI lineage: Eukaryota > Metazoa > Chordata > Ceratodontiformes > Protopteridae > Protopterus > Protopterus annectens. Next base: position 386,273,780 of record NC_056727.1, on the reverse strand, counting down.
TTGTGTCAAAGGCCTTAGCCAAGCGCAGGTAGGTTGTGTGGACTGTGTAGCCCTCATCAGCGGCTCTACTGACAGTTTCAAAGTAGTCAACTTGGTGCAAAGCATGGGATCTGCACTGTACAAAGCTGAATTGGGTGTGATCAAGGGTCTGTAGGACACCAATGTCTCTGTGTGGAAGCTCCATAATGACCCTTCACAAAGCTTTGCAGACAAGGCTGTTTAAGCTTGTGTGGTGGTAGCTGCCAGGGTCTGTGGAGGCATCTCCTTTGTGGAGTGGGACCACTGTTGCCGTCCGCCAGTGTTCAGGTACAGATCCTGTAGCAAGGCTAAGGTTAAATAGGATCTGCATATACAGGTTTATCTCCATCTGTAGTTCACATAGCATGCAACTGGGGATACCATCAGGTCCCATTGATGCTGTGTACTGCGTCTCTGCTGACTGCGGCTCTCACATGGACATCAGGATGACAGTGCGGTCACATACACCTGTGGTAACTATCATGTCTTGCGGGCGAGGGACCTGGTACATTGCACTGAACTGGTCTGCCAGGGTGTCAGTAATATCTGTCAGGTCCCTGGGATATAAGTTGTTGTGTACCAAATCTGAGCATATATGAGGGTTCCCACCCAGGCGTCAGACATAACTGAAGAAAGCAGTGTGGTTACCTTCATCGTCTGTGGTGATTTATGTCCCCAAGTTGAACTTGGGTGTCTTTATGTGAGAATGTAGCTTTCTACTACTGCTGATCACAGCTGCCTTACATTCTGGAGATGTAGCTCTGTCTTGCATTAGTATCCTTCATCTGTTATACAGGTTGTTTATGGCTGGGGTCCACCAGACAGGCCACTTTCCTTGGTGGTGAAGGTGTCATTCTCATTTGTGATTGCATGGTCCATGCTTACTCGGAGATGTCCGCATAAAGTGTCTGTGCAGGAGTCACCATTGTGTGTTGTGGTTTCCACTGGCCCAGTGGGCTTAATGGATACCATCTCAGTCCGAAGAAGTGTGAAGTCAGCTTCTGAGCTGTTTGTCACTATACCCCTGGTATCATACTAGCACTGACACAGGTGTAAACAATTCCCCAGAATCCATCAAACAAAATGGACATGCAGGCTTACAGATGCCCTAGGGGGGTAGCCTAGTATGAACCCATTATGATACAGATTGTACAGGACACTACAGATAACCCCAAGGCTGTTGCAAATGATGGTAGTAAGCATGTTGTTGATTCCTGGATATGCTCCGGATCACACCGATATTACAAACAACATACCAGACACACACAGGTATGGCCAACAGACATCCTGACATGTGCAGTGCAAACCCCCCCCCATAATGCCAAATACCTTCCCCAGCAGACTGCCGCCTCCCTGACATTATGTCACCCTTACCACAGAGTACGTACCCAAAGAGCAGTGTACAACAACAGTGGGTGTTCTCAACAAAGGTGTCTCCTGAATGGATAGGAAAAACAACCACCACAGAATCATGAGAGGTTTGGTCTGCACAGCTATGGAAAGGACCAGCATGTACCACAGACATAATGATATTGTGGATCTATTGACACCCGACCCTACCCAGTGTGGGTTTACAAAGTGCAGACCCACCCCTAAACATGTGTGACTCAGTTGAAACAGTACTTGAAGTCAGTGATGAGGGCAATGTGGTCCACACAGTGTTGCGGACCTTGCAAAGCCTTCTGTACAATACCCTATGTGTTCCGTATAGATTTGCTCACCAGCTGATATATACACCCCAATGTCATGGGAGGGTTGCAAACCAGACCAACGACAGAACTGACATGGTCAGACATGCAGCAGCCATGTCAGACTACAAACCACATATAACAGGCATCCCACAAAGCTTGGTCCTGGGACCTTCACCATCTGGTATATATGCCCCATAGGTACAGGCCAACAAGTAAGGACTGTGCTGGAACATGTTTGTAGAGGACAACAAGCCGCCTGACATATCTGATACACCAGCTGACACAAGCATCCCATAAAAGGGCCACATAGAAACAGACAGCTGGTGCCATAGCCATGTCAGCATGTTAAATGGTGAAAACAGTATAGTCAGCCTCTGTGGATAATCCAGTAAGTGACCACCAATTCCCACATAGGTGTCGACCCATGACATTCCTAACATGTAATGCCAGAATGGGGACACAAGGTGATAGATATCCTGCATTGGACAAAAATGTGGCTGTAGGGTTAACAGCAACAATCCATATACCAACCTAATCATGAGGGTTATGACATCTAGCTAAGGGGAGGTCATTGTGGTTTTGCAGTTATCTTTCAGCAGCATTACAAATGACCACAACAACGCCTGTGTGGTGTACCTCAGCAGATAGATTCAGCAACTGTAAAGTCCACAACAGTACCTCACCAGGAGTATCAAAGAGCTGGAACACATGTAATGTGTCGCCTGATTAAACAGAATGCAGTTACACACACTGCCATGCTGGCCACCCAGACACAAGCTGTGCCTGATGTAGAAAGCCATGTCCAAGCTGTCAGCAATGCACATGCCGTACCTTGTACAATGTGAATGGCAGGGAGATATGCACATGAGGGACCTGAACCCCAGCACTGACATACATAGGACAAGCTGTACTGCATTATCCATAACACAGAAGCCACCACCACGCATGAGTAAACTACCAGTACAGGTTATCCATAGAGTCAGTCATTTATTCTACTCAACAGGGATCCTAGCGAGTGGATGGGAGATGGTAGGTATACCCTGGGTATCAATGTTGTGTCACAGGTAGACAGAGGCACAGTATACAAAACAAGACATATGTCATGCCAAACTGCACTTATGATGTGTTGATGGACAAACACACTATCCAATAACCATTAGAAATGGCCTTGGGCACATCGGTAGTGTTTGCCAATGTACACCCATGTTGTGGAATACACTACTGCAGTTGGTTGAGGCCGTTGTAAGTAGTTCACATCTGAACATAATGCAACATGGTCAGATAGGTTCATAGGTTCATACTAGGCTATCTGCCCCAAGGCAGTTCTAAGCCTAGTCCAGAGTCTGGTTGCGTGCGCCACCCCTTATATGGAAACAGTACTGTGCCCATTAGTTTGACGTGCCTGTCTCCAGGAGTGACACAGTGGCGATACCCGGGGTAAACCTATGATTTCCCATCCACAGGTCAGGATACCTCTTGAACAGAGCCAGCAAGGTGCTGTGACTCACATGGACCGTGATTGTATTCCACAGCATAGGGAGTCTCCGAGTGATAAATCCACCCCTCCAACATGTCCAATGTACATCCCTGCTACGGTGTAAGTCACTTGCACTATTGGTTCAGGTGGATCTGAAGATTTTGAGGTGGAGCATGTCCATTAATCCCTGGTTGGACATGCTTGCATGTCATGCACATGTCACCTCTAAGCAGACAGTATGTGACTGAATAGAGCTGTAGTGTTTCCAATCTGGCAGCATATGACAGATGTTGGAGACCCTTTATCCTTTTGTTGGGGGACATTCAGGGTCTCCCCACTTGCTGCAGATGTCAGGTGAGATACATCCAGATAAGGCAGTGTACCAGATCACCGGTCCGATAAGTGAAGAGTACAGGGGAACAATGACCCACTAGATCTGGATGTGGATCCCTTCCTGATCATGTGGACAATGTAGAAGGTCCTACTAGCCACTTTAGCAATGTGAGTGTCATCAGAACAGTGACTGTCAACCTGGGTCCCCAGGTCCATGATAACCTTCCCTGTGCTTAGAGGATTGCCACCTATATGGTAGCTTGGGGTTACCTTGCTTTCCCTGAAGGGTATGACTACACATGTTTTGCAAGTTGACTTCAGGCCATGGCTCTGGCACCAGCTATCAGTGTCCGTGAGCCCCTTCTGAAGGATATCCGTGTCTGATGCACTGTCCACTATGGCACCCAGTGTGCAGTCATCTGCAAACTTTGTCAGCCAAAGTCCTCCCATGTTGGACTGTACTTCTGAGAAGTAGATAACAAACAATAGGGGCCAAGGACTGAGCCCTGTGTGAGACCACATGTGACTGGCATGGTGTCTGACATAGTGCCAGCAACTCTAACCCTGTGGGTCCTGTCTGTAAGACAGTTTGAAACCTGATCTTGTGACATATGGGTGTACATTTCTGTTGGTAGGGTTTCCTACAATACCTGAGTGGGGTATTGTGTTGAAAGGGTTTTCAAGGGCAAGGTAGGCTCTATGGACTGCCTTTCCCTCATCAATGGCCTTAGTTACTGTTTTGATAATGTCAACCAAGTACAAAAGGCATGACTTGCCCTTGATCAACACAAACTGGGACAGGTACAATGTCTGCATGTCCTCCATATCTTTCTTCATGAGCTCCATTATGATCCTCTCCATAGCTTTGCAGACTACACTTGTTAAGCTTATGGGGCAGTAATTACCAGAGTCCATAGAGGCACTGCCTTTGTGCAGACATGCACAACTGGACCCTAAAGAGGCTGTTGTGCACAGTATGGAAATGTAAATCAGTGATAGGACTAAAGCCCAGGATAATGTCCACCACAGTGAAAGTACTGAACCACTACACTATACAGTACAACAGTGCTAGGTCAGTATGAATGGATGTTAACAATTGTATGCAAAGTATCCCATGCAAAAGCTGCAGGCACAGTATAATCCCTGTTGTGTTCACAGGAAGCATCTGGACAGTAACTACACAACATGTCACAGAACACACAACCTTAAACAGGAGTTATTTGTTGGAGTTCACACTCATCCACAACTGTGATGGGCTGCATAGTTCAACATATGGAAAGCTCACACTGGGCATGCTCACACACTTTGATAAATGAGACATCATTCACACAACATGCCATGGGAAGGCTGAAGTGGGCATGCTCACACACTTAGTTCAAATGTTCCTCTTAACAACTGTGAAAACACACCACAGGATGCACATTCCCCATTCCAAACAATGAAGATGTCAGCACCCTATAAGTAGATCATTAGAAATGCTACCTCCCAGTAATCCGAATAAGCAGCTCTGCTAATCGTCTGTCTCTAGTGTCATAACATAGTTAGGTAGGGGTTTGAATCCAGCAAGTGGCATGTGTGTGTGTGAATGGGGGTAAGTGTCTGTATAAGTGTGTATGAGAAGCACATCCCTTTTGGCAACTGTGGAAACACACCACACGGAGCTCATTCCACTTTCTAAACACTGATGATGTCAGCACCCTATAAGTAGATCAACTGAAATGAAATCTCCTAGAAATGTGAATAACGCACTCCGCTAATGCGTCCGTCTCTAGTATCATAGCGTAATTAGGTAGGGGTTTGAATCCTGCTCACGGGAATGTATGTGTGTTAGTATGAGTGGGGTTTGTGTGTGTGCATAATGCTGTGGAGGGAAGGTGCCTTTTGCCAACTGGGAGAACACACTACAGGGTGCACATCCCTCTTCGTAAACACAGATGATGTCAGCACCCTCTAAGTACAGCATTGGAAAAGATTGCTCCTACTAATGCAAATAGCACACTCTGCTAATGTGTCTGCCTTTAGAGTCATAACACATCTAGGTAGGGGTTTGGACCTTGCAAATGGAATGTATCGTTTTACTGTGGGTGGGGTTGGTGTGTGTGCACAATGGCGGGGTGGGATGTCTCTTTTGCCAAATGGGGCTATGCACTGCAGGGTGCACATTTCCCTTAACAAACAGTGATGTTGACAGCACCCTGTACAAACAGAACAACAACACAGAAGGTGTTGTTACCAATGATGCATGTAAGGTTACACTTCAAGTAATGTCCACAAAACAAAGTAGGATAAACAAATGCTCCTTTTACTCTATCCAAACAACATGGCAACAGACAACTGACACTACTCAGTATAGTGCTACATGCTACTGTAACATGCAGATGTACCAGAATATACCTAGATAGTGTTTTGAAGCCTGAATGTGGCAAGTGTGTGGATGTGTTATGTTACTGTGTGTGCATTTCCGTATGGAAAACATGTTTGAGATATTGGCAATATTGTTGCAGACAGTTTAGGTGCAGATATCCCCCATTCTCCTACACAAGTGGAATTAGTTATCACAGATGACTGTAACCTCCCTATCCTCTCACATGTCCAGGTGAGGGCCACCCTCAACATTGCAGGACACATAGCATCACTGTTACAGAATGGTATCCCTGGATGTGTGCTACATTCACCCCAGGAGGACATGGCACCACATTACAGACTGATATTACTCCCTGGCCATACTACAGGATGTGTACCTGAAGAGTGCCATACATACACAGTGGTCCCACACCAATGAGGAGTAACCTCTACTGACCCTGGTATGTACTGCATCATATGCACAACTGGCCTTCTGTTCTAAGCTACGGAAGTGTCACGTATGGGCAACATGTACAGCAATATTACATATGTGTATATTTCAGGACTATGCACACAAAACCTATCTCATGGACAGAGCTATAGATAGTGAACTATGATACATTTGGAGGTGTCACAGTAAACACAGTATTAACCTGCTACTTTGCATTACCTGTGTTTGTGGCAGCTGTTGCTGTGTCAGTGGTGCTTGCTTGCTGCTTGCTGTTTGCTACTCATGGTTTTGCTGCTGGCTGTCTGTATATTTTCTCTTTTCTCTCTCTCTTTCTCTCTCTCTCTCTCTCTTTCTCATTAGGTCTGTGCAATGACTGTATTGCATGAGTGGAGTGTGGGTACTGAATGCTTTTGTAGGTATCTGCATAGGTCCATGTGATGGCCCTTGCACCAATTGTAAGGCAGCATTTGCTAATTGCATGCAGCCAGGTGTGTGTTGATTGCATGTCTCACTGTGATTTCAGGACACTGCTATAAAAAGGTATGTGAGATAGGCGTAGCCCTTTCAGATTGTAAGGCGTGGACGATGCTGGTATGCTGTTGACAGTGTTCTGTGAGTGTGAAGGTTAGTATGGGAATCCAGTGATTTGGCCATTAAAACTTTGCCTCACATGCTTTGGATGGTACATCTCCTATATTGCCTTTATACTAATTCCTACTATTGACTGTTATATTTATTTTAGCAGAGTGCTTTTGTATGGCTGTCATGGCTTAGTGGTAGGTCATACAGGCGAATGTTACCAAGGTCCTGGGTTCGAGACTGGCAGTGGGAATATATTTTTGTCTCCAGACTTTCAAAATGAGTACAAGACATGTCAATCAAAGTGCCATAAAGGCACTTTTAAGCACTAAACCAGGTCTGCACTCATTAGCATGAATGAAGAAGGATCGTGCCCAGTATGGCTTGGGCTTGGCAAAGGGGCAATGCATAGCACAGATGCTTGGTCAGTAGGAACACTGGGACTGATACCTGACTCACTCATACAGTAACAGGGATGCTTAACATGACACAACCTGCTTCCAAGCGTACAGGGAGTGTAGTATGTGTATCCGACAGAGGTGGCCCTGCAGCACCACCTGAGGCATGAATGCCATGTGTTAAGTAATGTAATATCATGTACAATATGCACACCTGAGGACCCCAACTAACATCCATATCCACTCATATGACCCTGTGGATACAGCTGCACATCATACAGTGATGTACATGTGCAAACACATGGAACAAGATACAAAATGAGGGTGACTAGCAATACATAGCATGGATAACCACGCACCCATGTTTGTACCACAACAAGAAGCAACATGGAATAGCCATGGTCAAAACCAATGGCTAAAACTGACTACTACTATATAGCTTGCTGCAGACCACTGTCCTAATAGCAGGAACTGCCCAAGGCCTATGTTCACAGGTTCATACTAGACTATCTGCCCTAGGGCATTTATAAGCCTAGCCCAGAGTTTTGTGGCTTCTGCCACCCGTGCAAGTTGATGGATAATATGCCCATTATTTTGCTGTGCCTCTGTCAAGCAGTGATACTGAGGTTATCCCTGGGGTATACCTGCAATCTCCCATCCATTGGTCACAATCTCACTTGAACAAAGCCAGTGAGGTGCTCAGCCTCACATGTACCAGGATGTTGTTCCACAGCATATGGACTCTCTGGGTGAGGAATCTGTCCCTTCAGCACATCCTATTAATATCTGTGTTGAGGTTTAGGTCTCCTGCCCTTGTAGTTCTGATGGATGTAGAGGTCTTGAGGTGAAGCATGTTCATTAATCCTGGGTTGGACATAGTCTTGTATGTCAGGCACAGGTCACCTCTGAGCAGACAGTAGCGACTGAATACAGCTGGAATTCCTTCAGTCGGGCAGCATAAGAAATATGTTTGAGACCCTTTCACCTCCTGTCGAGGAATATGTGGGCCCATCCAATCTGAATGGGGCATTGTATGCAATCATTGGTCTGATGAGTGATGAGTACAGGGGAACAGTGACCTCCCTTGATCTAGATGTGAATCACTGCATGATGAGGTGGCCAATGTAGAAGGCCTTCCAAACTACCCTGGCAATGTGAGTGTCAAACAAAATGTCACTGTCAATCTGGGTGCCCAGGTCCCTGATAATGTACATTGTGCTTACAGGATTGCCACCTAGATGGGAAGTAGTGGTAACCTTGTTCTTCCTGAAGGGTATGGCTATGCATTGTTTAGTGTGTAATGCAAGGCCATGGCTGTGGCACCAGTTAGCCGTCTCTATGAAACCCTTCTGAAGGATGTCTGTGTCAGATGGGTTTCCAACTATGCTTCCCAGTTTGCAGTCATCTTCAAACTTTGTCAGCCATAATCCTCCTGTGCTTGCTCGTACTTCTGAAAAGTAGATACTGAACAAATGTGGTCCCAGGACTGAGCCCTGTGGGACACCACTTGTCACAGCTCTGGAGTGTGAACTGGCACCAGCAACTTTGACCCTGTGTGTTCCGTCCTTAGCCAGTTTGCAACCCATGCTGTGATGTATGGGTTCACAATTAAGCGGGTGATGTTTTCAATGATACCTGAGTGGGGTATTGGTTGAAAGCCTTTGCCAGGTCAAGGTAGGCTGTGTGGACTGCCTTGCCCACGTCAATGGCCTGGGTGAGTGTTTTGAGAAAGACAACCAAGTTTAAAAGGCATGATCTGCCCTTGACAAAGCCAAACTGGATTGGACCCAATGTCTGCAAGTCCCCTATGTCTTCATTTAGAATTCCCATTATGATCCTCTCCATAGCCTAGCAGAACAGGCTTGTCAAGGGGATGGGATGGTAGTTTCTGGGGTTGGTGGAGGCACCACCTTTGTGAGGTGGGTCCACCATTGATGTATGCCACTCCTTGGGAACATATCCTGAGGTGAGGCTAACATTAAACAACTGCCCTAACTGCGGGTGTAATTACTCATTGAGTTCATGGAGCACACAACCGGGGACACCATCAGGTCCCATGGATAAAGTGTTTTCTGCCTTGGATTGAGCAGTTCCCACCCCAGCAGTGGAGATGTTTGGGCTAAAATCCTCTGGTGTGCATACCCCCAGTTGGGGGAGGGAGAAATCTGCACTGAACCTGTCAGCCAGTATGTTGCCAATGTCTGTAGGTGCAGTGATATCAACATCATTCTGAACTAAGTCTGAGCATATCTGGGAGTTTCCTCCCAGGTTTCAAACTATAGGTAAAAAGGCCTCATGATTGTCCCTGGAGTCCTGAGTGGGTTTACTCTCTAAACATGCCTCGGATGATTGTATGGGGAACCCAGCGTTTTACTCACAATGAGCAGGGGTGTCTTCCCCCATACGGATTACACTCTATCGTGTAGTAGCTCCTTCCTTGTGTTGTACAGCTTGTTTATGGCTAGGGTCCACCAGACTGGATGCTTGCCTGTGGTACAAAGAGTCATCATTATTTTGGATTGCCTGAACCATGCAGTCCTGGAGGTGCTGGTAGAAGGCATTTCTAAGTGATACAGTGGCTTGGGTAATGGTGTCCGCTGGCCTGGGGGCCTTGAAAGAGACCACACCAGTGCTCAGAAATGTGAAGTCGGCATTTGACAAGGTCTTCACCGTTTCCTTTCCCATCTGGGGTGTGGGTGGGATGTGGACTCCCACTGAGAGTAGTCCATGATCTGATCTCACCAATGATGGGTATACATCTGGTGTTGAACAGTGTGACCCCATGTTTGTGATGATGTGTTCTAGTATGTTGCCTCCACTTGAGGGGATTGGGACCAGTTGTTCCATGGCATTTCAGTGTATGAACTCTTGGAACCTTTGTGTTAGAGTGTTGTGGCATGATTAGTGATCCCAGTCTATATGTGGATAGTTGGAATCACCCAGTAGGATGGTGTTTGGAGATACATTTATCCCCTTCAGTGTTTGCAGGATAGCTGTGTGAGGTACCTGAGTTTGGCGGGTGGCATGTAACATGCTACAAACTGCAGAGCAGTCTTGCCTACGGTCACTGGCACCTGGATGGTCTCCGATGCATAGTGTGTTGCCACCAACCATGAGGTGAGGGTGTCCTTGATGAATATGGACACCCACCATCCTTCTTGTTGTTGTCGGGATGCTGGTGCGGAATGCATGAGATGAGGTAACACCCGATAGTGCTGGGGTGCTGTCAGAAACTGTGAACCAGGTTTCAGGCACACAACAGACATCAATGTGCTACATACTGAGAAGGGCATAGAGTGTGTGCAGCTTGAGGTAGAGACCTTGGGCATTGAGCAGCATCAGCCGTAGTGTCTTTCCTTTACTGTGTTCTAGGGTGGTAGGTGTAGAATCCTATTTCCAGTTGTGATTGTATGGTCCATGCTGTCTGACATCTAGCTAAGGGGAGGTCATTCTGGTTTTGCAGTTATCTTTCATCACCAGTAGAAATTACCACAACAGCCCCTGTGGTGTACCTCATGCACACACATCCAGCACCTGTAAAGTCCACAACAGTACCTCACCAGGAGTATGACAGAGCTGGAACACATGTAATGTGTAGTCTGATTAAACAGAGTGCAGCTCCACACACTGCCATGATGTCCACCCAGATGCAAGCTGTGCCTGGCGTAGAAAGCCATGTCCAAGCTGGAATCAATGCACATGCTGCACCTTGTACAATCTGAATGGCAGGTAGCTATGCACATGAGGGAACTGAACCCCAGCACTGACATATATAGGACAGGCTGTACTGCATTATCTAAACACAGAAGCCACCCCACACATGAGTAAACTAACACTACAGGTTGTCCATAAAGACACTGGTTGAGTCCCCTCAACAGGAATCCTAATGAGTGGATGGGAGATGGGAGGTTTACCCTGGGTATCAATGTTATGTCACAGGTAGACAGAGGCACAGTATACTAAACAAGACATATGACATGTCAAACTAAACTTACAATGTGTTGATGGACAAACACATTCTCCGACTAGCATTAGGTCAAGATACCTCTTGAACACAGCCAGCAAGGTGCTCTGCCTCAAATGGACCAGGATTGTATTCCACAGCATAGGGAGTCTCCGGTGATAACTCCATCCCTACAACATGTCCAACATACATCCCTGCTAAGGTGTCAGTCACCTGCACTAGTGGTTCAGGTGGATCTTCTGAGTCTGAGGTGGAGCATGTCCATTAATCTCTGTTTGGACATGGCCTCGCATGTCAGGCACATGTCACCTCTAAGAAGGCGGTATGTGAGTGAATAGAGTGTGAGTGTCTTCAATCTGGCAGCATATGACAGCTGTTGTGGTTCCTTGATCCTTTAGGTGGGGGACAGTCAGGGTGTCTCCAATTGCTGCAGATGTTGGGTGAGATACAGCCAGAATAGGGCATTTGACTTGATCACGGTCTGATAACTGAAGAGTACAGGGGAACAATGACCCACTAGATCTGGATGTGAATCCCATCCTTATCAGGTGGGCAATGTAGAAGGTCTTCCTAGCCACTTTAGCAATGTGAGTCTCAGAAGAATGGCGACTGTCAACCTGGGTCCCCAGGTCCGTGATAACCTCCTCTGTGCTTAGAGGATTGCCACCAATATGGTAGCTTGGGGTCACCTTGCTTTTCCTGAAGGGTATGTCTACACATGTTGTGCACTCTGACTTCAGGCCATGGCCCTGGCACCAGCTATCAGTTACTGTGAGTCCCTTCTGAAGGATATCTGTGTGTGATGCACTGTCCACTATGGTGCCCAGTGTGCACTCATCTGCTAACATTGTCATCCAAAGTCCTCCCATGTTGGCCTGTTCTCATGGGAAGTACATGACAAACAATGGTGGCCAAGGACTGAGCCCTGTGTGACACCACCTGTGACCAGCCTGGAGTCTAACATAGTGCCAGCAACTCTAACCCTGTGGGTCCCGTCCCTAAGCCAGTTTGCAACCCATCTTGTGACATATGGGTTTACATTTCAGTTGTGAGGTCTTTCCACAATACCTGAGTGGGGTATTGTGTTGAAAGTGTTAGCAAGGCCAAGGTAGGTTGTATGGACTGCCTTTCCCCAACAATGGCCTAAGTGACCAATTTGAAGATGTCAACCCAGTACAAAAGGCATGATCTGGCCTGACCAAGCCAAAATGGGATGGGTACAATGTCTGCATGTCCCTATATCTTTGTTTATGAGCTCAATTATGATCCTCTCCATAGATTTGCAGACTACACTTGTTAAGCTTATGGGGCAGCAATTAACAGGGTCTGTAGAGGCACTGCCTTTGTGCAGATGTGCACAACTGGACCTTAACCAGCCTGTTGTGCACACTATGGAAATGTAAATCAGTGATAGGACTGAAGCCCAGGATACTGACCACCACAGTGAAAGTACTGAAACACTACACTAGACAGTGCTACAGTGTTAGGTCAGTATGACCGGATGTTGACAATTGTGTGCAAAGTATCCCATGCAAAACCTGCAGGCACAGTATACTCCCAGTTTTGTTCACACAAAAAGCATTAGGACAGTAACTACACAACATGGCACAGAACACACAACCATAAAATGGAGGTATTTGTTGAAGGTCACACTCATCCACAAATGTGATGGGCTGCAGAGTTCAACATATGTAAAGCCCACACTGGGCATGCTCACACACTTAGATAAATGAGACATCTTTCACACAACATGCCACAGGAAGGCTGAACTGGGCATGCTCACACACTTGGTCCAAATGTTACCCCTAGCAAATGTGAAAACACACCAGAGGATGGTCGTCCCCTGTCTAGACACTGATCATGTAGGCACCCTATAAGTATATTGGAGAAAAGGATTCTCTCAGTAATCCGAATAGCGCGCCGTGCTAATGCGTCCGTCTCTAGTGTCATAACATAGTTAGGTAGGGGTTTGAATCCAGCAGGTGGCAAGTGTGTGTGAAGGGGTAAGTGTGTGTGTAAGTGTGTATGAAAGAAACATCCCTTTTGCCAACTGGGAAAACACACCACAGGATGATCATTCCACTTTCTAAACTCTGATGATGTCAGCACCCTATAAGTATATCAGGGAAAGGACTTTCCCCAGTAATGCGAATAGCGCGCCGTGCTAATGCGTCCATCTCTAGTGTCATAACATAGTTAGGTAGGGGTTTGAATCCAGCAGGTGGCAAGTGTGTGTGAAGGGGAGTAAGTGGGTATGAAAGGAGCATCCCTTTTGGCAACTGGGAAAACACACCACAGGATGATCATTCCACTTTCTAAACTCTGATGATGTCAGCACCCTATAAGTATATCAGGGAAAGGACTTTCCCCAGTAATGCGAATAGCGCTGTGCTAATCGTCCGTCTCTAGTGTCTTAACATAGTTAGGTAGGGGTTTGAATCCGGCAGATGACAAGTGTGTGTGAAGGGGTAAGTGTGTGGGTATGAAAGAAACATCCCTTTTGGCAACTGGGAAAACACACCACAGGATGATCATTCCACTTTCTAAACTCTGATGATGTCAGCACCCTATAAGTATATCAGGGAAAGGACTTTCCCCAGTAATGCGAATAGCGCTGTGCTAATCGTCCGTCTCTGGTGTCTTAACATAGTTAGGTAGGGGTTTGAATCCGGAAGATGACAAGTGTGTGTGAAGGGGTAAGTGTGTGGGTATGAAAGAAACATCCCTTTTGGCAACTGGGAAAACACACCACAGGATGATCATTCCACTTTCTAAACTCTGATGATGTCAGCACCCTATAAGTATATCAGGGAAAGGACTTTCCCCAGTAATGCGAATAGCGCTGTGCTAATCGTCCGTCTCTAGTGTCTTAACATAGTTAGGTAGGGGTTTGAATCCAGCAGATGACAAGTGTGTGTGAAGGGGTAAGTGTGTGGGTATGAAAGAAACATCCCTTTTGGCAACTGGGAAAACACACCACAGGATGATCATTCCACTTTCTAAACTCTGATGATGTCAGCACCCTATAAGTATATCAGGGAAAGGACTTTCCCCAGTAATGCGAATAGCGCTGTGCTAATCGTCCGTCTCTAGTGTCTTAACATAGTTAGGTAGGGGTTTGAATCCAGCAGATGACAAGTGTGTGTGAAGGGGTAAGTGTGTGGGTATGAAAGAAACATCCCTTTTGGCAACTGGGAAAACACACCACAGGATGATCATTCCACTTTCTAAACTCTGATGATGTCAGCACCCTATAAGTATATCAGGGAAAGGACTTTCCCCAGTAATGCGAATAGCGCTGTGCTAATCGTCCGTCTCTAGTGTCTTAACATAGTTAGGTAGGGGTTTGAATCCAGCAGATGACAAGTGTGTGTGAAGGGGTAAGTGTGTGGGTATGAAAGAAACATCCCTTTTGGCAACTGGGAAAACACACCACAGGATGATCATTCCACTTTCTAAACTCTGATGATGTCAGCACCCTATAAGTATATCAGGGAAAGGACTTTCCCCAGTAATGCGAATAGCGCTGTGCTAATCGTCCGTCTCTAGTGTCTTAACATAGTTAGGTAGGGGTTTGAATCCAGCAGATGACAAGTGTGTGTGAAGGGGTAAGTGTGTGGGTATGAAAGAAACATCCCTTTTGGCAACTGGGAAAACACACCACAGGATGATCATTCCACTTTCTAAACTCTGATGATGTCAGCACCCTATAAGTATATCAGGGAAAGGACTTTCCCCAGTAATGCGAATAGCTGTGCTAATCGTCCTTCTCTAGTGTCTTAACATAGTTAGGTAGGGGTTTGAATCCGGCACATGACAAGTGTGTGTGTAGGGGGTAAGTGTGTATGATTGATATATCCCTTTTGGCAACTGGGAAAACACACTACAGGATGCACATACCCATTTCTAAATGATATCACAATTATGTATGGCTTTTGATTACAGACATGCCATGTGTGTTGTGCACACACAGAATGCCCATGTATGTGGGTTGTCCCTCACAATAATGCATGACATTGATTACACGGTTATGGCAATGAACACATGATGTATGTGTGTGCCAAATACACATATGTACCTGTGACTTTCAATAGTTACCATGTGTGATGCCTGCCACATGTGAATACATGGTATTTGCACAGGGTAACATTATGACCGTGGTCTTCTGTGCAGATGCTGCATGTGGGATGTGTATATACAGTGTGAGATGTAGATGCTATCAGCCTAGTAGTGAGGGATGCACACCTGGTCTGGGGCATAAGGTCTACATGTTGTTAATGTACAGGAGCTGCATGTTTTCACCTGTTGTGGTAGTGGTAAGACAGTATTCCATAGCAATGCAGTGACTGCATGCTAAGAACCATTCAGCTAGGGTGTTGTAGATACACTTATTCATTAGCATTCAGTAATTTGTCGGAATCCCTGGTGAGGGTCTGATGCTAACCAAGGTCAAGGGTCTACCAGCCTGTGTCACTTGCTCAGTGATCCCTTCCATGTTCCCTATCACGTATCCCAGTGAGCGACATCCCACATCAGCTGTGGTGGCATGGGCGATGACTGAGTCATATGTGTCCATGCATCTGACTGACTTGTATGTTGTTGTTACAGTTTGGCCATGTGTTTCCATCTCATACATGTGATGTACATCAATGGGTAGGGGATAGGGTTGACTGTGTACATGTGCAGCTGTGACATTACTACATGACACACATATTCCACAACTGTACCATAGAGGTGACTGACAACTGACCTTTGCACATGCTACCAGAGTATTGAGATTACATTGGTGATTGACAGCACATGGGCCAATGGTGAAAAAGAGACATAGGTCCATAGGTTCGTACAGGGATATCTGCCCAGGGCATGTATCCACCTAGCCAGAATGTGCGTGCCTTTCAACATGCATTGTGAATCTGTCTTGCTATGCCCTTTTCCAAGGTTAGTATACTGTGCCTCTTTCTCACAGTGACACATAAGTGATACCCAGGGTAACCCTACAATGTCACATCCAGTCATTAATATCGCTCTTGAGGATAGTCACTGAGTCAGTCCGCCTAACCTCTATTGGGATAATAATCAGGAATGAAGGGTGCCTCTGAGTTGTGAATGTGCCCCTCCACCATGTCCTATGTATATCACTCCTGAAGTTCATGTATTTCCAGCGTGTATCCTGGTGGGATCTGGATATTCTGAGATGCAGCATGGCCATTACGTGAGGGTATGACCTGGCCTTCTATGTAAGGCACAGATTGCCTATGAAGAGGCAGTATGTCACTGAGTAGAGCTGCTGCTACTTTAACCAGTCAGTATGTGGCATCTGTTTGAGCACTTTGATCACCTTGTCGAGGTACATATGTAGTAGCCCCAGTTGCTGCAGGTGTCTGGTAAGGTGCATGCCGACAGGTTCATCATAGTCAATTATGGGCATGATGAGGGATGAGTAAAGGGGCACAATGTCCTCCCTGGCCTACATGTGGATCCCATGATGATGTGGCCCATATCACATGCTTACCTAACCACTTTGTCCATGTTGTTGTCAAATGGTAGGATGCTATCAACCTCGTACCCCAAGGTCCATAATTCCTAGGTCTGCACTTACTGGATTAACACATATGTGGTACATTGTGGTCATTTACTGTTTGACAAAGGGATGGCTATAATCTTTCTGTCATTCATGGTGGGGCCATGGCTGGGGGAAAAGGCGGGTGTTTGCAAGGATCCCTTTTGGAGGATCGTGTGTTAGCTGTTGAGTTGATTATGGTGTTAGGTCTGCAGTCACCTGTGGCGTGCTGAGCCACAGTACTTCCATGTTGGCCTGTACCTATGACAAATATATAATGAACATGACAGCCCCTAGGGCTTTGCCTTGTGGGACACCACTTGTACCAGGTTGGAGGCTGACATGGCTCCAGCAATTCTACCATGTGTGTTCTGCCCTTGAGCCACTGTGCAATACCCATAGTGACATAGGGGTTAATATGTACACTGGTGAGCTTCCTAGAATGCACAAGTGGGGTATTGTATCCAAGGCTTATGCAAGGTCCAGGTAGGCTGTGTGGACCTCCTACCCCTTGACAGTGGCCTTGGTGACTGTTTCAAACAAAGCAAACAGGTTTGATAGGCAGGATTTGCCATTGACAAAGCCAAACTGTGTATGGTGACATGTCTGTAGGTCCACAATATCTAGATATGTGAGGTTCTTGATGATTCTTGCCATAGCTTTGCAGACAAAGCTAGTCAGACATATGAGGCGAGTAGTGTCCTGGGTCGGTGGCGGCACCACCTGCATGTTGAGGGACCACTGTTGCTGTATGCCACTCTCTGGTCACATATCATGTATTAAGGCTGGGATTGAACAGTGGTGTTATGTCTGGGTGTAGCTCTTCTTGTGGTTCATGTAGGACACAGCCTGGGACACTGTCTGGTCCCATTGATGCAGTGTTTACTGCTTTGGGAAGGGCATCTCTTACCTGAGCATCTGTGATGTCAGGGGAAGCTTACTGTGATCACGAGACATATGTTCCCTTTTGGTGTGGTGGGAGAGAAGGCAGCATTGAACCTGTCCACTAGGATGATGGCAATGTCTGTGTGTTTTATATTTTGTGTGACATATTGTATTACCTCTGAGCATATCTGGGTAGTACCACCCAGGTTACTAACATAACTACAGGCAGCCTTGTGATTATCCTCAGTGGCTTGTGGAATCCTCTCTCAAAGATGGCCTTAGACAATCATATGGGTGCCTGTAGTTGTCTTCCAATACTCATCAGTGGTGCCTTCACATTTTGGGAGGTTGTTGTATCATGTAGTGGCGCCATCCTTCTATTGTATAGTGTGTTTATGGCTGGTGTCCGGTGCCCAGGACATCTGTCTTTGGAGAATTGGGTCATGCTTTCATATGTGGCTTCATGATCCATGCATTCCTGAATGTGTCCACAGAATGCCTCTATACAGGTATCTGCAGTCTGGTCCATATTTTCAACAGGCCTTGGGCCTTTGAAGGCTTCCACATCATTTATGAGGGGTGTGCACTTGCTTGACATGAGCTGTTGACAGGCGTGCGCACTCCAGACAGAGCAAGGGAGGGTCACAGTCAGCTACCTGTTGGGACATACCTCCCTGGACCACATGGAAAGAGACACAGAGGAGCTGTTGCAGCACCCTCTCAAACTCAGGTCTCCCACACAGCCTTCATGCTGACACAGGAGAGTTTAGATTACTCTGCAAACACCATCATACTGGGTGATGCCAGCTACCCAAACATAGACTGTGTACATTACACAGGCCACAATACCAAGCTCTAAGATTCCCATTGATCAGACATTCTTTGGCTAGGGAACGGGTACCCAACCTTCCCACAAGGGGGGCGGATACACTAGAGCTGATCTTCACAAACATGAGTAAAATCTAATCACCACTGGGAGTATATCCCTCATTGTTGCAATCAAACCATATACTAATCACACTGGTGTTCTGGATCCCCCACATATGCAAACCTCCAACACATCGATGTGTGTGTGTGGGAAATGTCCCTATTAGCAACCGTGACAGTATCGTACAGGATGCAGATCCCCCTTTTGAAATAGTGATGATGTCAGGACTGTATAACTATATCACCTGTAGTAAAGTCCTCCAGTAATTTGCATAGGGCGCTCTGCTAATGTGTCTTTCTTCAGTGTCATAGCGTAGTTAGGTGGGGGTTTGAATCCTGCAAAGGGAATGTATGAGTGTGGTTTATGTGTGTGCACTATGCTGGGAGGGTTAACTGCCTTTTGCCAACTGGGAGAACACACTACAGGGTGCACATCCCTCCTCCTACACACAGATGATGTCAGCACCCTCTAAGTACAGCATTAGTAAACGTTTCTCCAACTACTGCAAATAGCACACTCTGCTAATGTGTCTGTTTCTACTGTCATTGCACAGTTAGGTGTGGGTTTGAACCTTGCAAATGGAAAGTATGTGTTTTACTGTTGGTGGGGTTAGTGTGTGTGCACAATGATGGGGTGGGATGTGGCTTTTGCCACATGGGGCTATGCACTGCAGGGTGGTCATTACCCTTAACAAGCAGTGATGTTGATAGCACCCTATACAAACAAAACAGAAAGTGTTGGTACTGATAACACATGTAAGGTAACACTTGTTCAAGTAATGTCCACAAAGCGGAGTAGGATAATAAAACATTTCTTTTATTCTATACAGACAACATGACTACAGACAACTAAGTGCCAGTACTCAGTATAGTGTTACATGCTACTTGAACATGCACATGTACCCGAATATACCTAGATAGTGTTCTGAAGCCTGAATGTGGCAAGTGTGTGGATGTGGGATGTGTCTGTGTGTGCATTTCCGTATGGGAAGCATGTTTGCTGTGGCAATCAGGGTACTACAGTACCTGATGCACATTACATCTTCAACTGATGAGGTTGCCTGCACCCTGTGAGTACAGGTAGAGAAGGGGATGCCAGTAGTAAACAACATAGTGCACTTCTGAAATGTGTACCTGTCATGTATCAACAGCTACTCATGTAGGGTGATAAATAATGGGAATGGCAGGTGGCGTGTGCATGTGTGTGGGTAGCAGGGTGTGTATAAATGCATGTGTGACAGAACAGATACATGTAGCTGAATCTACATAACAGCACAAGATGCACATTGCCATAGTCAATGTTAGCATGTGATGGTGTGCAGCAGGTACACTTTGTTAAGTAGTATGGGTGCAGATAACAACTGAGGACATTCATACAGTTACTGCAGCAGGACTGATGGGATATACACACATTTATACTGCAACACACAACAGTTACCAACATGTTACTACTTATACACATCTATGTAGTCACCCTGTGCATCACCAACGTGTTTACCTTTACCTGCACCGATGTTGTAGTATGCAGGAGGTGGCACAGTGTCATCATATGCACAGGGTGTGGGTTAGATATGCCCAAGCCGGCCACTGGTAACACCAATTGACATGTGTGTGTATGTGTGTTTGTGAGGGGCAGCAGTACAGGGTGGACCGTTGTTGGTGCAGTGTGTGTGTGTATGTGTTTGCCCTAGGTGTTAGGTTTCTGCATGTGTGTAAGCACGCACACAGTCCCACATAATGGCTGCCATGTACAGGGTTTTGTGGACAGCCACAGACTGCACCTGTCAGGTCATCCAAATCAGTGTCTGTGGGCGCGGCCACGGTACCTGTGCCTGGCAGGGGTGCTACGGGCCGTATCGGTACTAACCCAGACTGGTTACTGTCACCGGAAGCAGGGGTGTGTTGACTGGACACAGTTCCCTGTTGGGACTGTCCAGAGCCACGTGCACGTGGTCTCCTGGGGCGTCTGGATGACAGCACAGACCCAGCATTGCTGGGGCTGGTGCTGGCACTTGAAGCGAGTGGGCCCGTTGTCGATCGCGGCCACTGCCAGCTGGTGCTCTTGCTGGCATACGGCCCGCGTCGGCGCCATAAGCGCACACCATCGCCCTGGCCCATGGACATCTGGTTGTGGAGCAGCTGTTGTATGCCCCACAGCGTCTGTCAACGACATCTGTGAAGTTACGGATAGCATTCGCAACATCACGGATGCTGTCTGTCATGGCTATGCGACATGCTCTCATCTCCCTCAGACCCTGTCTGGTGTACCTTTCAATACGTGCCTGTGCCTGCATGACAGTTCTAAACATAGTGGAGGTTGACATACCTCCCTGGGCACGTCGGCCAGAGGCAATGCTGACCCACGGATGCCCCGAGAACCCATGGGCGACTGTCTGCGTGGTACCATTCGAGGACTCTGCACATGGCTGCCGTGTGAGGATGCATGTGCCACAGGTACCACATTACCCTGATCTATGCCCACTGCTGACTGTCCATCACCTAGGGACAATGGTGATAAAGGATGTAGCGGCAGGATGACTGTGCGCATTGGCGGGTTGAAAGCTGTGTACTGTCAATTGGCTGACCAATGGCGGACCCAGACACACCTTCCTGCACCATTACAGACATTTCATCATCATCAGTACCTGGGGCACAAGATTCAGGTTCCCTGCTGCAGGTCACCAGAGCAGCACCAGAACCTACGGGAGGAAAACATGGAACACAGATTACAGTCTCAATACATATTTGAAAGAGATGAACTTCAATACTAATGCACACATTCAGAAATGGACACATGCACTCATGGACACTAACACACATGCACACTTGGGCACAGGCACACTTGCACACATGCACACCCACAGTAAACACACACATCAATACCGTGTTACACTACTCAATTTACTACCTGTCAATTACAGTTTTTGTGGACACAGTCACCAGCATGTCTACTACAGAGTTACACTACTCTTCCTAGTTTTATAAATTGTTTTACAGATACTGTTAAAAGACTCACCAGCATGTATGGCCTGCCTCGGTGATACATGGGAGGGACCTGGAAGTGTGAAGAGAGTAATGTCAGTGGGCACATGTGTGCCATTTGTTTTGCACATGATACAGTACAGTAGTACACTAGTTCCCTTATACACATCAGCTGCACATCATGTCTGTATATATATCATGATGACAGATACATACCACATGCACACCTTATCGTGCATGAAGTAACAGCGTACAGAACAGTCATATGTACATACCAGGAGTTAACTCTAATCTCACCCGTACCTGTCTTCAAGCGTCAACTCAAATTGTACTTCCAAAACCACTGGCTTTGTTCTTCTTGGAGTCAGGCTAATGTCCCTCTCCTATGCTCTATTCACCTTTAACCCCTCATTGTGCATAGAAACTGGCTTCTACCCTGTTTCTTTCACCTTGATGTCCTTCTATGCTCTGACCTACTTCTCCCATCCCTCCCACCTCCTCTTGACTGTCTTCCTTCTTTTCCTCACTTCCCTTCTTGACTCCTGCCTCTTCCATATCATTGTATCTGTCATACTCCTACTTCTCTACCCTTCTGAGCCCTAACTATTTTGTATATGGCTTTTGCCTTATTGCATAACCATTATGCTTTAGGTAGGATTGCTTTGAAACCAACGGTACATTGTGTATGACTATAAACTGTTTGACTTCCTTACATGTATGTTTATTTAATTAACAGGCTGCTGTACAATTCTATTATGTTGGCTGTCTGTATTGACAACTTGTCTGTCTGCCTTTATTACGTTATGTGTGGAGCTTTTCTCCACATGCCTCTACTGAAAATGAACTCATATCCAGCTAGACTATATGGGTCAACAAATGTAAAAGTAATAACAATAAATGAATATGGCATCTTACCTGCACGCTCACTGTCTTGCTGATGTGTGGATCAACCTCCATCATGATGCATGATGGCAGATGTTGTTCTGGGGCTGGATCCACAACACTTAGCAGTAGCCCCTCCTGTCTGGTGAGGGGGATGTGTAGCCACCCCACCTGTGGCAGCCTGTTGCCTGCGGATATCTGCAGCAGCTGGCGGACATTTCTAATCAAATCACTGCAGTGATGTCTCACCTGCTCATATGTCCTATCATGCATGCCAACATCATTTATCCTGCTAACAAGGCTTTGCCACAGTGCAGACCTCTCCTGCTGGTTCTGGGTGGTGCGTGAAAACAGGATGGCATACTCACGCACCAGGCTCTGGTGGATCACGTCATCCTCTGCAGCAGAGTGCGCGGATTTCTCTTGATTGCCATGTCTATCTGGAAAGGTACACAAACAGGTTATCAGCATAGTATCTCAACAATACATGGTACACATTCTATACAGGGAGTGTTAACTTCTACTTATTACTGATTGGTTAAAACCTGATTACAGTGTAGCTATCATTCTATGTCATTTGTACTAAGTACTTGGCCTTCAGACCAGTTGTTTTACATTAGGGAGGTTGGTGGCAAGCACTGTGGTGGCAGGACACATATCTTTCATCCATTGAAGTTGGGAACTGCTGATTGTGGGCCCAGTGTACAAGTGTATTACTTCTGGTATGGGCAGTTGTCCTTTAGGCCAGTTATTTAACATTAACGAGGTTTGTGGTCTGCAGTCATGTGTGACAATAGGCTGTACTCTGCCATTCATAGCTGGGGACATCTGGTATCAGGTTTATAGTGCATGCATATCTGAGCTGTATCTTACTGACATTGCTACACCTTGTTTGTTGTAGCAAACACTACATCAGGCCTCCTGCATCTACCTTTGTTTATATGCTTGTTATCTGTTAGCTTGTTATTTCACTGGTATGCTACTTCCACATAGTACACATCTTTAAAACACATCTGTGACTCACTACTGTTATCTGCATTGCTTACTGTACGTTCTTCCATGTTACACATGACAGCAAGTGACTGCTTGTCATTGTTGCATTTACTTCATTGTGACACATTGCACTTAGGTTACCTGGCATTTGCTCACTGTCGCTTTTATGTCAGTCAGCAGTTGTAGGTAATGTCAGTACACCCTCACTCCCCACTGCACCTTGTTTTCAATCATTAGTGATTACAGAGTTCACAATAGTATTCTAGCATGTCCAGAGGTCAGTTGTCAGTTCCCTCCTCAGTCCAGCTGGTGAGTGTGGTACTCCAGAGACAATGTTAGAACAGATGCATGTACACAGACAACCCCCTCCTCCTAACGACAAATTCAAACTCATGTGAGTGATGCAACCATATACCAGACTGGAGGCTAGGCTCTGTCTACTCAATACCGCCATAACCAGTCACGTGGCAAAGGGGATCACTCACTACACTTCCAGTCTCACGTAGACCTAACACAACAGTGGACCTAACACATGATCACACATGATCATACTTGTAGGCTCAGACCACAGCTCTGCCTATGCAGCAGAGACCTCCTATGCAGACATCCAGGCAACCACTACCACATGAACTAACATGTGCAACACATATCACACAAAGCCAATGTGCTGAACACTCACAGCCATTAACAGTTAACAACACACCTCATACACCTGTACTAGGTGCCTCTATGATCAGGCACACTCACATCACGTTCACCAGGCTTAGCGAGGTGAGGGTCACGGTGTGCAGCCTGTCAGGCAGTATGACCTGCCACATAACACAAACAGTCAGGTAACCCCAAGGCAGGTACAGGTATGACTCAGTCAATGTCCATGCTGCTGTGAATGGCCTGACACATTCCTCCCTGGACTACATGACATGAGACATTACAGAGCTCTCTGAGCACGTAGCCCAGGACAGTTTGACCCTGACCTTGAGTAGCATCCTACCCTCACCTAGAACAATGCCACAATATCAAGGCACAATTATCCCTTCCAACAATTGACTGACATACTGGTGTCATTCACAGGTGTGCCAATCCCTGCCATCTTGGGGTGGTATGCTTTGCTAGGGACAGCTTGCACCTGTCACCACAGTCCTATTGACATTTGGCGGAGCCTCCTGCTACACCCATTGTGCCTGTATTAGGCAAGGCTCATAAGGCAAACCCACATCCATTTGTATCACAAAGGATGAGGAAGTAAGAGTGATGCTACTCAACACTGGGCGTCTAGACCCAAGGATGCACGCACCCAAAACCCTACCTAGCATTATGGACATCGATATCTGTGCAGTAACATGAACCTGTTTCAGGTTTCACAGGAGCACACCAGTACTACCACGTTATAGCTGTTACCATTCTTGTCGGCCACAACACTTGAACAGGGAGGGAGTATCAGTATTCAATGCAGATTCCACGCCTCCACATTGGTGGCACAGTACAACATAGGTGTTTGGCCATTGAGTACAGTTGTCGTTGTTGGGGACCTGGGGAAAAACCATGGTAGCAGTCT
Organism: Protopterus annectens; assembly: GCF_019279795.1. NCBI lineage: Eukaryota > Metazoa > Chordata > Ceratodontiformes > Protopteridae > Protopterus > Protopterus annectens. Next base: position 386,248,742 of record NC_056727.1, on the reverse strand, counting down.
TTCATTTGTCTACCACATGGGCAGCGTGGATTGACAGACATGTTATATAGCCCAGCTAATCATGACTGATTCACATGTATGGCAGGGGAGGTCATTGTGCCTCTGTACTCATCCATCATCAGGCCTATAATTGCATACAATGCACCTTTTGGGATGTACCTAACCAGACACCTACAGCAACTGGTACAGGACAACAGTACATCATCAAGGGGATGCAATGGCTCACACAGATGTCATATGCTGCCCAGGTAAAGTGAATCCAGCTGGACTCAGTGGCATACTGCCTGTTCAGGGGCAATCTGTGCATGCCATATACAGCCATGTCCTACCTAGCAGTAACAAGCCTGATGTACCTCAGGCAATCAGAGTCCCATACAGCCACATGCTCAGGAGAGCTGGACCTCTGTACTGACATACATGGACATGCTGGAGGGCATATTCTAACCGAGAGGCTCCCTTCACTCTGTAATGAGCTCACACTACTGGTTAGGCAGAGTCCCTCATTGACTCTCTTCCATAGGAATCTGGATGAGTGGATGGAGATCATAGTTGTACCCCAGGTATCACTTCTATGTCACTGTTAGACAGAGGCGTAGTATACTAAAAGTCGGACAAGGGGATAGCAGCATAACTTCTGATTGGGTGGCAAAGACAAACACATTCTACTAGGCTTACCAATGCCCTAGGGCAAATAGCCTAGTATGAACCTATGAACTGTTCATTCTCAACTGTTCGAGCTCATTACAGAGTAAAGGGAGCCTCTCAGTTAGGAATTTGCCCTCCAGCATGTCCATGTATGTTGTAGTCAGTAAACTTACCGCTTGCTCAGAGGTGACCTTTGCCCAACATACAAGGCCATGTCAGACCCAGATTGGATGAATATGCTTCACCTAAAAAATCTAGATCCATCAGAGCCACAAGGCCAGGAGACTTAAACCTCCACACGGCTATTAATAGGACATGCTGGAGGGATAGATTCATCAACCAAAGACTCCCTATGCTGTGGAACAAAATCACGGTATATGTGAGGCAGAGCACCTCGATGGCCTTGTTCTAGAAATCTTGACCAATGGATGGGAGATCGCAGATATACCCCAGGGATTACCTCAGTGTCACTGCTTTCGACAGAGGCACAGCAAAATAATGGGTATGGTTCCCCATACTAAAGGGGTGGCGTAAGCCACAAAACTATGGGCTAGTCTTGTAAATGCCCTCGGGCAGATAGCCTAGTATGAACCTATGAACATGTGTGTACTGCTATAGTACTTCTGCCATATGTTGCATGTGTGTGTGTTGTGGGGATGCACAGGTAATGGCCAGATCGTCTGCACAGGTGACACGTGTGACACATTCTGGGTGTTCATCCATACATACTGGATGTGTGCTGCCATCCAACACTGTGATGTGGACACAAATTACTCAGCCTGGATATACATATCTGAACAACACCACAAGCACAATACACTACCTTGCTATGTATGCATGTGATTACACAGTTATTCAGTAGTTATGACAGTGATGCTATCCATGCAGCCCACTGGGCCAGTGGAAGCCACAACACACACCGCCAGCACATTTGCATATGCTTACCACAGACATCCCACATACTGCATGTACTGTGCACACAGTTATCTAACCCAGAACAACTGCACACCACTTATTAATCCTGTCCAGTGGACTACAGATACAGGCATATTGTATAACAATAGTAGGAGGCTACTGCAGCACAGGGCAGATTCACATGGCGGGAAGGCATCTGTTGTCTGCAGTGTTAAGATGCTTCACATTCACCAAATGCACAGATATTGCCAACAATTTTGCAGACAGTTTAGGTGCAGGTACCCCCATTGTCCTACACACGGTTTATTACTTATCCCAGATGACTGTAACCTCGCTATCCTCTCACATGTCCAGGTGAGAGCCACCCTCATCATTGCAGAACACATATCATCACTGTTACGGAATGGTATCCCTGGATGTGTGCTACATTCACCCCTGGAGGACATAGCACCACATGACAGACTGATATTAATCCATGGCCATACTACAGGATATGTACCTGAACAGTGCCATACATACACAGTGGTCCCACACCAATGAGGAGGAACCTCTACTGACCCTGGGAACTACTGCATCATATGCACAACTGGCCTTGTGTTCTAAGCTATGGAAGTGTTAGTTATGGCCCACATGTACAACAATTTTACATATGTTTATATTTCATGACTATCTACACACAACCTATCTCATGGACATACCTATTGATAGTGAACTATGATACATTTGGAGGTGTCACAGTATACACAGGATTAACCTGCTACTTTGCATTACCTGTGTTTGTGGCAGCTTTTGGTGAGTCAGTCGTGCTGCTTGTATTTTGCTGCTGTTGCTGCTGCTGCTGCTGCTGTTTTGCTGCTTGCTGTCAGTATATATATTTTTTCTCTCTCTGTCTGTCTCTCTCTCTCTCTTTCTCATTCGGTTAGTGCAATGACTGTATTGCATGAGTGGAGTGTGGGTACTGAATACTTTTGTAGGTATCTGCATGGATCCATGTGATGGCCTCTGCACCAATTGTAAGGCAGCATTTGCTAATTGCAAGCAGCAGGAGTGCGTACTAATTGCATGTCTCACTGTGATTTTAGGACACTGCTATAAAAGGGTATGTGAGATAGGCGTTGCCCTTTCAGATTGTAGGGCGTGGACCATGCTGGTATGCTGTTGACAGTGTTCTGTGAGTGTGAAGGTTAGTACATCTCCCATGCTTCATGCTGTGTTGTAGATTCAGGTTGCTGCATTTATCTTGCCTGTTCCTGTAGTGAGTGTGTATGCATACTGACACCTACAACTATATGTCATATGTATTGCTATATGCATATATATATATATATATCTGTGTACATATACATACTTTCATATATGTACATTAGCTGACATTATTGGGTACAAGCTAACAATTAGCAGGGCTGTTTCCATTAACACTACTCTAGTATGGGAATCCAGTAATTGGGACTATAAAAGTCTGCCTGACATGCTTTGGGTAGTAGACATACTATATTGCCTTTATCTTCATTCCTACTATTACATGTTCCACTTATTTAGCACTATATTCCTGTATGAGAGTCATGGCTTAGTGGTAGGTCATACAGACTAGTGTTACAATGGTCTTGTGGTAGGGCCTACTAGTATGCTCATATTCTGCTTTTGGGTTGAGTATAGGGCCTATCAATCACAGTGCTAGAGGCACCTTTAAGCAGTTAAAGGGCTTAGTAGGTCTCACAGGAGCCAGGCTGTGTTGCAGATTCTGGTTGCTGCATATATCTTCACTGTTTCCTGTAGTGAGTGTGTATGGCTACTGAGACCTACGATTATATTTCATATGTATTAATATATATTTATATATATGTATGTGTTGATATACATACCTTCAAATATGTACATTACCTTACATTATTATGTACAAGCTAACAGGTAGCAGGGCTGTTTCTGCTCACACTGAACTAGTATGGGAAGACAGTAATTTGGCCATTAAAACTCTACCAAACATGCTTTGGATAGTACATCTCCTATATTGCCTTTATACTGATTCCTACTATTACATGTTATATTTATTTTAGCAGTGTGCTCTTCCAAAGCAGGCATGGCTTAGTGGTAGGTCAAACAGACTAATGTTACCTAGGTCCTGGTTTCAAGACTGACAGTGGGAAGTTTCTACTTTGCAAACTTTCAAACTGAGTACAGGACCTGTCAATCAAAGTGTTGAGGCCACCTGTAAGCAGTTAGAAGGGTAAGTAGGTCACACAGGGGTCAGGCTGTGTTGCAGATTCAGGTTGCAGCAATTATGTTAACTTTTTCCTGTAGTGAGTGTGTATGGCTACTGAGACCTACGATTATATTTCATATGTATTAATATATATTTATATATATGTATGTGTAGATATACATACCTTCACATATGTACATTACCTTACATTATTATGTACAAGCTAACAGGTAGCAGTGCTGTTTCTGCTCACACTGAACTAGTATGGGAATCCAGTAATTTGGCCATTAAAACTCTACCAAACATGCTTTGGATAGTACATCTCCTATATTACCTTTATACTGATTCCTACTATTACATGTTATATTTATTTTAGCAGTGTGTTCTTGTAAAGCAGGCATGGCTTAGTGGTAGGTCATACGGACTAATGTTACCAAGGTCCTGGGTTCGAGACTGACAGTGGGAATTTATTTTTCTTAGCAAACTTTGGAACTGAGTACAGGACCTGTCAATCAAAGTGCCATAAAGGCACTTTTAAGCACTAAACCAGGTCTGCGCTCGTTTGCGCGGAGGTAGCATGCGCACTGGCAGTTAGCTTGTGGGGCGGCGCAAGCGGTGTCGCTGGGATAAATCTGAATTGGCTAGTGACACACATGTTCAGCTAATTGCACACAGTTTCAGCCTGTTTATCCGCTGCTTGGCAGCGGGCACGCGGTTTGCAGCTTTTAAACACTACTCGACTCACGGGCACTCTGCCTCACGGCAGCTTAGCTATCAGTACATTTCTGACTATTTTTATTCTTATGTTACTTCAAAATATATGCTCTGTTTCATTCCATTTTACAAAGGGAATACATTTACATTGTACAATACTGTCTGGGGGCTTTTTAGTGCTTATTTACAAAAATAAAAAAGGTTGTTGTAGGGGCTCGAACCCTGCTTGCCTACACATAGGGGTACTCTACCACTAAGCTATTATTTCTTGGCTTACTTTGCATATTTAGTTCTTATATCCTTTTCCCTGACTGCTAACTGTGATTGCGCTAGTAGCACACCAGCACACAGTAGCAAACATTCTGAGGTTTAACAAAAAAAAAAAGGTTTTCATTTACTTTTATGACATCTCTTCACTTTATACACTGATGGCCAGTCGGGGCATGTGTTGTATAGTGTGTTTATTCACATTTTCATGGCCTTTCTCGTGGCTGTTTACTTTCAGCCATTATAGTTTTCGGGCGTGTCCACTTGCAGAGCTTAGCCTACAGACCGCCCCTACTCTCTTACACGGACCGTGTAAGAGTTACTGGTGTGATTCAGCATGCCTCATGCACCTCATGCATATGCATGACATGCTGACATCACACAGTTTAACTGCAGCCTCCGTGTAAGAGTTATAACTCTTACACGGAGGCTTCCTGAATCTGGCCCTAGGAATTGTTAGAGTGTATTTAACAGTGAATACAAATATGCAAAATAAATGAGGTATAAAATAAAGCTTAAATGTAGAAATAGAGATGTTATGTGATCCTATCTCGCCTACATTCTGACTGATGGGTTCGGAGCCGATCCCTCGGCTCCGACTCGGCACGCTTATGCCAAAGAGCGAAGTCTCTTATTGGCTGAGCTTACTATAACCCAGGATGCACCACTACCAGTCCCCCAGATCTCGTTTGCCGCTAACTTGCGAAGACGTGGTCTCGAGCTGGCTGAGCTGAGTAGTATTTTACTAACTTTTTTCTGTCAGAAATTTGCTGTTCTTGTCATAAAAAGCTGTTTTAACGGCTACTCTTTCCTTTTGTGTGTGATTGGAGTTTTTTGTGAGAAACTTTGTAGTGTGATTGGCGTTGGTTCTGATTTCAGGCCTCCTTCATCTTAGGGCCTTCGGTCAGTCAACCCCTCTCAAACCTTAAGGGTTTTAAAACCCCTTGAGTTAATTGTTACGGATTGTTTACCTAATCGGCAGCTATAAACTGATTTTTGGTAGTGTCAGTTAAATCAGAAAGTCAAGTGGATAGTGTTGTTTTTTTCTGTCAGGGAATTACTGCATTATTGTTATAATGTCTCAGAATCCTAGGCCTTCGGGCTTTAAAAATGCACCAAATGTAATTTTAAGATGTCAATCACAGATGATCACTCTCTCTGTGTTTATTGTTTGGGTGCAAAACATTTACAAGAGTCATGCAGTGTGTGCCACGCTTTTTCCTCGAGGGTCCTCCAGGAGAGGAAAAATAAACTCATTCTTAAAGGCTTAATAAAACCCTCCTTTGAAGAAGCTTTAGCATCCTCTCCTTCTCCAGCTAAAAGAAAGGCGTCGGCTCCGACCAGTCCGTCGGATCCGACCGCCAAAAGACATAGGCAGGCTTCTCCTTTGGCTCCAAGGACTTGAGCCGAGGCGGAATGGTCTGCCTCGATGCCACCAGTCTCGACTCCTCTGGCTTGAGCCGATGGCTGGGGCATCGAGGCGGGTCACCTTCGGCTCCACTGGTCTCGGGCCGACAAAGGTTGCCCGCTCAGACACTCCTCCTCGGCGCGAAGTCCTCCTTGGCACCGATGGAAACTAGTGTGGTATTCCTTCGGCGCCGATAGTCATCGGTCGCCGGAGCGGTCCCCTAGCCCTTTGGGGCCGTTGGAGAGGCCATCTCGAACCCGTTCAGTATCCTCTAGGTCATCGAGGATGTCGGATTCGGATATAGACAGGGTGCTCCAAAGACTGTTCCAGTCCCCAGTCTTTCAAAATTTGTTTCGGCTCCGACCCAGTTGGCTTCGGAGCCGATGGCCCATGCCCATGTCATTGCTATTCCTCCTCCAACCGCCCGGCTCCGTCGGAGCAGGTGCTGTTGGAGCCGGTGGAGATCTTAGGGTCGGCTCCGACCCTTACTCCAACCCGGCCTTGGTCGAGTTTGGTACACGGACTTCTTCGGCTGGACCTGGGGTGATGTTTGGGACCTATGCTATCGGTTCCGAGCCTCCCTCGGTGCTTGCTGCGGGACTTCCGTCTGCTATCATGGCTCGGGGACGGACACTCCCAGGATTCTGGGGTCCGGCTTTCAGAGCTATGAGGAGTGCCTTGGCCAAGTCTTCTTGCCATCTCCCGGCTTTACCAGCACCTTCCTGGGCGTGGAGACTGGGTCTTTGGCAGTTCCCTGTCCGTAGGCAGCGGAGCCCCTGGGCCTGAGGTTACCCCCATTGGGGTTCCCTCCTCCTGAGGGTTCTTGAGTTGTCTTCAGAGGAACCCCCAAGGAAGAGATCGTGCAAGAGGAAGCACGTGGACTCCCCCGAGTCTATTACATCTGATACTGATCTTGATGATGCGGAGGGGTCCCCGAAGTCGTCCTCGGATGATGTCTCATTTGCAGACATCTTAGAGATCCTCAAACAACGAGGCGGCTGGATATCCAAACCCCCCTCTGCTGATGAGTCAGTGCTCCTCAAGGCCTTTGGGGCTCAGCCCTCCGCCTCCTGGGTGTCTCCGCCCTTCGACGAGCTCCTGGATTTAGTTTGTCGGAGGGCATGGGAACATCCAGATACCGTGGAACCAGTCCCTTCTCGTCCTAACAAATTTTTGTCTGCCCCACCCGAGAAGGAGTTCCTGACTAAAGGCGTGGCTGTAGATGCCATGGTGGTGGCATCTGCTACACAACAGGACGTGGCAGAGGCTTCAACGTCCGTCCATCCTCCTAATAAGGAGTCTAGGAGCATGGACCGGTACGGGAAGCACACCCTGACTTCAGCGGCCTTTACTTTAAGGTCCCTGAATTATTTGGCACATTTTACCAGACTTCAGAGGGATCTGGTCAAGGAGCTGTCAGATTCCCTCTCGGGTAACCTACCTGAGCAGCTAGCCCAGTCGGTTAGCTCTCAGTTGGCTATCCTTACGTCAATTTCTAACTCGTCCATGAGGCTCATTTCATATGCGGCGAAGGGCGGGTAAGCGGCAGGCACAGGCGTGGCTCTACGGAGACAAGCCTGGCTCCGTTTGTGTCAGTTTGCGGAGGCCTTCAAGTCTTCCTTCACCGACGCTCCCTTCGATGGGTCCTCTTTGTTTGGACCTAAGGTTAAAGACACCCTTACCCGCTGTGAGCAAGAGGGAAAAACTTTATCTGCCGTAGGTGCCCGTTATTCCACTCCCTTTCGGCCTTATCCCAAGGCTAAAGGAGGAGGGAAGATGTGGTTCTGTAAATCACGTAAGTTTTTTTCCTCAACAGCAGGAAGATTCCCCTTCCAGAGGCAGAGGACGGGGAAATTTTTCTGGGAGACGCCGTCCCAGAGGCGGCAGAGGGCCGCGCAATTCTGGAGACCGCGAGTCCTTTCGTGGCTCTTCAGCCTCCCACACCTCATGAGGGATTGCCCGGCTGTGCTGCTCGAGCCAGTCGGGTGCCGTTGCCAAGCACCTAAAAGCCTGGGAATCAATCACTCAGGACAGATGGGTGCCGGATCATTGCCGGAGGTTACACCATCCCATTCACATGCTCACCCCACCGTCCAAAAAATCCGGACCCACCACCCAGTCAAAGGGAAATTGCAGCCGCAGAAGCTTTAAAGCTGCTAGAAAAAGAGTCATCCAACCGGTCCCCACAGACCAGATCGGATCCGGAAATTACTCGAGGTTCTTTTAGTGCCAAAAAAGACAGGGGACCTGAGACCAATATTGGATCTCAGCAGACTAAACCAATCCGTCACGAAATCCAAATTCCGAATGGTCACGTTACAATCCATTCTCCCATTGTTGGAGAAGGATGTTTGGATGTGCTCCATAGACCTCAAGGACGCCTATTATCACATACCGATACATCAGGCGTCCAGGCGGTATCTGCGCTTCAGCCTGGGAGACAGTCATTTCCAATTTTGTGCACTGCCCTTTGGTCTCACCACAGGCCCCAGGGTGTTCACCAAGTGTTTGGCAGTAGTGACTGCTCACCTGAGGAGTCTTGGATTCCAAGTGTTTCCCTATCTGGACGACTGGCTCCTGACTGCTACCACCAGGCATCTACTAATGGACAACCTCAAAGCCACCATCTCCCTGGGTGCTACCCTGGGAATTACATTCAATTGGTCAAAGTCTGTCTTGCTGCCCTCTCAGCGCATAAGGTTCATAGGAGCAGAGATAGACTCAAAATTGATGCGCGTTTTTCTTCCTACCGAAAGGATCCAAACTTTACAAGGCCAAGTTCAAGCCTTGATTTCAAGATCCAAAGCCCCAGCCAGGATGGTCCTACAAGTTTTAGGTTCGATGTCTGCCACGGTTCTTCTAGTTCCTCTGGCAAGATTGCACATGAGGATTCTTCAGTAGCTATTGTCAACTCAATGGTCCTTTCAGGACCTCCCCCTCAATCATCCCATTATGATTACAGAAACATGCAAACGGGACCTTCGCTGGTGGCTTCAGACATCCAATCTAAATCAAGGAAGCCCTTTTGTTATTCCCTCTCCAGTGGTCACCCTGACGACAGATGCCTCCCAGATAGGGTGGGGGGGGCATTGTCTGGGCAGGTTAGTTCAGGGCTCCTGGCTTCCAGACGAAACTCTTCTCCACATCAATGTATTGGAGATGAGGGCTGTACTTCTGTCCCTACAGGCCTTACACAAGTTTCTCCCTCAGGGCATAATCGCCATCCACACAGACAACATGTCGGTGGTCTGGTATCTAAACAAACAAGGAGGGACCAGATCTTACCCCCTTTGCAGAGAGGCCATGAGGGTGTGGGAATGGGCTGTAGCTACCAGCCGTTTCTTGGTAGCGACCCACATTCCGGGGAAATCAAATATATTGGCAGACAGATTAAGCAGAACAATTCTCTCTCCTCACGAGTGGTCCCTAAACGAAACAGTAGCAGCTCAGGTTTTCAGGAGATGGGGACGCCGTGCTGCGACCTATTTGCAACACCACTAAACACGAAGTGCAAAGGTTCTTCTCCTTGACTCCACATCAAGGGGAAGCAGCTATGGATGCTCTAGCACAACCTTGGCCAACAGGGCTACTTTATGCCTTTCCTCCAATTCCACTTCTCCCCAAAGTCATTCAAAAAGCTTCTCAATTGGGGTCCACAATGATACTGATTGCTCCATACTGGCCTCGTCAGGTATGGTTTCCCTACCTGAAGAAACATGCGGTGGACGATCCTTGGACTTTAGATCTAACTCCGGATCTGCTAATTCATCAGTCGGGATGACAGCATCAGTCCCTACACTCCTTGAAGTTGACAGCTTGGCTCCTCCACTTCCGACTTTAGTCAGAAGTCACACATTAGACCCGGAAGTTATTCACATTTTATCTTCATCCCACAAACCCACCACTAAGAAATTGTACCTCAGTAAGTGGAAGAGGTTTGCTATCTGGGCTCAACTCAAGGGCTTAGACCCTATCACTGCTCCAATCCCGGAAGTTTTGAAATTCTTAACATCCCTGTTTAATCAAGGATCTTCTGTCTCTACTATTAAAGTCCAACTGGCGGCTATCTCTAAATTCCATGAATCCATGGATCCTCCATTGATGAGCAGCAGACTATGCAAAACTTTCATTAAAGGTGCGGGCCTGTTAAGACCCCCAGTTTTTCATCCTGCGCCTCCGTGGGATCTTGATTTGGTGCTTCGTGCATTAACATCTTCCCCTTTCGAACCGGCTGCTACATGTGAGTTAAAATATCTGTCTTGGAAAACTGCCTTCTTAGTTGCAATTACTTCTGCAAGAAGAGTTTCAGAGCTTCAAGCCCTGTCTATTAAACCACCGTACTTGATTTTCCACAAGGATAGAGTATCACTTAGGCCTAATCCATCCTTTGTCCCAAAGGTCTGTTCTAATCTCTGTCTCCAACAATCTCTAGAGCTACCAGTTTTCTTCCCAAAATTCTCCAATGAAGCAGAATACACTCTCCATAAATTGGATGTTCACAGGCAATTGCGCTTCTATTTAGACAGGACTCAGCAATTTCGTAAGTCAGACCAGTTGTTTGTGTCCTTCTCAGACAATAAATTGGGTAAAACCATCACAAAAGCTACTATCTCCAAATGGATTAGAGATTGTATAACTCAGGCTTATTCTTCGAATAAGCAACTTACAACATCTATCAAAGCTCACTCTACCAGAGCTATGGCGACTTCTATAGCTTTTCATTCCAAGCTCGCTATATCGGAGATTTGTGCTGCGGCTACTTGGTCCAATCCGCACACTTTCATTTCCCACTATAAATTGGATGTGGCATCTAAAGGGCGAGCATCATTTGGTTCCACGGTACTCAGGAGTGTTTTCCAGTGAGCCACCCAGGATTCAGGTGCTAGGGACGCTGTCCCATCAGTCAGAATGTAGGCGAGATAGGATCACATAACATCTTTTAGTTATGTACTCACCATAACTTCAGATGTTTGGGATCCATCTCGCCTACATTCCTAATACCCACCCTCCTTCCCCCTGCCTTGGAGATCAGAAGAGATTGAACGGTTTGAGTTCTACTGTTTTTATCCTGTTTCATCTGACGATGTTATATAATCAGAGCGTGCATGTGTGCATGTATGCGGACAAACTAGATCTGGGGGACTGGTAGTGGTGCATCCTGGGTTATAGTAAGCTCAGCCAATAAGAGACTTCGCTCTTTGGCATAAGCGTGCTGAGTCGGAGCCGAGGGATCGGCTCCGAACCCATCAGTCAGAATGTAGGCGAGATGGATCCCAAACATCTGAAGTTATGGTGAGTACATAACTAAAAGTTTAGCAATATGTGATTAGCATCCATACTATATGACTGTGGCTTGAAAAATAAGGAATTTGCTTAATGGACATGTTTTCCTATGGAAGCAGCAAGAATATATGCATTTCATACTGTCAGCAAGAATACTGACCTCTTACAGACTTAGCAAAAATGTAAAAAACAGGATGTATGCATTTCACATTGTCAGTAAGAAAGCTAACCTGCTTCCTTAAAGAATGGACAACAGGAAAACAATCTGTACATGTTTCTATCATATGACACTGTTAACCAAGGAAGTTTGAATGTATATGCTTTCATCAAGTAAGCATTTGCACACAATGGTTCCTTAAAAGACATTACCAACATTATTTCTCTACAGGATGAAAACATATTTTTCTGCAAACACCAGCAAACAGATGTTTTCACACAAAGATCAAAATAGAATACCAAGGAGAAAAACTGGATGTAAAACCACTATAAAAAGACTATAACAAATGAAATTGTTAGTAGAGGTATTTTGTACAGGAAAGTTATCTTCTATGCTGATCGAGAAGTAGAGTGGCACAGTGTAACTAAAGCTGCAACAGTAGTGCATGTGGTTTGTTATAAAAAGTTATTTATTAATTAGTGCTTATCACAGTGACAGAGTTTGGTGTTGCATATGTGTATATTCTGCAAGTTTCTGTGGGCAATAGACTGTGGTGCAATTATAACTAGACTGATTTCAGCAGAATCCAGTCAGCAAGACCTTAGTGTCTTAAGAAGACTTCGGATCCATCACAGTAAGTAACACTTTGATAAATAATTTTCCAGTGGTGAACCAAGCCTACATTCGAATATAGAGAGGGTGGTGAGGCTTGCAGAGGGTCACTTCAGTAAAATTACAGTAACTAACATTTCTACGTATGTGTAAATCCTAAAGGGACGTACTCCAGTTTATGCAGCTTGTAGCAGTAATGTTTCTTAGACGTCTGAATCCAGATTGATCCTGCAAGTGCAGGAAAATCACAGTGCCATAAACTCAGCAGAAAAGGTGAACACCAACTTTTCACAGCATCTCGCTGCCTGCTGTGTTTCACCAGCTTCTCAAGTGACTCCAAAAAATTTCCAGCCATTTGCAACAACAGCCTCATTACCTGTTTTCTTGCAAAGTGGTAAGACCATTTTCTGTCACATTTTTAGTATGGATGCTATTAGACAGACTTCAAGCAGGTGTAAGCCAAGCTTTACTCTTAATGTAGCAGAACAACCAGATAAAATATGGAGTAAACTGCAATGTTGGTATACACAGCACAATAGTAAATGTAAAACCTTATTAGGGCAAGTTGATAATAAGGCATTATGCAAATGTATTGCAATATTTGACTGGTATCTCAAAGAAAACCATGCGGGGTATGACAAATGTTTATTGCGTAAAAAGGTAAACAAAACAGTTCTAGTGCATAACAGTAAAAATCTGAAGTCACAAGATTAACATGCATGTATTTTCTGTTCATATAAAGTACATCTGTTTATAATGCACAAGAGGAAAGGCAGACAACAGCAAATGTAAATAAATGTCAATTTAGACATGTATCGGTTAAGCCAATATCTATGTTTTTACATTTTTTTTTTATAATTGTATAGTATCACCACACCAAACAGTTAAAGTTCTGAATTTTAAAAAGAAATAAAATCACAGATGGTATTAGTCAAGCAATCTTTGTAAAATGAATGGCAGGGTAGTTAAATAAATAAAAAAATACTGAAATCAAAGTTAAAAAATATATATAAACTAATTGTAAAACTGCATAGTTATGCAAATCACAAATATAATACTATTTTTACAGCTGCATTCTAATATCAAGCTGCAAGTGTATTAACAGATGATTAAAGGGAATTCCTAAAAGGGTTAACTATGGTCTACAGAGCCTAAATGTGATATCAGACCTTGCCAGATAAGGTAAAAAACAAGACTGGTTGCCAGACAAGTGGCTTGAGTTTTTCTAAATTATTATTGTTATTAAAACATAATTGTTAAATGTTCATATGCAACACTATTTGGTAATTGTAATAAAACATCACAATTGTGAATATATGTCACTGATAATCTGTGTTGCAGGTAAATTTAAAAGTAAAAAACCTCAGTTACATCAAGTACAGCCATCAGATGGGCTATAGTATGCATACAGTTCAAATAAAGTATACAGGATGGTACAAATAACTACTAGTACTAGTAGACAGCAAAGGCAACAGAAAAAATATATTCTGTCATTGAAAACAGCCAAAAAATGATCAAATCAGACAGAGATCCAAAGTTTGTTAGTAACATAATAAAGCAAATGTATAACCAAAGTGTTGGGCTGACATGCATTCTATTCTCACAGCATAAAGCAAACAAACAATACTGCAGTACTACAGGGGGAGGGATACTTTCTCAGTGTTACACTGACTCTATATAAGCAGTACTGCAGAAGGGTCTAAAATAGAGCTACAGGAAGAAAAATAACATATCATTCCCTCTTGACAATACTTTTTCAGGGGGAGGGGAAAACAGGTATTAGTGCATTAGAAATACTGGTAAAAAGATTAAACCTGACAGGATAAGATATTTTACAAGCTCGTAATAGCTATTATGCTAATTATTATTGTATTTAATATGTTTTTGGCAAGACATTGTTGATAGGCAAAAAGCATGCATGTTTCTAATTGTTGGGTATGTAGTTGCCTCCGGTGGCAATTCCACTAGATACTTCAAGAATTTTCCAATATTTTGCTTGATGTTAATGTTAATAAATTTGTAAGATTATACTAAATGTAATGTACAGTCTTTGTATATACAAATACAAAAGAATTCAGTACAAATGAAATTTAAAAAATGGGTCCAGGGTACGTACTAGATTGAAATGCATGAGTAGCAGACAGTCTGTGTAAATATACCGTATAGAACACATTGTAAAGTAACAAGTTCAAAAGTAATTTGTCAAGTTGTAATTTTATTACTAGTTTTAATTTTATCAATGATTTTGAACCACAATTTTATCAGTACAAGTATTAGTTACCCCAGTTAGAGGAAAATTATATTAAAATATTGCACCCATACAGCTAATGGACTCATATGTATATATCATTCTTTAGTGTATACATCATGTTTTTTTTTATCAAATATTAAATATACTAAAATAATTACATTAAAATATTTATTATCTAAACCCAGTTCAGTACTTTACCAAGGTGTTTAATATGTTCACTTTACTGTCAACTAAGGTTTAAATGGGCAGTTCAGAGATATGACCACAATGGTATGATTAAAATGATATTTAACTGTATATTTATAGCATTAAATAACGTTTGCAGTAGCACATGGTTCTTGTCTGTTATAGATATTAGTCTATCTCTAATCCTTTGGTATAACATAATTAATAAAAGTAAACAATTAATTCAACAGTTGCAAAGTGTTAATGAAACAGTTCTAAGTTATAAATTAAATTCTGTGATTGCAAAAGAATAAATTAAGTTAAAAAAATAAAACTAAAGCAGACACAGCTCATAACTGAAAAAATATTTCCACAGAATGGTCTGCAAAAGAAAAAGTTGTTAAATACATTCAGTTTTAGTAGTAATAATTGATACCATTGTATTAGCCATGTAAAATTGTATTTTGACTTGTATCAAAAGAAGACTAAAGGTTTTGTTTCTTAGTGTGTTTTCTGTATAATCTGACAAAAGATACATACTAATATAAATTGTTTTAAAAAATAAAAAGAAGGAATTGTTAGAGTGTATTAAACAGTGAATACAAATATGCAAAGTAAATAAGGTATAAAATAAAGCTTGCTTAAATGTAGAAATAGAGTTTAGCAATATGTGATTAGCATCCATACTAAATGACTATGGCTTGAAAAATAATGAATTTGCTTAATGGACATGTTTTAGTATAGAAGCAGCAAGAATGTATGCATTTTACACTGGCAGCAAGAAAACTGACCTCTTACAGACTTAGCAAAAATGTAAAAAACAGGATGTATGCATTTCACTTTATCAGTAAGAAAGCTAACCTGCTTCCTTAAGGAATGGACAATAGGAAATCAATATCTATTTTTTTTTATAATTGTATAGTATCACCACACCAAGCATTTAAAGTTTTGACTTTTAAAAAGAAATAAAATCACAGATGGCATTAGTCAAGAAGCCTTTGTAAAGTAAATGGCAGGGCAATTAAATAAATAAAAAATACTGAAATCAAAGTTAAAAATATATATAAGCTAATTGTAAAAATGCATAGTTATGCAAAACACAAATATAATACTAAGTATTTTTACAACTGCATTCTAATAATAAGCTGCACGTATATTAACAGATGATAAAAGGAAAAATGCTAAAAGGGTTAACTATGGTCTACGGAGTCTAAAATATGAGCTCAGACCTTACCAGATAAAGTAAAAAACAAGACTGATTGCCAGACAAGTGGCTTGAGTTTTTCTAAAACATTATTGTTATTAAAACATCATTTTTAAATGTTCACATGCAACACTATTTGGTAATTGTAATAAAATATCACATTTGTGCATATATGTCACTGATGATCTGAGTTGCAGGTAAATGTTAAAAGTAAAAAACCTCAGTTACATAAAGTACAACCAGCAGATGGACTATAGTATATATACAGCTCAAATGAAGCATACAGTAGTATACAGGAGGGTGCAAATAACTACTAGTAGTAGGAGACAGCAAGGGCAACAAAAAATGTATATATTCTGTCATTGAAAACAGCCAAAAATTGATCAAATCAGAAAAGGTCCATAGATTGTTAGTAACATAATAAAGCAAATGTATAAGCAAAGTGTTGGGCTGACATACATTCTATTCTATACAGGATAAGATATTTTACAAGTTGCTAATAGCTATTATGCTTATTGTATTTTTAATATGTTTTGGTAAGACAATGTTGGCATGCAAAAAGCAAGAATGTTTCTAATTGTTGGGTATATATTTGCCTCTGGTGGCAATTCTAAAGAGACATAAGAAGACCACAGGGTCCCAGAACCATGACCAGTGTATTTTCTCAGAAAATTACATTTGTAATATGTATATGTATATGCATGGTTCCCCTTCATAATATTGAAATACTGAAATTTTGAATTTCAGCATCTCAAAACTATAAAGGCGAACGACTCGCAATCCTGAAACCCAAAAGCACGAAACACACAATCATAAACATACATACACCATACACCAGACAGCACATACACCATTTTGCCCTCACCACACAAACTATACAACCCTACACGACATGTAAGCAGGGAGGCAAGCCCCCCACACCCCCCTACTTATATATACCAACTCAGAGATCGCACAAACAGAAAAAAACTCACACCCAGACATTCTACAGTCCCTCACACACACATGCACACACACACACACACACACAAACACACACACACACACACACACACACACACACACACACACACACATCACACATACAAAAACACCAACACATCCAACACTGACACACATACTTCCACCTCACTACCCTAACCCACACATACAACTTACAAAAACACTGACATACACTCACTCACCTTAAATTCCAGACACCATCCCATCCAAACACTTCACGTAACATAGCATAAATACATAAGCATGAATTTGAGATATTCAGATTTGTGGTAATGCACTTTTACTATTTTGAAGATTCTCCTTTATGATCTCGGGATACTGAAATTTGAGATTTCAGTATTTCAAGATTATAAAGGGGAACCATACACACACACACACAAACACGTATATATATATATATATATATATATATATATATATATATATATATATATATAAAATCTATATTACAAAGTCGAAATGTAAAGAGAGTGAACGCTATACACATGCACACACACACACACACACACACACATACACACACATATATATATATATATATATATATTTTTTTTTTTTTTTATGGGTCTACTTGATATGGCCGAAATTTCAAAATGTCGACTTTCATATATGATCGACATTTGAAATCTCGACCATTCAAGCACAAAACACATACACAACCTTACCATACTGCTGCTAGCAGGGGGGCTTTGCCCCCCCACCCCCCATAACTTTAATATACCAACACCGAGATCGCACTACAGTGCAGAAGTGGAAAGCTTTCCATTCTGCACTGTAGTTTGATACCAGTTCCCCATGGTAGACATTTCAAATGTCGATCATATGATCTCGGCCATATGAATGTCGACATTTTGAAATGTCAACCGTTAGAAGAGGACCCATATATATATATATATATATATATATATATATATATATATATATATATATATATATATATATTATATATAAATTATATCTATATATCTGAAGTAGTTAACTTTATTTTATCTGCACCCTGTGGGTATACGGATCTGTATTGGATCTGAGCCAGCAACTTTTTTTCCTAGCATCTGCTCCAAGATCCGAGCTCCGCCCCTTACCCATAATGCCCTACCATTTCCAATCTTCCCTCAGATCTCGTTTGCCACGCCAGTAGTGTGAATCGTGGTCTCCTTTGCTATGAGCTAAAAAAGGGATAGTAAGCGGAAACTTTTGTCTATATCTGGTGTGCTTGTGTAGGATTACCCTTCCTCCCCTTCTGTATTAGCACGTTGGTCATTAGTATAAAAAAAAAAGTTTTGTTGGTAGTAGAGTAGTTCTCAGGACTGCCCTTCCCCTACTTGTGTGTGTGTTTTTTTGTGGGAAGGTAGTATCCTTACCTTTGAACGCAGGACTATGGCTGATCAGCCAAAGCCTATATTCAAAAAATGTACAGGGTGTGGCCATAAGCTTTCCCCTGCTGATGGTCACACTCTGTATGCCATATGTCTAGGAGTAGCACATCTATCCACCCAGTGTGCTATTTGTTCAGGCTTCAACCCAGGGCCCTTTGGGATTGTAAGGTCAAGCTAGTCACCAAAGGCCTTCTCCCAGTTGCCATGCTGGATTCTGCCTTGGCTTCGGTCTCTAGTACACCCCCCCAGACAGGGAGTCAACCTCCCTCTTCGTCTGGCGATGGGTCCTCTAAGGACAGATCGTTGGTCAGCGAGGCTGACAAAGATAAAGAGAAGGAAAAGGAAAGACGCAGAGAAGAAAGGGAGAAAAAGAAAGACAGGCATCACAAGAGATCCCCAGACAGGGAGCTCTTTCTCAGCCCTCCATCCAAGACCAAGAGGCCTGCTTCTCCTTGGCTCCAGTCACCACGTTTCTCACCGGAGCAATTGGAACTTTTGGACCTGAGGCCCTCCACCCCTCTGCGCAAACCAGCTAGATCCAAGTCGGTGTCCTCTTTGAGGTCGACTTGGAGCTTGTCGGAAATGGATATGGACAGGATGAAGCAGAGATTTCTTCAGACCCAAATTCAGATGGGAGTCTTGCCATGTCCCTCTCTCTCTGGAGGGGTGACTTCCATGCCTCTTTTCCACCCCATCTCAACTTCCACAATCCGTGCTTTGGCTTTGGGGCTTTTGTTTCCGAGGTTCTTTGGAGCTGGTAGCTCGGCGCCAATGGTTCCTCCAACCTCGACTCCAGCTGTTACCTTGAGTTCCTCAGATCCAACCTGCTCAGATCCGAGTGACTCTCAGAGCCGCAAACAGGGAGTCAGACCCAGGGGAATGGATTCTTTGGCTCCAACCCTTTTGGACCCGATCCGTTCCCTCGGACCTCAGGCTACCCTGACATCGGCCACGGTCCCCACTTCGGATCTGGGGAGGACTTCTCCTTTGGCCTTCGAAGTGGTGGAGAGGGTTCTCTCCCAGGGATTGAGACCCCAGCCCATTCCCTCAGAGACCACCTAGGCCCCCCTGGATTTGGCAATGACTCCCTTCATCCTGTCTCAGGGACAGCCCATGCCAGAGGATCCCCAGGTCATTTTCCCCGAGGAAACCCCTGCTGCTCGCGGATCCCCTTCTGAAAGTTCCACTGAAGAGGGCCACTGCAAGCGCAAGTGCAAAAGGAGGCACCTGGACTCCCCCAAGTCTCTCACCACTGACACTGACTTAGATGAAGGAGAAGGTCCCCCCAGATCACCTCCCGAAGATGTCTCCTTCGGAGAAATTATGGAAATCCTCTGCCAGAGCGGAGGTTGGTCAGCCCCAAAACCTTTTGGGGATGAGTCAGTGCTCCTGGAGGCCTTTGGCATGGGCCCATCTACTTCCTGGGTTTCCCCACCAGCAGACCCCTTAGTGGACCTCATCACCACGAGGGCATGGAAGGAGCCCGACACCACAGAGCCCATCCCCAAATGTCCTGACAAGGGGTTATCTCCTCCTTCGGATAGACAACCCTGGTTGAAAGGAGCCCTAGTTGATGCTATGTTGGTCGCAGTGGCCACAAGGAAGGAACTAGCACAGGAGAGTTCCTTAGTCCACCCTCCAGACAAGGAGTCCAGGACAGTGGATAGGTTTGGGAAGCGCGTATACTCTTCAGCGACTTTTTCTATCCGTGCACTGAATTATTTGGCACATGTGATTCGACTTCAGCGAGACCTTGCTTCAGAATTCGCTGAGTCTCCCCCAGAGTCTTTATCGCCGCAGGCCAAACAGCTATTTTTGGCGAAAATGTCTACTCTGAAATCATTCTCGAATACATCTATGCGGCTACTTTCCCACACCATGGAAGGAGCAGCTAGAGCGACTGGGACAGGCATAGCCATGAGGTGTCATGCCTGGCTCAGATTGTGTCAGTTCGCGGACCCTTTCAAGGCGTCATTTATCAATGCTCCCTATGACGGCTCTTCCCTCTTTGGGAAGACAGTACGTAACACACTGGTCCAGAGCAAAAAGGACGGGAAGACTTTGTCTGCCATTGGAGTCTGCTTCTCTAACCCTCAGTGGTCTTACTCTAGGAATCAAAGAGGGCAGAAGAAGATGTGGTTCCAAAAATCTCAGTTTTCCCGGGATTCTCAGGACAGCTATTGCCCCAGAGGCAGAGGGGGGCAAGATTGAAGCCGACCCAGAGGTAGAGGGGGTCCCAGGAATTTTGGGTCTAGGGAACCCTTTTCTGATAGACCCGGTCAGCAGGCCTGAGGGGTTGCATGCCTGTCCTACTCTGGAGGCAGTCGGGGGACGATTGTTCTTACACCCAGCGGCATGGGAGTCCATTACGACAGATCACTGGGTTCTTCAGATAATATCCAGAGGTTACTCTTTTCCTTTTATTGCCCCATCCAAACATTACAAGACACCTCCCGGATGTTCCACCCACTCACAGGGAGGCCACATCTCTAGAGGTTTCAAAGCTACTTATCAAATGAGCCATCGAAAAGGTTACCCCCCCCCCCGATCAGTCTGTATTAGGCATCTACTCAAGGTTCTTTTTGGTGCCAAAAAAGATGGGGGACCTCAGGCCCATACTAGACCTGTCCACATTGAACCTGTTGGTAGCAAAACAGAAATTCCGGATGGTCACTCTACAGTCCATTCTACCTTATCTCGGAAAGTGCAACTGGATGTGCTTGTTAGACCTTCAGAATGCTTACTACCCCATCAAGATACACAGAAGCTCCAGGAGGTTTCTGCGCTTCCGGCTGGGAGCCAGTCACTTTCAGTTCAGGGTCCTACCCTTTGGTCTCAACACAGCCAAGGTTCACCAAGGTAATGGCAGTTGTAGCAGCCCACCTGAGGCTTCAGGGTATTCAGGTGTTTCCTTACCTGGATGACTGGCTCTTTGCTGAGCACAACAAGCATCACTTGTGTCTGGCCTGAGATTATTTCATTCGATTAGCAGACTCACTGGGAATTACAGTCAGTGTTCACAAATTCCATTTGCAACCAGTACAAATTCTAGACTTCATTGGGGCATGGTTAGACACTTTGTAGATGAAGGTATTCCTAACTTCAGACAGGATTCTATATCTCAGGGGCCACATAGCTCAGATAGCAAACTCCCAGTCTTCAAAGGCGAGCGAGGTTCTCCAGGCTCTGGGCTCCATGGCTGCCACCATATCTATTTTCCCATATGCATGTCTTCACATGCAGGTTCCTCAATGGACTCTGGAAGTCCAGTGGTCCTGGCTAGACCTACCCATGGAATTTCCGATCAAGATCAGCCATGTCTGCAGGACATCTCTTCTTTGGTGGTTAACGTCACCGGAGATATCAACAGGACATCCATTTGCATCAACCCCAGTCCAAACCACAGTGACCACGGATGCCTCCCAACTCGGGTGGGGGGGCACTGTTTGGGAAGGACAGTCCAAGGCACATGGTCCCAAACAAAGACCAATTTGCACATAAATGTTCTAGAGATGAGGGCAGTGCTTTTAGCATTGAAAGCCTTTCACACAGTCCTCCCTCTCGGATTGATTGAAATTCAGTCAGACAACATGTCGGTCGTCTGGTATATCAACAATCAGGGAGGAACCAGATCCTACCCTCTGTATCGCGAGGCCATGAGAGTGTGGGAATGGGTGATTTCCACCGGTCGGTGTCTGATAGCATCGCACATCCCGGGGCACTCCAACATTTTAGCAGACAGACTGAGCCAGGCCATTCTGATGCCCTATGAGTGGTCTCTGAAACAGTCAGTAGCGGAGGAGATTTTCTGGGCATGGGGTCAGCCTTGCTGTGATCTCTTTGCATCTCCTTCCAACGCAAAGTGCAGCGAGTTCTTTGCTCTAATTCCCTCACCAGTGGAAGTCCCCAGAGATGCTCTAGTCCATGCTTGGCCCCCCGGGCTTCTGTATGCTTATCCCCCATTGCCACTCATTTCAAAATTTCTTCAGAAAGCTTGCCGACTATGGTGCAAATTGATCCTCATTGTCCCATTCTGGCCTCATCAGGTTTGGTTCCCATTCCTTTGGTCTCATCTATTAGCTCCCCTGTGGGTTCTGGATCCCTGCCTGGATCTAGTTTCCCATCCGCCGGGGACACATCCACCCAATCTGGGCAGCCTCAAGCTTACAGCTTGGTTGCTCCAGTTCTGTTAATCGCCAGGATTCCCGGTCTTTCATCCCAGGTCAAATCGATTCTAGTGGCCTCTCTTAAAGATTCCACTAGAAAACTATATTGCAGTAAATGGAAGCGCTTTTCCATTTGGGCTTCACAGAGAGAAATAGATCCCTTTACAGCTCCTGTTCCAGTGGTGTTGGACTTCCTGTCTAGTATTTTTCAACAAGGAGCTAGTTCCTCCACAGTGAAAGTACAATTGGCAACCATTTACAGTTTTCACGTTGGCAAAGACAACATGACCTTAGCCTCTTCTAGGCTCTGTAATGCTTTTCTCAAAGGTACTTTTCTGCTACGGCCCCCTGTCAAGGATTCTGTACCTCCTTGGGACCTTACTTTTGTTTTACAGGCTGGTTGCCCCTCCTTTCAAACCCGCAGCATTGGTGGACTTAAAATTTTTGTCCTGGAAGACAGCTTTCCTAGTAGCCATCATTTCGGCTAGGAGAATTTCTGAACTTCAAGCTTTGTCTGCCGTGCCTTCCTATTTGGTCTTCCATAAGGATAGGGTTTCCCTCGGTACTAACCCTTCCTTCTTACCTAAAGTGGCATCTGAAGCAAACATAAACCATTCCATTAATCTGCCCGTTTTCTTTCCCAACTTTAAAAATAAAGGTGAATACAAACTCCATTTGTTGGATGTTCATAGACAACTTCGCTTTTATCTTCATAGAACAAAGTCTTTCCACAAGACTGACCAATTGTTTGTTTCTTTTTCCAAAGCATTTATGGGAAAAGCTATTTCTAAAGTTTCTTTAGCCAGATGGATCACTCTTTGCATTTCACATGCTTACAAAGCAAAAGGTTTATTACCTCCTGGTATAATTAAGGCTCACTCTACCAGGTCCATGGTGACATCTGCTGCTTTTTGGTCCAGGGTACCTTTGGACGATATTTGCGCAGCAGCAACATGGGCCAATTCACATACCTTCATTTCCCATTACAAATTGGATCTGATTTTGAGGGGTGGAGCATCCTTTGGCTCTGCGGTGCTCAGGAATATCCTTCCATAAGGGCCTCATAGGATTGGAGTAACTGGGGACTCTGTCCCACAGGTTGCAGTTAAAAATGAAGTTAACTACTTCAGATAAAGAAGTTATGTACTCACCATAACGTTCCATCTGAGTAGTTATACTTCATTTTTCTGCAGCATTCCCTTCCTCCATCCCCCGAACCTTATCCTGTTTTCAGTTTGGTTATTGGGTTGAGTTGCATATATATTGTTAGTTGCAGCAAACTCGATCTGAGGGAAGATAGGAGATGGTATGGCATTATGGGTAAGGGGAGGAGCTCGGAGCTTGGAGCAGATGCTAGAAAAAAAGTTGCCGGCTCGGATTCGATACGGATCCGTATACCCACAGGTTGCAGAAAAATGAAGTATAACTACTCAGATGGAACGTTATGGTGAGTACATAACTTCTTATATATATATATACATATATATATATATATATATATATATATATATATATATATATATATATATATATATATATCAGAAAAGCATCAGCCATTCTGTCACACTCTGGAAATGGTCAGGTTCAGTATTCTTATCCAAGAACTCTTTTTTTTCTCTAGACCATAAAATTAATGTCATTTTCTTTGGTCTTTGTTGGTCCTGTCAAATACTAAATATTCACCTACAGTGCCTTTGTTCTCTTCATTTCTCATCCTTTCATTTGCCACACACCACATTACTCTCTTTCCTTTCTTTCTTTTATATAAATGCCCCCCCCCAAAAAAAAACCTCTTTTGTCTTTAAGACGGTGGATCCCATATAATGCAAACTCCAAATCATAATGTGTCTCTACTCTGTTTCTGAACTAATATGTGCTTAACCTGTGATTCTGCCATCTGTGGTGCTGGAAATTGCTGAAGGCTGTGGGGACGTAAGGCAAAAGGGGCACTTAGAGGTCTAAAATGACCATTTTTCAGTTGCCTGCTACCATAATAGAAGCATATCTATAGCATAAGATATATAATATATATATATATATATATATATATATATATATATATATATATATAGCATAAATATGAGTTATATTTGGAGTGACTACACATAGATTAGATTCTAGGTTCATAGATTCAAATCACGTAACCCAAGAGAAATACGCCAGGACCAGCGAAGCTATAATACACCCTTTATTAAAACACAACCAGCAGAACGAAAAAAACATAAATCACCGATAATCGCATACTAAACAAAAATAATACATTTTAAAGACTTTTTGGCGTCAACATTTAACATAAATTTAAAGTCATATACATTCATTACTTTTCCAAACATCACTTAACAATCAATTAATGCATATTTCCAGTAAAAATCAATGTGCAAAATGTTGCAATACACAATGCCTAAAATAGCATGTAAAAATCAATTTTGTACAGTGTAACTTATAAATGCTTATGTAAATTGCATATTTTAAAATCGTATAATAAAAGCATGGAATCAAGAAAAACAATACTATAACATGTACCTATCTATAGAACCAGTAACTGCAAAATAGGCAAAATGCATATTAAAAAATAAATGCCCTATATAAATAAATATATGTATAAATAAATAAATATATATTTTTGTTTAGTATGCGATTCTGAAGAAGTCCATGATTGAGTGGAGGAAAGCGCTTAATCGCTACGCACTTGTGCTATTGTTTTTATCCAACTGATTAGGATTATCGGTGATTTATGTTTTTTTCATTCTGCTGGTTGCGTTTTAGTAAAGGGTGTATTATAGCTTCACTGGTCCTGGCATATTTCTCTTGGGTTACGTGATTTGGATTAGTTTGCTGCAGTTACGTCATCTTAGGTTCATAGATTAATACTCGGCTAACTGCTGTTATGAGCCATTTTAAGCCTAGTCAATTACCCCATGTCAGAGTCAAACACCTTAACCAGTATGCCAACCTCCCACCACAGAGAAATTCATATAAACTTACAAATTAAGCTAATGTTGCACCTGCATCATATGTAATTCAGTACCCATATATTCAACCGTTAAAGAAAAATGTGCGGTTGTGCTGTAACACACTCACTGTTGCCACACACAGAGTAACCACAATAAAACTGTGGCAGAAAGCTGTTAACAACGTCACTCAGACTGTTAAGCACTTCAGTTTGACTTTAGAAAATAGTCTAAATGAAGTGTTTAACAACTTCCCTCTGCTCTTTTCTGTTGACCCTCAGATTGCTGTTAATGCTCTAGTGTGTGACTAACACTTAACAGTAGCAAGAGGTACTTAATAAAAGCTTGTTAAGAACCTTTCCAATGTCAGAATGGTACTTAACAAGGATACTTTTCCCCCAAATTCAGAGCATAATCGCAGGGATGGACAAACTACAAGTCATTATTGTTCTAAAATAAGGCATAAAATCACCGAACATCTAGACACTGGCAATATCCATAACTCAGGTTGGAGAAGTGGAGTTTGACATGGGCTTATTGAGGGCTTCTGTCTTGGACTCACCTGTTGTACAATTGGCCCCGCTCACAGGTGAGCACAGAAGGTTGTAATAGCCTGTGTTCGTGGGTGGTGGGGGCACAGAACATAGAGATTATTATTTCTTAAATTCTCCTTGTAATGAAACGTCAAAGGTGTGCACAGAAGGTCACTAAAATTTGTTTGGGCCTGGGGAAGTTGTGGTTATTATTTCTGAAAATTTTCACACAATCAAACCTCACAGGTATGCACACAACATTACTATAGCTTCTGTAAGGATAGTGTATTGCCTTGGACCAACAAGTTGGAATGCATGACTGTGATTTTTTTTTCTCTTTCTTTACAATCACATATCAGAAGTGTATATTCAGGTGGCTGACTTTGGAAAACAGTAGTAAGTTGGCATATTGTGAATATACATCTGTGATCAACAAATTAAAATATATTACTGTATTTTGATTGTCAGAGGGACACAGATAGTAGCTGTCTGTCTGAGATGAGGGTGAAGAGGCAGGCTGTATGATGTGTGACAGGAGTAACTTGAAATATATGAATAAGGCAATTTTTCCATTAATTTCATCCCAATCTAACATCACATAGACACACAGAAAGTGATTATTTTTTTTTTCTTTTGACAGGGAGATGGAGACTATTCTAAGACATTACTCATATATTTTCACAAGCAATTATCTTCTTAGCTTATTAGGAACATTTTATCACACTTGATCATTAAGCCTTGGACACAATTTATTCATTATTAGAAAAAAAAATAAGATTGAATTTCTTTAGTTAATCATGATTTTTGTCTAGACCATAATTGAAACAAACGTCTAAGAAATAATGTCTAAAGTGTACCTTATACCATCTAGAATCCCATGTTTTTTTGTGGGCTAAGCAGCCTGCATGCTAAGAGTTTAATGCTATTATTTCCTCCACACTGCAGTCTTAGCCATATAGGGAGTGGTGAAATGATGCACGAAGAAAATGAAGAGAAGTAGGAATTTCTTTCTTTAACCATGATTTTTATTCAAGCCATCTTTGTCTCAAAAGTTTGCAAAAAAAAAGTTCTAACGTGCAGCTCAGCGCATCTAAAACCCAATGACTTCTAGGATGGGAGAGTGAGACTGCTAGATTAATTTGAAATGTTCCTGTTCATTTATTATTTTGTAATAGTGGACAGTAAGGATGTTTTGAAACAATGCAGGGAAAAATCAAACAACAAAGTAAAATAAAACAAGAAAAAAAAGTAATCTAAATGGTAGCAAAACCAGGATGGAAGGAAAGTAGGGGGCACAACGGGGGACCGTGGATAGAAGGAGGCTCATGAAATCCTTTTCCAAGGGTTTCATTTCACCAAAGGCCAAATATTCAGTACTGTCAGGGACTGCTCTATTTAAGTACATCACACAGCTTATCAGCAAGGTTTGTCGCTCTCCATAAAACAGCTACAACACGATAGCACTTGGATAAGAAAAATAAAATATGCAATATGCTCGACTTTGACAGATTTCTGGTATTCATTTACAAATCTGTATCATATACCTGGTTGCATAATAATGTTAAACATGCCCGTGTAGATACGCCTAAAGTTGTTTAACTTAAGTTTAGCTACCGGATTTGTCCCTGATGAGTGGCACTCTGCAAGGGCGAACCCTTTCATAAAGATTGCCTTACAAATGACCTGGATATTTGAAGTCCTGTCAGCCTTACAGGATTCATCTTTAAAACCATGGTATGTATTATAACTAATTTCATAAACTCTGATTGACCCCCCCCCCCCCAACAATTTGGCTTTGTGAAGGGTAAATCCTGTCTATTTAACCTGACAAACATCTTCAAAAGAGTTAAAAAGGCTGTAGATATGGTGGCCATGAAGTGCATGTGCCATATTTTGACCTGTTGAAGGTTTTCAACACCTTTCTCCATGCTGACATCATACAAAATCTAATTACTTTAAAAAGTGACCATATGTGGTAAGATGGATAGCAGACTATCTGAAAGACAGAACCCACACAATGAGAGTTGCAGGTGCCTCATCAGTAAATATGAAAGTGTCCAGTGGTGTCCCTCATGGCTCGGTGCTGCGACCTCTCTTTTTTTGGTATTTATTTATCAGATCTCAGAGTGGTTTAACAAAGTCTGCAGATAACTGCAAACTGGAGTTTGTTTTTATGTCCCCCTATGATACTCAAACAATGAACTCTCCCTAGTAAACCCTTGGTGTACTAAAATGTTTCTCAAACTAAATAAAAAAGTGTAGTGTCACTTTTGGTAGACAACCCCCTCCCCACATTATACTGTATAGGCAACACATCACTGCAAAATGAAATGTTTGTCAGGGAATAAGAAATTCGGGATGATAACTCCCTGTCTTTTGACCATCATGTATTGGTATGTATCTCACTAAACATATCAGACAATTAGAAAGACCCCAAAGGCTCCCAACCAATAAAGTCACAGGCTTAAAGTCACTGAACTACCAAGAAAGGCTGGAAACTTCTTTTAGTCAGTGTCTTACAGACTTTTGAGAGGGGGTCTGTCTTGCTTGCTGCACCATTAGAGAGCTAGTTGTCCTGAACCTCCTGTTTCTCCATGTCTAATATTTTCTCCAGCATTAGAACGTGGGACCTAAATCTTCACCAGAAGATAAATACAGCACAGTAGAGAGGCATGCTTATAAGTCAGCACCACCCAAAGCTTTGGAATAGACTTCCCCAACATGATAAGCAGCTCGATTCACTATCTTACATTAAACATAAACTAGTGACTGAATGGGTATCCACAAATTTACTCTGCATTGTACTGGTTTGGCCCTCCTGGAAAAAGAAGGTGCTGCCGGAGGGAGGGTACTGGCAAAGTGTGAATGTTCATAATATTCTTGGCCTTGGAGTATCTAATGGCTCATTTTAATAGCATGCCAGGACACGTCTGCCTGAACTCATAATGATCCTGAATTTCCTAAAGTGGGTGTAAGAGAATGAATGAATGAATGAATGAATGAATGAATGAATAATTAAATACAGCAAAATGATTATTACATTATACACTTGTCTAACTCTAGTGAAATGTACCTCTGTGGAAAATTCTGCCTAAAACAGATTATTAGGCAGGAGAGCAAAAGCCTGACCTTGTTCTCAGTGAGAGAAAGGCAATAAACATGTAGGTCTGCAACTTTTGGAAATTAAACTTTACTTGTAGGACAAGCATATACATGAATGTAACATCTTATTGTACTTTTGTAGTGTTGTCTTTACTGCTATTTGATCCTTGGTTGTGTCTGAAAAGGGTCGATAGACCAGCCCACTTATTTGGTAAAAATACATCAATCAATCAATCAATAAATGAGGTGAGAATTCAGCTTAAGAAGGTAAATCCTAGGAAGGCTGCTGGACCAGATAACATACCTGGCAAGGATTTGAAGGGGTGTGCTGATTAGTTATGTCTGATACTGACAGACATCTTCAACTCATCCCTTGCTATGGAGAAAGTTCCCATGTGTTTCAAGGAAACAAGTATTGTCCTACTTCTGAAGAAACCCAACCCTACCTGCCTCAATAACATCAGACCAGTCACCTTAACCTCAAATGTCATGAAGTGCTTTGAGAGGATTGTGAAGAAACATCTATCCGTGGGTCTGCTTAAGTCCTTCTATCAACTCCAATTTGCATACCAGACAAATAGATCAACTGCAGATGCAATTTCAGTCACACTACACCTTGCACTAAAACACCTAGAAGGGAGGAACAACTACATAAGGCTGCTGTACATCGACTTCAGTTCTATATTCAGCACTGTGATAACAATGCAATTGGTGGATAAGCTTGTGAAACTGGGGATAAAAAAGCACCTGTGTAATTGCACTCTTGACTGTCTGATTGCTAGACCCTAATGGACATACGCTGGAAACAACATCTCTCAATGCATAGTCCTGAATACTGGTGTTCCCCAAGGTCGTGTGCTCACCCCCTTGCTCTTCACCATCTTCACCCATGACTGTACTGCAAAACCTATCTCAAACAATATTATCAAATTTGCTGATGATACCACAGTCATTTGTCTCATTAGTGGTAGGGATGAATATAACTACAGGGATGAGGTGAACACTTTGATTGCCATGTGTGACATGAACAATCTGGACCTGAATGTTAATAGCAGCAAAGAAATTATTATGGACTTCAGGAGAAAGGCAAAATAGGTTCATAGGTTCATAGGTAGGTACTAGGCTATCTGCCCGAGGGCATTTATAAGCCTAGCCAGAGTGTGTCGGCTTTCACCACCTCATTGATTAATTAACCAATCCTCTGTCAAGCAGAGCCAATGAAGTGATCCCAGGGGTGTATTTTCTGTTACCCATCCACTCATCAAGATTTCTCTTGAAGAGAGTTAGTGAGAGGCTCTGCCTGATGTAATTTGGAATTTTGTTCCAAAGCATGGGGAGTCTCTGAGACAGGAATCTATCCCTCCAGCATGTTCTATTTATTGTTGTGGTGAGGTTTAGCTCACTAGAGCGCATGTCTCACAGTGACTTGGATTTCTTTAGGTGGAGTATGTCCATCAATTCTGAGTTGGACATGGCTTTGCAAGTCAGGCAGAGATCACCTCTGAGTAAGCGATATGCCACTGAGTACAGCCGGAGTTTTTTTAATCGGGCTGCATAGGACATATGTTTGAGACCAGTAATCCTCTTGGTGAGGTACTTTTCTTGTCTTTCCTGCTGTTGGAAGTGTCTTGTGAGGTACATACCAAATGGGGCATTGTACTCTATGATGGATCTAATGAGTGACGAGTAGAGGGACACTATAACCTCTTTATTTCTAGATGCGAGCCCTTTAGTAATTAGGTGGGCTACATAGAAGGATTTCCTAACTACTTTGACAATATGATTGTCAAAGAAGAGATTACTATCTACCTGGGTCCCCAGATCTCTTATTACCTCTTCTGTATTAAGGGGGCTGCCACCTATGTGGTAATTCATGAGTGTTTTCTTTTTCCCAAATGGGATGACTATGCATTTTTTGGCATTTAGCTTGAGGCCAAGACTTTGACACCAGGTGTCTGTCTCAGTAAGGCCCTTTTGGAGGATGTCTGTGTCAGCCGGAGAGTCAGTTATGGCTCCCAGTTTGCAGTCATCGGTGAACTTGGTTAGCCATAGTCCTCCTGTGTTTGCCTGTACTTCTGAGAAGTATATGCCAAACAGTAGGGGTCCCAGGACCGAGCCTTGCAGGACACCACTTGTGACTGGTTTAGAGTCGGACCTGGAGCCCACTATTCTTACCGTGTGAGTTCTGTCTGTAAGCCAGTTGGCAACCCATCTTGTGACGTAGGGGTTTATGTTCAGGCTGGTGAAGTTTTCTGTAATACCCGAGTGGGGAATGGTGTCAAAAGCCTTGCTGAGGTCAAGGTAGGCTGTGGGAACCACCTTTCTCTCATCTATAGCCTTGGTGACTGTCTTGAAAAAGTCAACCAGGTTTAATAGGCATGATCTGCCCTTAACAAAGCCGAACTGGGTCAGGTCAAGTGTTTGGAGGTTCCCAATGTCTTTGTTAATGAGTTCCATGATGATGCACTCCATAGCCTTGCAGACCAGGCTAGTTAGGCTTATGGGGCGATAGTTACCAGGGTCAGTTGTGGCCCCTCCTTTGTGGAGAGGAATAACCGTTGCTGTGTGCCATTTTAGGGGCACGTAGCCTGTGGAGAGGCTGAGGTTGAACAGTGTGTTTAGGTGGAGGGTTAGTTCATTCTGTAGTTTGTGCAAGATGCAGCGTGGGACACCATGTGGTCCCAGTGACGCTGTATTTTTAGCTTTTGAAAGGGCTGTTTTCACCTGTGCGTCTGTGATTTTTGGGACACTACACTTTTCCGGTATTATTGTGGGCCCTTTTGGAGGTGAGAGGGGGGTGAAGTTTGCACTGAATCTATCTGCCAGGATGTTGGCAATATCAGTAGGTTCAGTATATTTTCTGCTATTTTGCACTAGTTTAGTGCATATCTGCGAGTTGCCACTTAGATTCTTAGCATAGCTAAAGAAGGCTTTGTGGTTATCTTTTGAATCTTTGGCTATTTTTCTTTCGAAGTTAGCCTTGGATGATTTCATGAGAGACCTCAGTTTCTTACTAATACTGATCAGGGATGTCTTTCCTTCTTGGAATTTGCTTTTGTTCTGAACTAGTTTCCTCCTTCTATTGTATAGCCTGTTTATTGCAGGGGTCCACCAAACTGGTTTCCTTCTCTTAGAGGAGTGAGTCTTGGTTTTGCTAGGGATGCCATGACCCATGCATCCTTGTAGGTGCTCATAGAGTGCATTTGTAAAGGTTTCTGCATCTTGGGCAGCATTATCCTTTAGCGTGGGGGCTGTGAAACTTACCACCTTTGCCTTAAGTAAGGTGAAGTTTGCTTTAGAAAAGTTTTTTACTGTGGTTTCCTTAGTTGGGGGTGGTGGTGGGGTGTGGACATCCAGAGTGATTAGTTTATGGTCTGATCTAACCAGTGACGGGTTGATCTCTGGTGTGGAACACCTGTTGTCCATGCTGGTGATGACCAGGTCCAATATGTTTTCACCTCTGGTAGGGGAGTTTACCAGCTGATCCAGGACATTGAGTTGATGAATACCAGGAAGTGCTGGACCTGGGAATTTGTACTCAAGTAGTTTTCCCAGTGAATGGTAGGGTAATTGAAATCACCCATTATCAGGGTGTTTGGTAGGACCTTCATGTTTTCCAGTGTCTCCAGAAAGGTGGAGTAGTGGTCCTGAGTCATAAAGGGTGATCTGTAGCAAACCACAATTTGCATTGCAGATTTTCCCAGTGTTAGTTGCACATGGATGATCTCAGAGGTATCATGCTGCACCACTAACCTGGAGGTGTAGGTATCCTTGATGAATATGGATACACCCCCTCCTTTTGTGTTTCTGTCCATGTTCTGTGGCCGAGACATATGGTATGAGTTGTAGCCT
The DNA here is from genome assembly GCF_019279795.1 of Protopterus annectens. Classification (NCBI taxonomy): domain Eukaryota; kingdom Metazoa; phylum Chordata; order Ceratodontiformes; family Protopteridae; genus Protopterus; species Protopterus annectens. The sequence goes on along the minus strand of NC_056727.1, from coordinate 386,215,939 downwards.
GGAAGTGCTGGGGTGCTCTCTGGAACCTTGAACCAGGTTTCCGTTACTGCACAGATGTCAACGTTCTCCATACTGAGGAGTGCTTTGAGTGCGTGCATTTTGAGATTTAAACTCCTGGCATCGAGTAGCATAATCATCAGTTTTTTGTTAATTGAGCTGTTTATGGAGGTGGGTTTGACTTTTGAGCCTTGCCTAAAGAAGGCACTATGGGGGCAGTAACAGCCTTGGCCAGTATTCGAAAGCCTAGGGGTGACAGGTGCAAGCCATCTCTTGCGAAGCAATGCGGCTTGTCGAGCATGTCGTCCCAGGCTGACAGACACTGGATCCCCTTTGAATGACACCAGAAGCTTAGCCAATTGTTGAAATTGATCATTTTTTCTTTATACTGAGGTATCATTCTTGGTGAGGGCAGGATGCTACTCAGGGTCAGGATCATAACAGCCTGGGCTACATGATCAGAGAGCTCTTCCATGTCTCTTTTCATGTAGTCCAGGGAGGTACATCTCAGGTCATTCACACCAACATGAACAATGACACAGTCATATTTGAACTTGTTCTAGAGTGACCTGAGTGCTTGTGTTATATGGCTGATTCTGGCTCCTGACAGGCAGCTAACAGTAACCTTCTGCTTGTCCAGCCTAGTGAGTGGGACGTCAGTGTGCCTGACTATAGAGTCACCTCTTACTAGTGTGTTAGATATGTTATTTTGCCTTAAGGGCTGTGATTGTGCGGCACACTGATTTTGTGTTTTATGTGTTTTCTGGTTTGTGACGGGAAGTGCAGGTTGTTTGTGTGTCTGCTTTGGAGGTCTTTGATGCTTTTGCAGGTTTTTATTTAGAGCTGCTGAGTATGATTTTGTGTATTTATGTGTATTTTTTGCCAGTGCTGTTTTAGTAGGTCTGTGTGTGGCTGGAGTTGGGTGCAGGTGTTAACCTTCTCCTCTTGAATGTCTGTCCCAGTCATGGGTGGAGACAGCTTAGCTTCCAGTTTGGCTGTATAATTGCATCTCTCGCATATGTTAGTGTTTTGTGGTAGGAGAAGAGGGTTGTCTGTGTACATGAGGCAGTTGTAACCCTCAGGATACCCAGATTTACCAGCTGGACTGGAGAGTGCACCTGAAGTTGCCCTTTGGTCATGCCTGAATAGTAGGGTGAGCTGCTTAGTCACTTGGTTGGTGAGGGGTGAATAAAGAGTCTTGCCCTGCTGGGCAATCAGTGTCAGGGTATATTAGTGCTTGCTATTAAGTCGGAGCAAGTGCTTGGCTGTAAGATGCTTTTTGAGTGCTTAGGTTGAGAGTTAGGCTAGGTTCAAGGGAAAACTGAAGAGGAGACGTAGTGGAGCCGGGAATAATTTAACCGTAGCTAACCGGCACTGCCCAGTGTGCAAAACCATGCAAACATGGGTTTTTTATAGTAGGGAAATGAAAGAGATAGAAATTAGCCAAAAATGGCCAATAAACTACTAACTTCTGGGCTGGAACCACTCCTCCAGGGACAGATAGGTTGCTCAAAGCTCCCCTCTCTCACAGGGGAACAGAGAAACTTCCTTCAATCCAAGTAAGGTATGGGCAACTCAGAAACTAGTATCACAGCCCTGAATTCAGCACTAGCCTGAAAACTGGACTATACTAGCTTAGAAAGGCAGGAAACAAGGATTTTTTTTTTGTTTGTTTTGTTTTTTTAAAAGATAAGGCAAAAACAGTGAAAAATACACTAAAAACAACTCTAAATGACTACAGACGATCAGAAAAGGCTATCGCACTTTCAAAAACTTACAAAGATTTCACCAACCACTCACTATCACAGGGGCGGTAGTAGAGAGAGGCAGAACAACCAAGTTTCTGGGCCTTCACATCTCAGAAGACCTCTCATGGACTGTTAATACCAACCATATAGTCAAGAAGGCTCAACAGAGGCTTCACCTCCTGAGAAAGCTCAAAAAGGCCAGGTTCCCACTGTCTGCTCTTACCACTTTTTACAGGGGAGCTATCAACAGCATCCTCACTGGCAACTTTGTAGCAACTACAAAGAGTCAAGTCGCAAGTGGAGTCCCTCAGAGATGAGTCCTTGGATCGCTCCTTTTTGGCATTTACTTCTCAGAATTTAAGGCCAATGTCAGTGGTCTCTGGCTGACTAAATTTGCAGATGATTGCAATTAGGAGCTATCATTGAATCTCACACTGACACAAATGTTCTCCAGGAGGGGCTGACACAGACAAACAACTGGTGTCAGAGCCATGGACTAAAACTAAATCCCAAGAAATGCATAATAGTATCCTTTGGGAAGTCATCCATCCATGGTAACTATCATATTGACAATGCACTCCTTAGAGTTGTCTCAGTAGTCAGGGAATTAGGGGCACACATAGTAATCTAGCCTTTTACCATCATGTGTCTACAGTGGTGAGGAAATCATTCTATACTGCGAAGCTTATAAACAAAGGTATGGCATCTAAGTCCAAGGAAGTCATTGTTCCACTATATTTGGCATTCATCAGACCTATCATTGGTATGTATCTAACCAGTCATATCCAACAATTGGAACATCCACAAAAAAGGGCATAAGTAAAATGTCCTATACAGACCGCCTCAAGGCCCTATCCCTTTATTCTGTCTCCTACAGGCTTTTGAGGGGAGATCTACGCCTGTCATACAGGGCATTGTCATACCCCACTCTGATGGACCTCCTGCATATCCACAAAACAAACAGCACCAGAATTACCAGTTCTAAAGACTTAAACCTTGCCTGTGATATAAACAGGTCCTGCTGGAGATAAAGGCATGTCTCCCAGAGACTACCGTGTCTATGGAACAGGCTTCCCATCCATGTGAAACAGAGTTCCTCTCTAACCCAATTAAAGTGCAACTTGGACAACTGGATGGGAAACCAGAAATTCATCCCTACTTTGGCACCTATGTCTCTAATGGACACAGGTAACCTGTAAATGGTTCATCTCCCAAACTCCTGCTTACACTTATCAATATCAGAACTTGTCAGAGATGTAGGATTCATGGTTAGGCTTAAAAAAGGTCCTTGTGGTCGTTAGCCTAGTAAACACCTATGAACTTCATAGCATGGTTTGACAACTGCACAGTTGCTGAGAAGAAGAAATTACAGTGGGTGGTGAGGGTGTCTAAGAAAATCTTGGGCACAAAACTTCCTTCTATTCAGGAACTTTTCTGTACAAGAGCAAGAAAGAGAACATACAAAGTACTAGCTGATTTGAACGATCCGGCCCACAACTGGTTCTCATTTCTTGCATCTGGAAGGAGGTACTGCAGCTTCCTCTATAGGACTACCAGATTCAGGAACAGTTTGTATCCTACAGCTGCAAGACTTATTAACTTGGACACCAACCATAATGCCTGATACATTGAAGCCTCTTTTTTTTCATTTAATCCTTCTGCTCTGAGCAATTACAGCCAGTATTACTACTATGCAATATGATGGGTATACCGAGTCACATCTAAGGTTAACAAGTGCAATACAGTAACTAAACAGCTGCTATTCACTAGTGTCTATTTATTCTCTAGCTTAACAGTGAAGGGGTTTGGTGGTGGGTATTTATTATTTATCATTGTATAATGGGTATTGAGTGTGTTTATGTAATGTGAACTACCTCTTGCATGTCATATGTGTTATTTTCTTTCTTATGTTATTCTGTGATACCACTATCTACGTTATTTGCATTACATTTCTCTCATGAGCTGATATTTGCAACTTCATTTACGCTGCATGTGTGGTCTCAAATGACAATAAAGTTTCTTTGAAAATAAATAAATATGTCCAAAATTTTGCAGAACTTCCCTGATTTTCCCTCATATTTTTGCTATGTTCCCTCATAAAATATTTGATTTTCTGGTAAATTACTCAGGTGCATGCATTCATTGATTGTTACTATACTAGCAACCACTAGGGCCCTTTCAAGCTTAGCTGTGTACCCTAAACATTTGGGTCCCCAATTATCATGGGCATCTATGTAGGGAAGGGCATGTTAGTAGGGATGTAACTAAGAATTTGTAGGGGTAGTGTTAGTTAATTAGGAGAAAACTTTTCTTATTGATAGCTTCTGTCCATAAAAGACATGCGAGCCAGACTGGGGGTAAATTTACATTTTCCCATCAAGGTTTTGTTTGAACAGGATCAGGGATAAACTGTTTTACATGGATGGGAAGCTTATTCTATAGTGTGGGGATCCTTTGGGACACATATCTGTCCTTCCAGCAGGTTCTGTTTATGTCACAAGTGAAGTCCAGATCCCTGGATCCAGTGTTTCTGGTGCTTTTTCTTTTATGCATGTGCAAGAGATCCATCAGGGCTGGGTCTGAGGTAGCACTGTAAGCCAGGCAAAGATCCCCTCTCAGCAGCCTGTAGAAGACTGAATGCAGTGACAGAGCCTTTAGGAGATCAGTGTAGGGCAGGGTATTCAATCTCAGTATTCTCCTGGAAAAAAACATCTGTGGACATTCCAACTGCTTCAAGTGTCTGATTAGATACATGACAAAGGGACCATTATATTCCATGACAGGTCTAATAAGGGCCGAGATTAAAGTGGTACTATAACTTACTTGGACCTGGAAGCCATGCCCTTACCTATAAGATGGGCGACATAGAATGATCTTCTTGTTATCTTAGCTACATGCTGATCAAAGGCCAGATTGCTATCTATATATGTTCCCAAATCCCTTACTTCTAGGTTGACTCTTAGAGGTGTTTTATCAATGCAGTGATTAACTTAGGCTGACATTTTCCCAAAGGATATTGTAATGCATTTTTAGCATTGCATTTTAGGATCATACCTCTTAATTCTCTAGAATTTTGCAAAATGTCCAAATTATTGCCTCATATTTTTGGTCAGTTCCTCATAAAATCTGTGGTTTTCTGGCGAACTATTGAGGATTTGCTGACTAAATAATGAAACATTTGAGTTTGAGACTTAATATCCTTCAGAAAATGCATGAGAAAAAAACTTATTATTCTAGCAGCTTTCTGTGTTTATAAGAGCAATATTTAAAATCTGAACCTGAGTTTGAACCTTTATCCCCCCATTATTTTTGACTGTCCAGACTTCCTAAGCAAAATCTGAGAGTTATGCAGAGGATTACAGTCAGCCACTAATGCCAGAAATTATATTTCATACATCCATTGTTCAGATCATGCATGTTGATGCAAAACCTGTTCTGTTAAAGTCTTAAATATCTAAGTAGTAGCTAAAAATAGGTTTTGGTTTTGGGCCTTCATTCCCATTATTTTTGGCTTTGTCCAAAATCCTTGGCAAAAGAAGTTGATTGATATGCCTCCTAAACACTCGCATAGGTATTTCCATGGTAACAGCGAGCTTGGCAGACAGAAAAAGGTGATTTATTACTCAAATCATTTTTTCCAGCTGCTTGATCTTGCAGTATCCTCATAAATGCCAAAGTGAATGATTTTGTGTAATCATTACTCCAGCGGCAGTTTGTGGGCACATTGGGCAGCTGTTAAAAGTAGGGGGCTCTCCCTCCTTACCCTGTCTTTCAGTTATGAAACACACTGACATTCTGAACCCTGGCAAGCCAAAACGATGAAAAACATGTCCAAAACACAGAAGGAACTTTAACTGTTTATTACAGGGTGCAAGCCACTCTGCACCTCCCCATGTGGGCGATAAGCCCCACCCCTAAAACCTAGATATACAAACTCCATGATTGCACCAACTCAAAGAAGGAAGGAATCTCCCAAATAAGTAAATCATTACTAGTACACACTTAGAAAATGCACTGGCAATGCTTTCCAATGGGAAACAGCATAAGACATTATGTGTTTCATCTTTATTTCTTCATGTTACTGACGCTTGAGCAAGTTCACCTCAAGCAACTGTAAAGGAGCAATAAGGAATGTCAGTAGCACTGTATAGTTAGATAATTCCCCTTATCCGAAAAAAAAAAAAACACTCCTCCTTCATTTGTTTTGTCTCTGGCCAGACACGTTAGTAGCAGATACTGCTGACCAGAGTCAAACCATCTCAACATCTCTGGGAAATTATTATTCAACATCTTCTCTCCTCTTTCAACACATAATATCTTCAATTGTTCTGCTTTCTGAAATAGTTTTGCAAAGTGTTTCATGACTCTTTTTGCTATACAAAGTTTATTTTGGAAGTAGAAAACCTTGCAGTGGGCACAAGCGCACACACACACACACACGCACACACACACACACACACACACACACACACACACACACACACACACACACACACCATGCATAGACATGGGAGCAATTATATCCATAACACACAGAGAGCAGACAGCTGGCCAGCTACTTTGACACTTATTCCAAGGTGTTATGACCTTGGGTTTGTTATATTTGGTTGAGCATGTGAGAAAAAAGCCCCCCACATGGTAGTTAAGGGGTAAAACATGCAAGGAATCTCACATCCAGTGTGTTACAGTAGTCAGTCCAGTTATGTGAGTTAGCTATGTTTCAGCATACCTTAACAGAATCATTGGCCCACTAACTGTCAGAGTTGCTATAAAAATGATCTGTACCATCAGTGGGAGAGAGACATTTCTAATTTTAAAGCATTGCAGTCACAAGCAAGTCAGTTATTTCCTTACTTTTGCCATTATTCTCATGTAATACTTCATTTTTGTTAGCTTATTATGTGCACACATAAACATAAAGAAAATGCTTTGGGATTCAGAAAAAAAGCATGCATTATTTGTCCTGTGGTCCTACAATACTTCTGCATTCAGAGTACTGTACTTACATGTGTAAACAATTCAGTACAGTTTAAAAACATGTAAAGCAGATTCCAGCACAAGAGAACAATCCCTGAGAAAAATAAGAATGCAGGAGTAACACATCTAGGACCACATATAACGGCAGTATGTTTAGAAATAAATTTACATCAAAACAAAAACTGATGACTCAGTTAGATGGTGTCTTTGCCAAGTCCAAAGATTAATGTAACACTCGAGATTTAATGACTCATAGTCTTCTTTTTCTCCTTCCTCTTCTTTCGGACTCTTTCCTCTGTTTTGGAGTGGTTGTCAGGGGGCATTTTTAGTATTCAGAAAAATACTGTCTACAGACCGAAAGACTCCTTGGTTGAGATGAGACAGAGGAAACACTGTGGGAATTTCCATTTGTATAAAAAAATTGCTTTTATAACTGACAGACAATATGTGAAAAATAATTATCACTGTTATTCAAGTTTGTTTACTTATTTTTGTGAGCTGTTATGGCCCTAGAAGAAAATGCATCTTTAGTAGGTGTTTTTAGTAAAGTAACCACTTTGTCATGTTTTGTTTTTTCATTAACCAATTATGCTGAGTTGGTTTCAGCATATTTGGGTGTATGTTCATATACACGTGCATGTGCTGTGTCTGTAGATATATATATATATATATATATATATATATATATATATATATATAGCCTTACAAACACAAGATGCAGGGTTTGAGTCTCACAAGGGATAATTGGCTAGGCTTACAATGGCTTGCAAGGGCAGTTAGCCAAGTACTAACCTATGAACCTAGATATATATATATATATATATATATATATATATATATATATATATATATATATATATATATATGTATATATATTTTTTTTTTACAGTAATATATCTATATATATATATGTATCTACATCAATAAGTATCTAAAATAGCTAGTTAAAAGACCAGCTACATTGTCTACCAAAGCATTTAATCTTGCTATATTCTGTGCATGCTCTGAGGATTATCCAAGTGTTTTTGCTGGGGGACATGTCCCCATATGCTTACCATGCCCTCTGATAATTATGTATACTAAGTCTGCTTTCACAAAGTCCCTAGGAAAAGAGAACATTTGCCTGCCTGGAGACTGTTGATCTCTCACACCTGTCATCTGTCTGTTTCAGTCAACCAAATGGGGTTGACCAAACAGATGTTGATGTAGCCGGTCATATGACCAGTTGCTCTAAACCCCTCTATATATATATATATATATATATATATATATATATATATATATATATATATATATATATATATATGTGTGTGTGTGTGTGTGTCTGTGTGTGTGTGTGTGTGTGTGTGTGTGTATGTATGTGTGTGTGCATAATTTGGCATGAATTTAAATATATAGGTACAATAATGTCATCCAACTTTTAATACTCTGTGCTTGAGTTATTCTTTTTATTTTTATCCATTTCAGGATTATTCAAGCTAGAGTCTATCCCAGCAAGCAATGAGAGCAAGGTAGTACCCACTTCTAGATGAGGTGCCATTGTTTTCAGGTAACATACAACTATACACTCACATTTACAACACATACAAACATGTCTAGGATTGGTTTAGTCTAGAAAACGCCAGCAAAAATACAAGGAACATGGGACTATATGCAAACTCCATACAGAAAGTATTTTAGCTAATGGTCAAACTGAAAAACAAAATGCTGTGTGGTAGTAACTTTAACAACTTTAACTGCTGCCCCGGTTGTCTGCAATATGCCATTACTAAGTGACTTATAAACTGCATGTATGAGATACAAAATGATTTTTGATTCGAACAAAAGGCCAGGAGAAAGTAAATCTCAATAATAACTCCTTCTTTAGCTTTAGCTTTAAAGTAAAGTTCTTTTAGATTAAACACTGTACTACTGAGCATGCATAGTTGTATGCTGCCCTAGAAATGTCACATTCCTAAAACACAGTGCATTTGACATAATGGTTAAGGTCTTTACTCCTCAGCAGTTTTGGTTCTTACCTCTGTTTTTTGGCCTGCCTAGTATTAGTCTACGGCCTGATAGCCTTGTATTTATACATGAATGTGACAAAAGGAGTTACTGCCAATTAAGCCAGCTGGAATTTTGTAAATAATTATATGTTATTTGTGAATATCAAACTGATTCATACAAGATACTAGTGTTACAAATATATTAAAACTGTATGTCATGTGTATATCAAACTGATTTGTACAGACATTTGTGTTAAAAAGCTATTTGTAAAGTGCTTGTGTTTGAAATGCATGCACAGTGAACCTTACTAGAGAGAACAGAAATGTATGTGCACTATTGTAACTGAATGTATATGTTTTAACAGAGGAAACTGTAGGGTTAACCTCAATCCAGCAAACTTTAGAAAATATCTGAAATTAAATTACTCCATAGGCTAGGCCATAAAGATGCTATCTCAAAGGTTTCAAGGCAGCCGACGTCTGTACTAGGAAGCTTTCTGTATTGTCTTTGGGAGTGAACTATTTACTCTCTGGAATTGTGGAGGTATGCAATTGTTTTATGGCTTCCAGCACCTGCCAAAGATCTGAGCAAAAGCCCTTGTGTGTATATATTTACAGGTAGGTGCTAAGTCCTGACAGCTTCCAGCAATGGGGGTTTTGCATGGGAACTAGATGTCAGATGACCAGAAATTATATAATTCTGCAAGCTATGCCAAAAATAATATTTTAGATATTATTTTGAGAAATCTCTTAGTGTGAGACTGTCTGTCTTGGGACTGACAACAACAAGAACCATTCACCACATTATCTTCCTTGATCTATGAAGTGAGTTATTATGTTATAGTAATTCTCTTAGATAGAGTCAGGAATATAGTGAAGCTTAGTTTAGATATGATTTTTCTTTATTTGTCTGAGCCTGTCCTGCAATTTATTTTAAATATTTCCTGTGGTTTTGAACTTTGATGTTACTGTAAATATATACTTAGCATTTTCTTATTCTTTTATTATTTATTATTAAATATATTTAAATATTTAATTGTGACTGATCTTTGTAGAGATATTTAAGTTTTGAGAGCACTTGCATATTTATTTGGTGACACTGTGTGGGCCACTCCTAACAGTCTTGCTCTTGGTCAAAATACCATTTGTATTAATATTAATTTCACTCAGTATATTGGGCACTCTTGGAACAGCCTTAAGGTAGTTGGTGAGGTGTTCTGGTGGCAGTGGTAACTACCTTATAGCCTGGGCAAAATGAGGCATAGCTAATAAACCTGTGCCAGCCTTTTCCAGGTGTGCGTGTGTGTGTGTGTGTGTGTGTGTGTGTGTGTGTGTGTGTGTGTGTGTGTGTGTGTGTGTGTGTGTGTGTGTGTGTGTTTAAAACAAATCTCCAAGAGTGTGTGTGTCAGCTACTTGGGCAGGGACATGAAGCACTGGTTGGACAGAGAAAGTGTTGGAGGACTTGGCTTGGAACCCTGGCTAAGGACTCAACTCTATAGCTATGCCAGTGTGGAGTCTTACTGGGGATATGGAGAAACAGAGAAGAACCATCCCCAGACTGATTGTAGTCTCTTTGTGCTCTTAAGGGAAATTGAACTTGATGCAGAGAGCTGCATCTGAAATATACTGTGTGTGTACCTGATATCCTGCCAGTGAACGTTCCCCACAGGTGCCAGTGGTGAGACTTGACTCCTTGATTACCGGTCAAGTGGTGAGTTATCACATATTTATTGGATGGCAGTGGTAGGGTATCCACATCACATACTTATTGGTTGGTAGTGGTGGGATGTGCACATCACAAATTTATTGGTTGGCAGTGGTGGGAATCACCACATCACATATTGGGATTCAGTGGTGTGGATATTGAACTCCTGTAGCCTGTGAACAGTGGTCACTAAAGAAGGTGTTTGTACACTCAAGTAGCCACAGAGTAGACATTCAGAGTTTCATATCACAACTTCTTCTCTTTCGGCTGTTCCTATTAGGGGTCGCCACAGCAGATCATCTTTTTCCATTTCTTCCTGTCCTCTGCATATTGCTGTGTCACACCAACCACCTGCATGTCTTCTCTCACCACATCCATAAACCTTATCTTAGACCTTCCTTTTTTCCTCTTACCTGGCAGCTCCATCATTAGCATAATTTTCCCAATACACCCAGCATCCCTCCTCAGCACATGTCCAAACCAACACAATCTCGCCTCTCTGACTTTGTCTCCAAACCGTCCAACCTGAGCTGACCCTGTAATATACTGATTCCTAATCCTGTCCATCCTTGTCACACCCAGTGCAAATTTTAATATCTTTAACTCTGCCACTTCCAGCTCTGACTCCTGCCTTTTTGTCAATGCCACCGTCTCCAACCCATACAACATAGCTGGTCTCACTACCTTCTTGTAGACCTTCCCTTTCACTCTTACTGGTACCCGTCTGTCACAAATCACTCCTGACACTCTTCTCCACACATTCCACCCTGCCTGTACTCTCTTCTTCACCTCTCTTCCACACTCACCATTACTCTCAACTGTTGATCCCATGTACTTTAACTCATCCACCTTCGCCAACTCTGTTCCCTGCATTCCTCTCTCTTCCCTCTCATTCGCACACACATATTTTGTCATAGTCATGCTGACCTTCATTCCTCTCCTCTCTAAAGCATATCTCCACCTCTCCAGGGTCTACTCAACCTGGTCCCTACTCTCACTACAGATGACAATGTCATCTGCAAACATCATAGTACATGGGGCCTCCTGTCTGATCTCGTCTGTCAACCTGTCCATCATCACTGCAAATAAGAAAGGGTTCAGAGCTGATCCTTGATGTAATCCCACATCCACCTTAAATGCATCTGTCACTCCCACTGCAGACTTCACCACTGTCACACTACCCTTGTACATATCCTGTACCACTCTCACATACTTCTCTGCCACTCCTGACTTCCTCATACAATACCACAACTCCTCTCTAGGCACCCTATCATATGCTTTCTCCAAGTCCACAAAGACACAGTGCAACTCTTTCTGACCTACTTTATATTTCTCCATCAACAGTCTCCAAGCAAACATCACATCTGTAGTGCTCATTCCTGGCATGAAACCATACTGCTGATCACTAATTTCACCTCCCTTCTTAACCTAGCTTCTACCACTCTTTCCCATAGTTTCAAGCTGTGACTGATCAGTTTTATCCCACTGTAGTTACTACAGCTCTGCACATCACCCTTATTTTTAAAAATAGGTACCAAAATACTTTTACTCCACTCCTCATGCATCCTCTGACTTTCCAAGATTTCATTAAACAATCTAGTTAAAAACTCCACTGCCATTTCTCCTAGGCACCTCCATGCTTCCACTGGTGTGTCATCTGGACCAGCAGCCTTTCCATTCTTCATCCTCTTCATAGCTGTCCGGACTTCCTCCTTGCTAATCTGTTTCACTTCCTGATTCACTATCCCCACATCATCCAACCTTCTCTCTCTCTCATTCTCTTCATTCATCATCCCCTCAAAGTACTCTTTCCATCTGCACAACACACTCTCCTTTCTTGTGAGTATGTTTCCCTCACTATCCTTTATCACCCTTACTTGCTGCACATCTTTCTCAGCTCGGTCCCTCTGTCTAGCCAATCGGTACAGGTCCTTTTCTCCCTATTTAGTGTCAAACCTTTCATACAACTCTCTATATGCCTTATCCTTAGCCTTCGCCACCTCTCTCTTTGCCATGCTCCTCATCTCCTTATACTCCTGTCTACTTTCTTCATCTCTTTGACAATCCCACTTCTTCACCAACCTCTTTCTCTGTATACTCTCCTGTACTTCCTCATTCCGCCACTAGGTCTCCTTGTCCTCCTTCCTCTGTCCAGCTGTCACACCAAGCACCTTTCTAGCTGTCTCCCTTACCATCTCTCCTGTAGTTACCTAACTATTTGGTAACTCTTCACTGCCCCCCAGTGCCTGTTTTAACTCTTCCCTGAACTCCACCTCACAATCACCCTTTTTCAACTTCCACCATTTGATCCTTGGCACTGGTCTCACACTTGCCCTCCTCTTCTTGATCACCAACATCATCCTACAGACCACCATTCTATGCTGCCTAACTACACTTTCCCCTGCCACCACTTTACAGTCTCCAATCTCCTTCAGACTGGCCCTCCTGCATAGGATACAATCCACCTGTGTGCATCTTCCTCCCCTCTTGTACGTCACCCTATGTTTCTCCCTATTCTTAAAATTCATATTCATCACAGCCATGTCCATCCTTTTTTGCAAAATCCACTACAATCTGACCTTCTGCATTCCTCTCCTTAACAGCATACCTGCCCATCACTTCCTCATCCACTCTGTTCCCTTCACCAACATGCCCATTGAAATCCACTCCAATTACCAGTCTCTCACGCTTGGGTACACTCACCACCACTTCATCCAACTCACTCCAAAATTTTTCTTTCTCATCCATCACACACCCAACCTGCGGAGTGTATGCACTAACAACATTCATCATTACACCATCAAATTCCAGCTTCATAAACATTACTCTGTCTGACACTCTTTTCACCTCCAAAACACTCTTGGCATACTGTTCCTTCAGGATAACCCCTATCCCATTTCTCCTCCCATTCACACCATGATCGAACAATTTGAACCCACCTTCTATACACCAGGCCTCACTCCCCTTCCATCTGGTCTCTTGCACGCACAGTATATCAACCTTCCTTCTCTCCATCATATCAGCTAGCTCTCTTCCTATACCAGTCATACTGCCAACATTCAAAGTTCCTACCCTCACTGCTACTTTCCTAACCTTCCTCCTCTCTTCCTGCCTTTGGGCATGCCTTCCCCCTCCTCTTCTCCTTCGGCCAACAGTAGCCCAATTTCCACCAGCACCCTGTTGGCTAGCAGTACTGGTGGCAGTCGTTGTTAATCCAGGCCTCGACCAATCTGGTATGGAAATCTGTATTGTTGTCCACATATGTTTCATACCACAACAGTTTTATTTATTTTTTGTTAGCTTAGTTAGTCAGGGAGAATAGGTAAAGATGTCAGCAGAGGATTATGACAAGCTAACAAGCAGCCAGTTGGCTGAGATATGCCAAGCCAGAGGACTGGTGCATGCCAACCTGACTAAAAGGGAAATGATTGCAGCTTTACTCACAGCTGCATCACAGACTAGCAACCAGGAAGACAACCAGGCTGGCCTTGGGGATGTACAACTCTCAGAAAATGGGCAGTTCAACTTTTCCTCAGAGGACTTAAAAATCCATCTGGAGTTAAAGAGACTTAAACTGGAGGCCAAATGTTAAAAAATAGAATTAGCAGAGAGACTGCAGTTTTTGGAGGCTGAAGAAAAGGAGAAACAGATGGAATTAGCATCAGCAGAGAGAATGAGACATCTGGAAGCCGAAAAAATGAGAGGGAGAGGCAACATGAAAAGAAAATGCTGACTCTTCGACAAAGTCATGGAGGTAACAGGGAAAGGAGTAACCATACCTCAGAAGCAATAAAGGTCAGTTAACTTCTTCCTGAGTACCAAGGCAGTGATAACCTTGGCAGTTTTATTAATATGTTTAAAAGAGTATGCAAAGAGTATAATTTTGACCAAAGGCTCTGGCTAAAGTTCCACACCCCATAATCCATGGTAAGGCTGTAACTGCTGTTTCTAAATTGTCTGATACTGATTGCTTAAATTATAATACAGTTAAAAATTGTTTATTGGAGTATTTTAAGTTAACAACTGAAACTTATAGAAAAAAAGTTTTGTGAGCATAGACACAAGGCAGATGAAAGTGTGTGTAATTATATTGCTGAACTAAGCACTTATTTTCAGAGGTGGGTGAGTAGATGTCAGGCCACCACTTTTGAAAAGCTGACAGACATTTTGGTGAGGGAACAAGCCCTTAGCACTTTGCCTGAGGACATTAGAATCTGATTGGTAGATAGGAAATGTAACACCACAGATAAGTTGGGGGAAAAGGAAACCTATACCTAGCAAGCAGGGCATTACTGAACAGGAAAAGGATATCCCGTGCAGCACGTGGGTATAAGGGAACACATTGTGGGCAGCCTAAACCATCCCAACAGGGGAAGCCACTAGTTCAGGTACTAGGCCAGGATCAGGGATTAAATGTTTTAAATGTAACCAGTGGGGCCATGTATCATATAGATGTCCATGGAGGCAAGGTGAGGAACAAAAGGTATGGGAGCCAGGAAGTGGGAATAACAGAATGCCAGTGGTATGTTGTGTGGAAACAAGAAAGGTACCAAACTACCACAAGAGGTTATATCCTATCTTAGTAGATGGGAAACAGGCCACTGCTAAGAGAGATGCAGCCTCTAACCTAACCGTTGTGAAGCCTGCAATGGTTAAAGAAGAGCACTTCTTGCTTGGGCAGTCCACTCCCATTAGAGCTTTAGAAGGGACCCCATTCCAAATACCTTTGGCTAGGGTTTACATTGGATGGAAAAGGAAGCAAGCAAGTAGGTGTGTTTGTGGATATCCCTGTAGATATTCTGATAGGGAATGATTTTGATAATACAGTACCTTGTGTGCATGCAGTGACAGACAGTCAGGCATGGAGACAGGCATGTGGGTCTGGTAGCCAGGGGGGACCCAGACAGACCACACACATGAAGCCAAGACTGGTGAGGTGACTACTTCAGGGAGGGAGCTACTCTGTAGCAGTGACACTGAAAGTGAGCCACAGCTGCTGGTGGGTACTGATGTTCCCTTGGACAGAGTGACTGAAAGGGCAGATTTTAGCAGAAGTACCCAGGCTGATAGTGAGGCACCACTGTCAGAGGATACCAGACTTCCTGTGGAAGGGGAGCTGGGAAGGGTTACAAAGAGAGAGTTGAGATCGGCTCAGCTCCCAGGTCCTGCATTACAAGGCTTGAGGGAGGTAGCTAGGGAGGCACCTGATTCTCAAGGAAAAGGGGATTCCTTATATTGGAACAAAGGGTTACTGTATAGAGAATAGACCCCTGAGGGAGGGCTAGAGGGTGAGAGAATACAGTAGTTGGTAGTGCCCCGAGTCTCCCAACTGGCACTTCTAGTCTTAGGCCATGACATTCCCTTTGCAGGTGATATGGGCATAAAGCATACCAGGATACATATTATGCGGAACTTTTATTGGCCTAGGATTGCAAGGGATGTAACAGAGTACTGCAGGACCTGTGAGCAGTGCCAAAAAGTAAGCAAGGCAGGAGATAAGTTCAAAGTCCCTTTGATGCCCTTGCCTGTGATTAAGGAGCAATTTCAGAGGGCAGCAATGGATATTGTGGGGCCTCTGAGTACTCCAAGTTCCACAGGGTAGAAGTATATCCTAGTGGTAGTAGATTATGCTACCAGATACTCTGAAGCCATAGTCCTATCCTCCACTGAGGCAGAAAAGGTGGCAAATGCTTTGGTAGAGATTTCCAGCGGGTAGGTTTCCAAATAGAGGTGCCAATTTCATGTCAGACCTGCTGGCTTGTCTGTGAAACCACTGCAGATGAAGCACCTAAAGACTACCTCCTACCATCCCCAGACTAATTGCCTTGTAGAGAGGTTCAACTTTACACTAAAAACCATGCTACAGGCATTTGCAAACCAGTTTAAAAGGGAATTATACAAATATTTGACCCATCTGTTGTTTGCTTACAGAGAGGTGCCCCAGGAATCCACAGGTTTCTCACCTTTTGAGTTGCTGTATAGGCATAGGGTGAGGGGACCTCTAGATTTGTTTCACGATGAGTGGAAGGGTGAGTGTGAATCCCAGAAGGAGTCTGTTGTGACATATGTCCTAAACCTCAGGACAAGGTTCAGAGAACTAATGGGCTTGGCCCAGGAGAACCTGTCAGAAAACCAACAGCAGAAAAGGTCTGGTATGACAGGAATGCTCGAGCCAGAGAGTATGCTGTGGGGCAGCAAGTTATGGTTCTCATTCCTGTCAGACATGATATGCTGCAGGCAGCTTGGAATGGACCCTTCAAAGTGGTAAGGAACGTCAGTGATGTTAACAACATGGTAGAAATGCTAGGCAAGAGGCAGAGGCATAAAATGCACTACGTTAAAACCATGAAACCTTACCATGATAGGGAGTCCCTGGTACTATTTGCAGTAGAAGGCAGGAGGAGTCTGGGGGGGGGGGGGATCTATGACTACAGTAAGCCAGCCAGCAAAATCCCAAGTTACTATGATGGAGCCTAGGGTTGCAGGCATATGATATAACAGTGCAGCACTGTACTGGGGTCAGCAATGCCAAGGCAGCTGGGATCTCAAGACAGGGTATAGGGTAATGCATTCCCAGAAAGTCTCTTCCCTCTCAAGCAATGTGTTTCAAGGCGCACTTGAAAACCTAGCTTGAATCTTCGAAGCTGGAAGAAGTGTGATGAAAGACAGTACTGCCAGCACAGTTAGCTGGAATTTTATAAATAATTACATATCATTTGTGAATATCCAACTGATGCATACAAGATGCTGGTGTTACAAATGTATTAGAACCGTATGTCATGTGTATATCAGATTTGTACAGATGTTTGTGTTGAAAAGGTATTTGTAAACTGCTTATATTTGAAATGCATGCACAGTGCCTCTTACTGGAGAGAACAGAAATGTACATGCACTATTGTAACTATTTAAATGTATATGTTTTAACAGAGGAAACTGGAGGGTTAACCTCAGTCCAGCAAACTTTAGAAAAATATATGAAATTAAATCACTTTATGGGTTAGGCCATAAAGATGCTATCTCACAGGTTTCAAGGCTGACAGAGACACAGAGTCTGTACTAGGAAGCATTCTGTATTGTCTTTGGGGGTGAACTAATTACTCTCTAGAAGTGTGGAGGTATGCAATTGTTTTATGACTTTCAGCATCTGCCAAAGATCTGAGCAAAAGCCCTTTTTATGTGTATTTTTAGAGGTAGGTGCTAAGTCCTGCCAGCTTCCAGCAACAGGGGTTTTGCATGGGAACTAGAAGCCAGATGACCAGAAATCATGTCATTCTGCAAGCTATGCCAGAAGTAATATTTTAGATATTATTTTGAGAAGTCTCTTAGTGTGAGGCTGAGCATTCGCTATTCTGTCTTGGGCCTGACAACAACAAGAAGAACCATTCACCACATCATCTGCCTTGCTCTGTGAAGTAAGTTATTAGAGTATAGTAATTTTATTAGATTGAATCAGGAATATAGTGAAGCTTAGTTCAGATAGTGTTTTTGTTTATCTGTCTGAGGCTGTCCTCCAATGTTATTTTAAATATTTCCTGTGATTTTGAACTCAAATGTCACTGTGAATATATACTTAGCATGTTCTAGTTCTTTTATTATTTATTATTAAATATATTTAAACCTTTCTTTGTGGCTAATCTTTGTGGAGATATTTAAGTTCTGAAAGTATTAGGATATTTATTTGGTGACACTGTTTGGGCCACTCCTAATAGCCTTGCTCTTCATCAGACTATCATTTGTATTAATATTAATTTCACTCAGTATATTGGATACCCTTGGAAGAGCCTTAAGGTAGCTAGCAAGGGGTTCTGGTGGCAGCGGTAACTACCTTATAGTCTGGGCAAAAGGGGGCATAGCTAGTAAACCTGTACCAGCTATTCCCGTTTGTGTGTGTGTGTGTGTGTGTGTGTGTGTGTGTGTGTGTGTGTGTGTGTGTGTGTGTGTGTGTGTGTGTATGCTTGTGCGTGTAAAACAAATCTCCAAGAGTGTGTGTGTCAGCTACTTGGACAGAGACACAAAGCACTGCCTGGACAGAGAGTGTTGGACGACTTGACTTAGAACCCTGGCTAAGCACTCAGCTCTATAGCTGTGCCAGTGGGGAGTCTTATTGGAGATCTGGAGAAGGAGTCATCTCTTTGTGCTCTTAAGGGAAATTGCACTTGGTGCAGAGAGCTGCATTTGAAAATACCATGTATGTACTTGTTATCCTCCCAGTGAATGTTCCCCACAGGTGCCAGTGGTGAGGATTGAGGATCCTTGATTACTGGTCCAGTGGTCGGTCATCACGTATGTACTGGTTGGCATGAGTGGGATATCCACATCACATATTTATTGGTTGGCAGTGGTGGGATATCCACATCACAATGATTTTAAACAACTTTAAAAGTGGGCATTGCAGAAATGTCTGCAAGTGGTTCATCTGTTAACATGAGTCTGCATATACCTGCATCTGTTTAGCTAGGAGCAATCTCTTATAAGCAAATAGCAGGATTGTTCTGCTTTAACATTTTTATAACATTGAAATACTTCTATCTTATTTTAATTGATATTTTAGATTTTTAGTATCACATTTTGATATGCAAATGGCAATTAATTTATTCAGGTTTTCAGTGTTTCAGCAAGGATTAGTATGGAAATATCATCCATGATGAAACAGGGCAGTTCTGCTCAGATGCATGAGTTGCTCTGTGTCTGTGAATTACATTAATGCTGGAGGGTGACTATAAGTTAATGTTAGAAGGTGAGATTCATTAATACTTTTCCTAATGTTGTAATGTTGCAAATAAGGTCTAATTCAGAACAAGGAGGTCATAGCATCCCTATACACCTCCCTTATCAGACCCATCATCAAGTACAATGCCTCCTTTGGCATGTAGCTTCCCAAGCACATGCAGCAGCTGGAGAGACCACAGAGGTTTCTGACCAGGAAAATCTAGTGTCTCAAACACTTATCCTATACAGATAGGCTAAAAGCCCTATCTTTCTATTCAGTCTGGCATACAAGGCTATCTCACACCCAGCCTTGATGGAGTTGCTGCATATCCATAAGTCAAATTCCACTCAAACAGCCCAAATGGAAGGCCTCAACCTGGTCTGTGACATTAATAGAACTTGCTGGTGGGATAGACCTATGTCCCAAAGTCTCCCCCATCTCTGGAATAGACTCCCTCTCCATGTCAAGCAGAGTACCTCTCTGGCCCTCTTTAAGAGGAACCTGGATGACTGGATGAGAAACTGAAAATACAACCCTGGGATCCCACCTGTCTCCCTGCTGGACAGGAGAAACAGGTGCTGACTTTGTGGGAACATGGACAAAATTCTTGGCTAGGCTTATAAGGGCCTCTGGGCCAATAGCCTAGTATCATCCCATGAACCTATAATAACCTTGCACTCTACCATATCACACAAAATATAGAAAGATACACGTATCATGTTCCTGTGATTTGCATCCTACTTTACTAGCACTTGGCCCATCTACTCATTGCATCACATGGTATCATAGAATATAACAGAACATTGCATTGTGTAATGGTTAACCTAGTCTTCATTCATTAAAATAAGAGAGGTGTCATGCTGGGGCCAGCTACTTAACATAAAATGATTGCATAAGGTACTTGTTTGTGTCCCCACCTGACTCTTAGCACTTTTCCCCTGCAAAGGTACAATATTCTGCATATATCCTGCTATAATGTTGTGCAATTTAGCCTGTTTCCTTTACCTAAGTCTCACCAGTTGGAACACAAGCATGTTCTTCTGTCACCTTTCCTTCCTATATATCCACTACATCTAACATTAACATATAATCACCACTGAGCATTGTACAAGTCAGAGGCACAGATCAACTCAAGCAGCCAATCAGAACAGACATTTCAGTCTATCAACAGGGATGATATTCCATACAAATCCTTGCTGATCTACTGAATGCATTCACTGTCATTTCATATACAGAATGAAACTGAAATATGAAACTAAAAAAAAAAAGCTTTTAACAACTGGAACAAAGTCCAAAATATCAGTTAAAACATGGAAGAAACTCTTCAATGTGTGACAAAAATGGTATCATACGTAATAGTTTCCACCAAAAAAACACAGCGGAATTGCAATCAGATTTTCACTTTAGGAATCATATTCAAGGATTGCTCTGCTCCACTATATTAAGGCACTGCATAACAGCGTTATTAAGTATTGTGCTGAAATCATTACAGCATGTGGAGGAAGGTAGGCACAGAAGTGAGGTAGTAAAGAAATTGTACAGTGTTACAGGGCAGTGAACAGTGAGGCATTCTGGAGCAATCAGTGGACAGTCCTAGAGTGCAATCACATTGACAATACAGTAGTGGACAACCTCACAACTAAACATTTTCAAGTTTATTTTAGGGTGGGAAGGAGTAGGGTCCATGCTTCTGTAAGACTACAGATGTCAGAAGGTTGGTCTTAGGTATTGCTATGCTTATGCTTATGCGTATGCAATATTGCCTTGTGACACAGCCCATATGTAAGAATTAGTAAAACTACATTGCAATGCTTCTTTTATGACACCAGGAACAAATAATAAAATATCCACTAATTTTCTGGGCTAACACAATCTCCCCTGCCTCTTAAAACCCTCTTGAATCACAACAGGAAAAGATATTTTACTAACCCACCTAGAATACAACCTCCCTTGAGAGCTTAGGTCTAAAAATTAAATAACTTTCTCATGGAAGCAATCACCAATAGAATATG
>NC_056727.1:386082302-386189802 GCF_019279795.1 Protopterus annectens | reverse complement strand
TATTTATTTGTTTAACATTTGTTGACCGGGAAAGTCCATCTAGGTTCCACAGATCCTGTTTTCAGCGGAGACCCGGGGAGAAATGCTCCAGAAACATGTCTTTAGAATGTTAATAATAATAACTCATCTGCAAGTGATAACAAAAATATAAACAACTGCCTTGCTAATAATATTCAAAAGAAGCTATCCAAATACAATCTTAATAATATAGATAAACCCTTTTCCTTTAAAGAATTAAAGGAAAAAAAATAAAAAAATCTTAAGATGAAAAATGCACCAGAGCTGGATAGTCTAATCTTGAATTTTACAAACTCTTAACTGATAACATCTTGAAAATCTTACTTAATGCATTCCAAAAAGTTAAAACTACAGCAAACATCCGTCCCTCATGGAAATATTCTATCATCTCTCCCATCTTAAAACCAAATAAAGAGTCTAACCTTTCCACATCATACAGGCCAATTTCTTTGCTTAACATTAATTACACGATATTCATGTCTATCTTAGCAAACAGATTAAATAATATTTTTTCAATATTAATTCATGAAGACCAAATTGGGCTTGTCAAAAACAGAAAGGTACAAGACAATTTAATTAGATTACTGTCCTTAATAGTCTTAGCAAACAAGGAAAAATTTGCTTTTTATTTTAAGCCTTGATATAGATAAAGCTTTCGACTCCCTAAGATGGCCATATCTATTTAAAGTTCTGCAAAAGTATACTTTCTCCCCAAATTTTATAGGCTTATTTAAAAAACTATATGAAAAGTCCATAGCCTATGTAAAGATTGAATCAAATCTATCAAGCTTATTTGAAATATTAAGTGGTACTAAACAGGAGTGCCCCCTCTCCTCATTACTCTTTGCCTTGGTTATTGAGCCTCTTGCAAATTATGTTAGAAATAATGACAGCGTTAAAGGATATAAAGTGTCAGGCAAATTATCAACCAAGATACAACTGTTTGCTGATGACCTACTAACAACTTCTAATGATATTGAAATTTCACTAGATGACTTATTACATAATCTAGACTTCTTTTCAAACACCACTGGTCTAAAATTCAATCACAACAAAACTCAGGCACTTCTAGTGAATAAAAATGTTACTTTGAAACTTAGATCAAAAAGAGACATAAACTGGGAGGGCATGCATATTAAATACTAAGTATCATTATTGAATCTAATTATAAAAAATCACTCACATTTAATTGCCAACAACTTATAAACTCAATTACTAGTCTAACTGACATTTGGAACAGACTGTTCTTTACATTTGGAAACATACTAACTTAAATGATACTGTTACCTAAAATCTTATTCATTGGCCAAGCTCTAATAATTTCCCCACCTGTCAAAATTAAACAGAAAATGAATAACTTATTACTCAACTTCCTTTGGTATCACAAAAAAACAAGAACGTGTCTTCTCTGGCACACCACAAGCTGGTATGTAGGAGGTATAGGGTTTCCATATATTGATTTTTATTTAAACTCTGCATTTATTAACATAGTGCTGCTTTGGAATAATACTTCTTATACATCATATTGGAAATCAATACAAGAAACCTTACTTCTTAATAGTAATATGACATTGTTTGAACCATACACTCAAATACATACAAACATCTTTATATGGATTTTAAAAATATACATTCAAAACTTGTTCTTACACCTCTTACAAACTAAATATTGCTGTTGTTTAAAAAGCTTATGTTTTCTAATCAGTTAAGAATTTATTAATAATTATGTTTCCTATTGCCTACACAAATTAATGCTTGATATCTTTTGATACTCAGAAAATTTCAGAATTTTATTTATTTATTTTATATTTTTATTTACAATTGTTGACCGGGAGAGTACGACTGGACACAGGTCCATTTTTAGCGGAGGCCCGGGGAGAAAAGCTCCACAATAAGTATTACTTACATTATACAGTTAAAAAATAGCATTTAAAAATTATAGACATTAGTCAAGCTGAGGACATAATACAAGAAAAAAACATAGTTGTAAAACAGTTGTAGAATATAGTGCAGTTTTAAAACACGGTGACAGATGCTAAACATGGTTACAAATGTAGTTGAGATTCATCAGTGGACAATTGAACCAATTTGTTTTGGAGGTACATAACAGCCATTGGCAGTTGTTGCTACAAGAAGTTAGTACTATGTGGTAGGTAGCTGGGATCATGAATAGCCAAGCCTGTTAGGAGTAGGTTGTTCATACGGGGCAGAGAGAGAGAGAGAGAGAGAGAGGTAGCGGGTGGGTGGAGTGGATGGTATTAGAGGGGGGGTTGCAAGGGCATATCTGGCAAGTGTGATTTTTGTAAGGATTTGAAGTGGGTGCAAGATGTTACAGAGGTAATTGAGAGAGGGAGGGTGTTCCATAGTTTGGCTATAGTGCAGGAGAATAATGCTTCTCCAGCAGAGCTATTGGCTCTTGTGAGCTGTAGGAGTTTTTTTTTTGTGGCTGGATCTTAGTGGTCTCGTGGTTAAGTAGGGTTGGAGTAGATTCTGGAGAGATGGAATTTTTAGTGGTTGGTTTATTAGTTTGTGGGCGATTGAGAGTTGGTACCATTGAAGGTGGTGGGGGAGCTCTAGCCAGCCCAGTTCTGCCAGTGAGAGACAGTGGGTAGGATAGGAAACCCCTGTGGCAAATCTGGTAATTTTGTTGTAGCAGGTAAGAAGGGTGACCTATTATATTGGAATCAGTTTCTCTCAGCTAATAGAATAAGTTCTGCAGACTATTTGATCAGCAGATATCGTCTGCAAAATTGCAATTGTCTGGACATCCAAACTTGTAAGGATTTTATACATACTAAGCTTGTACCCTCATTAGAAGCTTAAAATAAGAGTAACTTAAAAATCTTGGACTTTATCTCAACAATTATTAATTGCACACTCAAGAACACTTCATATATATCTGTTATTTATAAAATTCTCAGAAATGATTTTAGCAAAACAGATTTTCTTTTTGGAATTATTCAAGTGAAGTTAATAAACAAGTATTCTCAGAAAAAGATAAAAAAACTTTGTTTACAGTCAGTGAAGGAAACTTCCTTGTTCTGGTGTGTATACACATGGACATTTTTACATAGATGTTTTTCCACCCCACATAGACTAGCAATAATGTACAACAAAGATGAAATTAAGTGCTGAAGATGTGGACACCCTGATGCTAACTGGATACATATGGTTGTTAATTGCAAAATAATTTCTCCATTTTGGTTAAACTTTAAATATCTTTGTAAAGCTCTATGGAATAACAACTGTATAATTTCCGACTCCCTTATCCTTTTCAGTGTTCCTGTTCCTGAAGTCATTCCTAAAAACCACACATTTTTACTGCGGTCTATCCTCTCTACAGCAGGGAAAATTTTTACTAAAAATTTGAAATCCCAATTTACTCTATATTTAACGTGGAGTTTATTCATCTTGTGAAATACATTTGTAAGAATGAGATTGCTCCTATAAAAACAAGGACTAATAACATAACTCATCATTTAATTGCTTGGACAAAATTGTCTAATCTGTTAGAGAAATATTATGTGTTCTCCTATGTATATTGCTTTTTTAATTGTTATGGACATTGTATATAGTTCATTTGTTTTTTTCTTGTTAATATACTGTTAAGTTATTGTTTTATAAAATGAATAAAAACATTTTAGAAAAAAAGAGGCTTCAGTCTATCAAGGTATTATGGTTGGTGTCTGAGTTGATAAGTCTCTCAGCTGTAGGATACAAACTGTTATCTGGAAGTCCTACAGCAGAAGCTGCATTACGTCCTTCCAGATGCAAGTTGAGAACCATTTGTGGGCCATATGGGTCAAATCAGCTAGTATTTTGTATGTTCTCTTTCTTGCTCTTGTAAAGAAAAGCTCCTGAGTAGAAGGGAGGTTTGTGCCCAAGATTTTCTCAGCCATCCTCACTACCCTCTGTAATTTATTTTTCTCAACAACTGTGCAGTTGCTGAACCATGCTATGAAGTTGCTAGTGAGGATGTTCTCGATAGCTCCCCTGTAAAAAGTGGTAAGAGCAGACAGTGGGAGTCTATTTTTGAGCTTTCTCAGGAGGTGAAACCTCTGTTGAGCCTTCTTGACCATATGGTTGGTATTAACAGTCCAGGATAAATCATCTGAGATGTGTAGGCCCATGAACTTGGTTGTTTTGACTTTATCTATTACCTCCCCTCTGAAAGTGAGTGGTTGATGAACTGATGCCATTCTCCTGAAGTCCATAATGATTTATTTGGTCTTATTAACATTCAGGTCCAGATTGTTCCTGTCACACCAAGCAATCAAAGTGTTCTCTTCATCCCTGTAGTTATGTTCATCTCCACCACGAATGAGATCCATGACTCTGGTATCATCAATGAATTTTATAATATGGTTTGAATTATGATTTGCAGTACAGTCATGGGTGAGGATGGTGAAGAGCAAGGGGCTGAGCACACAACGTTGGGGAACACCAGTATTCAGGATTATGCATTGAGAGATGTTCATTCTATTCCATGTCCATTGGGGTCTATCAATCAGAAAGTCAAAAGTCCAGTTACATAGGTGCTTGTTTATCCAGAGTTTCAGGAGCTTATCCACCAGTTGCACTGGTATCACAGTGTTGAACACAGAACTAAAGTCAATGTACAGCAGCACCCTTACATAGTTGTTCCTCCCGTCTAGGAGTTTTAGTGCAAGCCAGGGTGTAGTGCAACTGAAATCGCATCCACATTCAGTCTGTTTTCCTGGTATGCAAACTGTGCAAACTGGGGCAGATTGAAGGACTTAGGCAGACCCATGGATAGATGTTTCTTCACAATCCTCTCAAAGCACTTCATGACATTTGAGGTTAAGGCAACCAATCTGAAGTCATTGAGGCAGGGAGGGTTGGGTTTCTTTGGAAGTGGAACAATACTTGTTTCCTTGAAACACATGGTAGCTTTCTCCATAGCAAGGGATGAGTTGAAGATGTCTATCAGTTCCAGACATAACTGATCAATACACCTCTTCAACACCTTGCCAAGTATGTTATCTGGTCCAGCAGCCTTCCTAGGATTCACCTTCTTAAGCTGAAGTCTCACCTCGTTGGAGTTTAAGATGAGCACTATCCACTATCTTCCCTTTGTTATTGTTTGTTTTAGAAGGTACAGTGGTGTTCTCCTCAAATCAGCCAAAGAAGGAGTTCAGTTCATTTAGGATTTCCAAGCTGTTATCACATTGGGGTGTTTTGGTGCTATAGTCCATGAGCTGATGTATTCCTCTGCCATAGGCTTCTCATGTCCCTCATGTCTTGGAAGCAGATCTGAATGTTCCTCCCATACTCCGTTTTTGCCTCTTTGATGCCCTTTTTCATATCTGACCTGGCCACCTATAACCTTTCTTTGTCATTTGCCTTGAAGGCTGTGTTTCTTTCCCTCAGTAACTCGTAGACATTCCTGGTGAGCCAGGGCTTCTGATTAGCTCTTATAGTGATGGCTTTCTTGGTGGTTACATCCTCCACACATTTATTTATGTAGGCTAGAACTGATTTGGTATAGGTGTCTATGTCTAACTGGAGGTTGTGCGTAGCTGCTTCTTTGAAGACCTCCCAGCAGGTTGTATTGAAACAGTCCTGAAGGCAATCAATGGAACCCTCCTGCCAGACTCTGATCTGTTTGGTTGTCTTTTTTTCTCTGATCAAAGCCATCTTATAGGTAGACAGAAGCAGGATGGCAGTGTAATCAGAGCTGCTTATGTTGGGTTGATTCAAAGCTTTTAAAGGCTCCTTTAATACTGCTGCAAGCTTTGTCTAAGGTATTCTCCCCTCTGGTAGGGAAATCCACATACTGATAAAAATGGGGTAGCACCTCCTTAAGCTTAGCTCTGTTGAAATCCCTCACTGTCACATATGCAATTTATGTGTTTCTGCTTTGTAGCTCACCGATAATATAGAGTTTTTTTTGAGCTTCAGTGGTGTTAGCACTTGGGGGGTGGGGTGTAAACTGCTGTGACATATATCCCACTGATTTCCGTTGGTGCATAGAAAGGTCTGCATTTTAGTGTCAATATTTCCATATCTTTGGGGCAGTACGATTGAACCAGCTTACAGTCTTTGCACCATCCATTATTAACATAGATGCATACACCACCACCTTTAGCTTTATCACTCTGTGCTTTACATCTATCTGCTTTAAAGAGAGTTAGTCCATCTGCATTCACAGCATTGTCACTAATGTTACTATGCAGCCAAGTTTCAGAGAAAATATGTTACTATGCAGACAAGTTTCAAAGAAAATGAACAAACGTGTCCTTCACCTTATTTTTTGTGAGCTCCATTCTTAGATAGTCCATCTTATTATCCAGTGAGCAGATATTTGCAAGTAATACTGTAGGTAATGCAGGCCTGTGGGGGTGGTTCTCTTCAATTTAGAAGCAAATTCACCTCTGCAGCCTCTATTTCTAGTTCTTTCACATACTTTTCTTTTGTAGCTGCTCAGGGGCATTCCATAATCATCCCTGTGATGTTTCAGAGCTCTGATGACATTCCTGTTTAAAATGCAGAGATCCGGGATTTCTGCAAATAAAATAAGCCCCATGTATTCCACACACAATGGAGATTCAAGCCAGCAGCTCATTCTAGTAATCCATTTAATTTCCAGTAATTTCCTCCTGGTATAAGACGTTGTATCCACATAAAAACATCTGGAAAGTATTTTTTTTTTCAGTTTTCTGTATGCAAAAGAAGCAGTGTATGCAAAAGAGCATGTGTGCGTGTGTGTGTGTATGTGTGTGTGTGTGTGTGTGTGTGTGTGTGTGTGTGTGTGTGTGTGTGTGTCTGTGTGTGTGTGTGTGTGTGTGCGTGTGTGCGTGTGTGTGTGTGTGCATGTGTGTGTGTGTGTGTGTGTGTGTGTGTGTGTGTGTGTGTGTGTGTGTGTGTGTGTGTGTGTGTGTGTGTGTGTGTGAGTGTTTGCAGAGCTGCATGTGTCAGTGCTATAGCTAGCACACGGAAACTGCTTCTGGTACCCAAGACTGTTCCCCTTGGCACTTCCCCTAAACTTTTAGGTGAGACCACAGAAAAATCTCCATTTTGTAACAAACCACTTGTTACAAATGTAACAACCAGCTTGCTACAGCAAAATATAGTACAGGGAGTGCTGAGCTCTTCAGCCCTGACCAGAAATGCAGTATCAGCATTCACTTCTGAATGTCAGTACTTCATTGAACTACATACGGAACATTTTATGACTTTGGCAAATACAATATCAGGACACTGAAACTGAATGCTGGTACTGAAGATCATGCACCTTTGATTATATTATTCATTCACCTTATCATCTTATGCTCAAAGTGGTTGCCCCTTTTGCCCCACCCTAGCTACGCATCTCATGCATGTCTGTGTATGTGCATGTGATGCATATAGGTGTGTGCATGTGGGTATGTTTATTTGTACCTGTGTGTGTGTGTGTGTGTGTGTGTGTGTGTGTGTATACTTGTGTGCGCGCACGCGCACATGTGTATAGGTGCATGTGTACATGTGTGCATGAGTGCATGTGTGTGCTTGTGTGCCTTTTTATGTGAATGTATGTGTGTGTGTGTGTGTGTGTGTGTGTGTGTGTGTGTGTGTGTGTGTGCGTGTGTGTGTGTGTCTATGGGTGTGTGTGTTTTGTCATACTGGTATAAATACTGGTATAAAAATGAATATTTATTTTGTCATTTATTCATTTATCCTTTGTTGACCATGTTAGCCACAGTTGCCTAGCAGCCTGTTTTCAGGGGAGACCAGAAATGATATTTAAACTGCTTGGAGAAATTTGGCCAAGACACTGGGAGACTTCCCCAACTCTTTTCAATAAGTGCCATGGGTTATTTTGCATCCACCTTAACTACCACTAACTAAAGCAGAAGGGACCTCAGTTTAACATCTCATCCAAAGAACTAAATAAAATAAATGTATTTATTTTATTTGTTATTTAGTATTTGTTAACAAAGTAGGCAGGCTGGTCTGAGGGCAATTTTTAGTCTCAACCTGGCCACTCAGGCAAATACAATGAACAAAATTAGTACACATTGTGAAAGTATAAGCATATAATAAAATAATTTGATGGTTCAGGTGGGATTACAATAATGTTATTCAACTGTAGAGGAAAAATACTAATAGAAAAAGTCCACATATGCACAATAGATCCTAAGATAGAGCACCAGTGGCACAAAAAGCAAACTCTCATTTTTAATGAAGGTTCAGCATGCTAGTGAATGTTAAAAAGATGGATAAATATGAAATTAGAAAGGTGGGATAAACAGCAGGGTAATAAAGTCAACTGGTGTGGAATAACT
This sequence comes from Protopterus annectens, assembly GCF_019279795.1. Taxonomy (NCBI): domain Eukaryota; kingdom Metazoa; phylum Chordata; order Ceratodontiformes; family Protopteridae; genus Protopterus; species Protopterus annectens. Next base: position 386,181,499 of record NC_056727.1, on the reverse strand, counting down.
TTCTTAACCAGAAACTTGAAAGTAGATACATTTATATTCCTTAACTCATTAACACCTATGTGGTGTGGAATGTTGCATCTTTCACAGCCTGTACACATCCTTACATTCCAGAGCATTTTCTGAAAAATCAACTTAAAAAAAAACATAATATAAGCAAGGCTTTTCTACTATGGGGCATCCTAGATTAACAATCTTCATATTATTTTGTTAATAAATCCTTACCTTTTCTATTTCTGCCTATTATAAGCTGGTAGGTCATTTAGTTAAAAGAATCAGACCCAAGAAAGCTCTGGACACATATAGAGCTATGGATGCTAACTGGAAGTATACAAAAATGTGCTATATGCTTGCATGAGTTAAATAAATGATAGCGGAGAGACTTTCTTGACTGCTTTAGGAAGCAAGTTTCAAAAGATGGGCTAGTTTGAAGAATGGTCATTCACAGGAAGCAGTACTAAAGGGAGGCCTGCATAGTTGGAGAGAGTTAGAATTACAGAGAGAGTAGGAGGGGGTTTGATAAATTTATTGTGAAGGGGACAGTATCTTTGAAAGAGAAGTTTTAAGGTGAGGGCATTCAGGAGGAGAGCAGCCCTATCACTGATGGGTAGCCATTTTACTTTGTTAATATAATGGTGTTCAGTAGCCATTTTACTTTGTTAATACAATGGTGTTCATATTTGCTAGAGAGGCAAATGAATCTTATTTTCAGTATATTGAAGCTGAGCAGAATTGTGAGCTGAGCCTCAGGTAAGATACGTAGCCCTTATTCAAGCCTGTGAAGTAATACACTTATGGGACTGGCTCAACTGGTATTGACAGTAAGGAGATAAGAAATCCTGTAAGACAGTCTCAGCTGCACTAAACTTCGGTAATCTGCATTTCATCATGGTTATGAAAAGTGAGATGCTCATCAAATCTGAGTCCTAGATATCTTTGTTCAGTGACATAATGGGGAGGGAACATTATTGGCTCAGTAACATTAATTGATTAAGACAGCTTTAGTTTTTGGTGTATCCCAAATAGCATTGATGAACTTTTGTGAGTGTTAACTGTCAAATTATTTTTATGATGCCAGATCCAAAAAGTTATAAAGTCATTCTTAGTACAATGCCCCCTTCGGCAAGTACCTCACAAAGCACATGCATCAGCTGGAGAGATGACAGAGGTTCCTCACCAGGAGAATCCAGGGCCTCAAACATCTACCCTACGATGATAGGCTAAAAGCCCAATTCCCTCTACTCAGTTTCATACAGACTCCTCAGAGGTGACCTCTGTCTGGCATACAAAGCAATCTCAGACCCTCCCTTGATGGGACTGCGGCATATCCGCAAGTCAAACTCCACTCGAGTAACCCACGTGCATGACCTCAACCTGTTCTGTGACATCAATAGGACTTGTTGGCAGGACAGATTTGTGCCCCAGAGACTCCCCCATCTGTGGAATAGACTCCATCTCCCCGTCAAGCAGAGCACCTCATTATCCCTTTTTAAGCGCTACCTGGATAACTGGATGGGAAACAGAAAATACACCCCTTGGATTCCACCTGTGTCCCTGCTGGACATGGGTTTTGGGTGCTGACTTGTCTAAACATGGGCTAAACTCTTGGCTATAGGCTTATAAGGGCCTCAGGGTCAATAGCCTAGTAACTTCCTATGATCCTATGATCCTATAATCCTAAGTTTGTCTTGTAGCCTGTGAGTGTTCTTATTCCATTTAGGAGAACAATGTCATTGGCAAAGAAAACACAGTCAGTATGAAGAAGGTCCTGGGGAAGATCATTTAAAAAAAAGAAAGAAGAGACGTGGTCCAAAAACAGAGCATTGTGGAACACATTTCTGAGATATTCCTGATATATAGGAGTTATTGGGTCCGATAAGTGTGAAGGTGTGATGGGGGGGGGGGTTTGAACTATAGCAGGACCTCACTAGAGAAACCTGTCTCAGTTAGAAGGAGATTATGATCAATTGCATCAAAGTCTTTTCTAAGATGCAGGAATATCTGTTAAATAAAATAAAAAGATCAATACACAGGAGGTTCAGGTTCAAAAGTTTACTAGTGTACACCAGGAGGCAAAAAACGTACAAGTACAGAATTTTGTCTGACATGAAACAGGAAGTACACAATTTTTATAGTCTTTACATTCAAGTTGTGCCCACCTTACTGACATGGTATGTCACAGGGCATCTACATCACTTTAGCTTACAGTCTTCTATTCATTAAAATAATGCTGATGCTGTATATTTAAAAAAAGTTTTCCTCTGGTAACAATACGGCCTTGCTATCCACCTGGTCAGACATAATGTCTTTCTGTAAAGTTACTTTTTCAAGGTTTCAGATCAGTTCGAATACAATAACAGATTCAGTCTTCTAATACACTTCTTTGTTCCCCTGTAACACTTTCCCAACAGCTGCATGTTATCTAGTAACACATACACAAGGCCAAATCATCCCAGCAGGAAAGAGCAGAAGATTTCATTATTTCACATATTTAATTTCCTGACCCAGCAGATAATCACTTGTGAAAAGCATAAACATTAAGACTTGCTGAGCTAGCAGCTGCCAGGGTCAGGGGTCAACTTGCTACAAGCCACACTGCAGTTTCAAAAACTTCTTGCAATTATATGAATTCATTCTTTTTGTTATATCATTAATAGAATAAAATGCATTACATACTACTTTGCTTTTAAACTAGCACTTCACATATATTCAAATACATATTTCTCTAACATTTTCCCTCCTATTAATACTTTTTATTTTATTTTGAAGTATGCATAATGTCATTTCGTCTCCTAACCTCTTCCACTAAGGATTTTCAGCTAGGTGAGTCATTTGATCTATACTTCAGAAAAAGTTTTCGTCTGAGATCAATTTTTCAATCTCAATATCTTGATACAAAGTTTCAGTAACAGATACATCAATAAAATCTTTGATTAATCTTTTCATGCAGGGAATTCCACAACAAACGCATGCTCCTATTAGGAGTAAACCCACACAAATAGCAATCAGAATATTCATTAGGATGGAACCCCACCCCTCAAATAGATTTTGGAAAAAGTCCATCAGTGGGTTTGGGCCTGGTTCAGTCATGGCTGATACTTGCTGAATTACCTCTAGGTGATTGTTAATTTCATACCTGTTGTCCGGTATGTATGCACAGCATTCTTCTTTGATAAGCACGCACGTACCACCTCTTGCCGCTAGGGTGACGTCAAGAGCCATTCGATTTTGTAGTACAACAGTTCTCATTGCATTCAGTTCATCAGTCACCAGCTCTAGGGCAGAGAAAGTTGCATTACTCATTACTTCGAGAAGTTTCGACAGCTTCCTCAACTCCCAGATTGATTTGACTGCTCCATATGCTGGGAATATTCCTGCCCAAGATATAACACTGTCACTCAAGTCCATATGAGTTAATTTGCTTTTATCCTTTACGGTATTATGGTCTTTCCAGCCAGCTTCGATCCGTCCTACTGGATTTACAGGTTTTTCAACTGGACCTTCAGGTTTTCGGGCTCCTTCCCTCACGTTTCGTATCTTACCCAAAGGTAATTCTGCAGTATGTCTTATAGCCGGAACCAGATAACCCAAAAAACAACTGCCGGACCAATTCTCAAGTAGCCATTTATATGCCTTTTTCCCACAAATAAAATAACAATTTTCTACTTTAGTACTAATACGCATTAACCCTGCATGAAACATTTTCTGGTCTATAACTGACAATTGTTTAAATAAATCAGGATTCTTGCGAATTTCATTCATGGTTGTTTTCAGTGAGTTCAAATATGAGTCATAATTAGTATTGCAAAGAGTATTACCATTACTAGTCTTAATATAACACCGATAAGATATTGTTATATTACAATTGCTCCAGCCCACCTGGAGAGTGTCATTTTTATAAAAACATACAATTCCCTTTTGTGTGACAGGTAAAAACAAAGCTATTTTGTCCTGTGATCTCACAGTCCCTGTGTCAAAAAGCAAATTTTCCCAAGTCTCATTTATCCCCAGAGGGACAGCGGACATTATTAGTCCTCCATATGCTGTTGGTATAGCTGTACAAACCCAGCAATTTGAAATGTTCATAGTCTCTGCATATACACGTTTCATGGCTAGGTATGTGCTAAAATTTGGATGCCAGTCTATAGATGTTTCGTCACGTCTTCCCACTTTCACTTGTGTGGTTGAGTGTAGGAAAAACCACAACAAGAGGAAAATTGTCACAATTATAGTTAATAAATGTATACTCAACAAAATGATTATGCAACATCTCTGGGGTTGATCTGCATTTCTATTCGCTTTGTTCTTGGCCATTTTGCCCTTGTTGTATATCAGTCACAAAGTTTTTATCAAGTTGAAAGTTCTTTACCGGTTTGCAGTATGTCAAATGGACCCAGGATGTCCTCTCAGCCACTCTGACTGCAGTAGGCGTTGCCAACAGTACCTGGTACGGTTCTTCCCACTTTGGACTCGCCCAATTCTTCCTCTTCGTCACTTTTAGCCACACCCACGTTCCCGGAGCCAAAACTGCTTCCTAGTCTGGTCTGTTCCTTATCTGAAAAAGAGATAAACTGCAAAACAGATTTATTTGTTAACAGTTTCCTCATATAATTAGCTAATGAACTGTCAGCCTCTTGCTCTGCAGGCATGAGAGCTTTCCACTGAGGCACATAATATGCTCTCCCAAAAAACATTTCGAAGGGAGTCAAACCCTTCACATTTGGAACCGTTCTCATACTCAGCAGCGCTAAAGGCAAACAGTATATCCAATTCTTCTGGGTCTCATTAACTAACTTCCTAAGTTTGTTCTTAAGGGTTCCATTGTACCTTTCCACCAGTCCTGCAGACTGTGGGTGGTAGGCACAATGGTTTTTCAAGGAGATTCCGAAAAATCTTCCAAGTTCCTGGATTGTCTGATTAACAAAACGTGTGCCATTGTCACTATAAATCCTTTCCGGAATGCCAAATCTAGGGATTACTTCTTTTATCAGGGCTTTCGCCACTGTTGCTGCATCCGGATATTTGGTTGGTAAAGCTTCTACCCATTTAGAAAACATATCTACAATGACTAGACAATATTTTTTCCCTTCACACTTATTCAATTCTATGAAATCCATACAGATAGTATGGAACGGATATGGTGGTATAGGAAAACTTCCTTGCTTCGGTTTAAATGCCCCTTGTGCATGGTGCTTGTTACAAGTATGACAAGCTGCACAAAATTTTTTGTGTAATTTGTGAATCCGTATGTTTGGAATATTCGGTTTACTAACTGTACCATCCCCCCTGTTGATTCATGGCTCTGCCCATGGCTCAACAAAGCTGCATATCTAAATAAATTAGACGGCAATATCGTTTTTTTCTCTTTGGAAATGTACAGTCCATTTTCAAGAATTGCCTGTTTTTCCCATTTTTGTTTTTCTGCTTTTGTAGTAAGCATCTGCATTGTTTTCAACATGTCTAAATCTAAAATCTCAGAGGGTTGTAATTCCTCATTCAAAAGTAAAGTTTCTGAGTCTGAGGCCGCTTGCTTTGCAGCTGCATCAGCTCTCGCATTGCCTTTTGAAATTTTATTCTGTTGTTTTGCATGAGCTACACATTTGCAAATAGCTACTTTAGTAGGTAACTGGATAGATTCTAATAATTCCAAAATAAATTGCGCATGATTAATTGGTTTTCCACTAGAAGTTATCATTCCCCTATTTTTCCATTGTTGCACAAATACATGTACTGTAGAGAAAGCATACTGACTGTCAGTATATATGTTTACACATTTGTCTTTTGCTAAAGTACATGCTCGTGTTAAAGCTATCAATTCTGCTGCTTGTGCAGACAGGTTATGTGGTAAGGGTTGGGCTTCTAAAATTTCAGTGTCTGTAACTACTGCATACCCCACTAGATTCTTTCCTGTAGGGCCCCTTCTGCATAAGCCGTCCATGTAATATGTCACCTCGGCATCATCCAAGGGCATATCTGTGAGATCTTGTCTAGGCAAAGTTAACTGTTCAATTTCTTGCAGGCAGCTGTGCGGTGTGCCATCCGCAGGAGTTGGGAGTAATGTTGATGGATTTAATGTCGTACATCGTTCAATTATCATATGAGGTTGGCTCAGCAGTATAGTCATACATGAAAGATGTCTAGCAGGAAAGAGATATGCTACTTTTTCTTGCAGTAAAATTATTGCGACTGCATGAGACACTCTCAATGTGAGAGGGTGGAATAAAACCACTGAGGCCGAAGCCTGTACTGCCATTGCAGCTGCAACTACTGCCTGTACACAGTGAGGCAAAGATCACGCCACTGGGTCTAACTGTGATGAATAATAGGCTATGGGGCGTTGCTTATCCCCATGTTGTTGCGTCAACACTGACGTCATATATCCTTGCTTACAATCTACGGTCTGAAAGAATCGTTTGTGATAATTTGGGAGTCTTAAAACTAATGAAGAAGCAATCAACTGCTTCAATCTGCAGAAAGCCGTTTCTGCTTCAGGTGTCCATTGTAACAAATCTTGTGCTGCCATCGGTGTTTTATATATCAAGTCACTCAGTGGAGCAGATTCCAAAGCATAGTTCGGTATCCAACTCCGACAAAAATTAGTTGTTCCCAAGAAGGACATAATTTCCTTCTTGGTTGCTGGTTTAGGTGCTTGTAAAATTGCTGTCTTTCTATCCTCGTCTAATATCCTACCTTCATTGGATATCACATATCCTAGGTATCTAACTTGCTTTTTCCAGAGTTGTAACTTACTTTTGTTCACTTTGTGTCCTTGTGTTGCTAAGAATTTCAATAGCGCTATAGTATCTTCCCTGCATTGCTGCTGGGTGGGGGTTGCTAGCAAGATGTCATCTACGTAAAGTAGAATTTGACTACCTCCTGGTGGGGTAAACCCTGCCAGGTTGCTAGCCATTTCTTGTGCAAATATTGTTGGGCTCTCACAATATCCCTGTGGTAGTCGAGTATAAGTATACCTTTTACCCTGAAATGTAAATGCAAACCAGTATTGACTATCAGGATGTATAGGTATTGAAAAGAAAGCATTACTGATATCTACCACAGAGAAATACTTTTGTTGTGGTTTTAAGTCATTTAACAAAGTATGCGGGTCTGGCACCGTGGGTGCTCTGGGTATCACTGCATTGTTTACAGCTTGTAAATCTTGAACCATCCGCCATTCCCCGTTTGCTTTTTTAACAGGAAATAGGGGTGTATTACATGGTGAATCAGAAGATTCTACCAGTACTCCTTCCTTGAGTAATGCTGCTATTATAGGTTTGATTCCTATTTCTGCATCTTTTCTCAAAGGGTATTGTCTTTTTTGTGGTCTAAATGCTGACTTTGGTGTGATTGTAACTGGTCCTGCTGTTCAAATAAGTCCTACATCTGACTTGCCTGTTGACCAAAGAGTCGTTGGTATTTCACATAAGGCTTTCTCTTCTTCTTCTAATAAAAATGCTAATCAGCTGTCCTCGCTAGATTGCAAGTGTACAGCCGGGTGTGTCTGCGTCAACCAATTCAACTTTTGTTTCTGTATCCCTTGCTCTGACAATTCTAAGTCAGTCTGTTTCTCCCATCTTGTTACCTTTTCTCCTAAGTCTGCCCATTTTACGTTTTTATTCTTTGTCAAGCTGACATGTGGCAATCGATTTGATCTATATAATGCAAGGAATTCTTGAGGTAATGAACAGCTAACTACACTGTTCCCCTCAGTATCCCAATACAAAGTATGTAACACTAGTCTAGTTGCATGATTTCTGAACAATTCTTGCTCATATTCTCTATCAGGTCCTGGCGTATTACAGTAGTATAGAGTACAGTGTAACAAATGTTGTCAATCAGAGTCAAGGGAGGGGGCTTTACTGATGGCTATGTTCATCAGTTCCTCGGTTACTGCCCCTGGACCAGTCGTAACTAGGTCCTGGCTGTACCAATAAAAAGTTTCACCCTCTGATCGCACCACAAAAGTATCCATTTGTCTCTGTGCCTCCATACCCTGTACAGTTGGAACTACTGCTATGCAAAATATCTGCATAAGGTCCCTACCCAATAGGTTCACTGGACACTTTGCAGAAACAACAATCTTACTTCTTTGGGTCATACCTGAAACAGGGTCAGTTATTGCTATATCATGGGAGAGTGGTTCCCTGTATAGCTGTCCATTTGCAGCTTTCACTAATATATAATCAGGTGATTTGGAATGTTCTGGTAACTTGGAGGGGTGTATCAGAGTCCGTGACGCTCTTGAGTCACACAGGAATTTGACTTCCTTTCCCTCCACCAGAAGTGTAACTTCTGGTTTTCTGTCTGCTAAGTAGAGCTCTAGGCTCAATAATGCTAAATCCAAAATTTCACTTTTTTCATCCTCCATATCTGCTTGCACTTCCTCTATTCCTTCTATCGCATTTGCATTTGTCCTCTGTTTATTAACTTCTCCTGATGATTTCTGACTTCTGCATGATGTATCTTCACTATCATATAGTCAGTCCTCATCTCCCTTGTCTTCTGTGATTACCTTCTTATTCTGTTTACAATCCCTTGCTAGATGTCCCTTCTTCCCACACTTAAAGCATTCACCTCTCTTTTTCCTTTCCTCAAAATCTTCTGACCGTTTGTCAGACTGTTTATTTCCCTGGGCATTTTTCTTTCCCTTTTTACCTGACTGTAACACAAATACTTCAGCTCCGTCTTCAGCAGTGAAGACTTGCGCCTTCTTTTTCATTTTGCTATTAAAATGTCTTTCAGCATGTCTAGCATATTCAAGTAAGGCTTGTAGCCTACCTGTTCGATGGTCTATCATATGCTTCTTAATGAAGCTACTGATATGTGCAATGTAACCTTTTAAAAATGCATTTTTCAATTGTTGTTCATACGGGGAATCATTCACTTGATTTTCAGGAACTGTCATACCGCTATGATTATTAAAACATTCCAATAATCTAGCAAAGTACCCATCTATCGTCTCATTTTCCTGTTGCATGCATTGGTTAATGCAAGTCCAGTCTGCTCTAGGTTTCCATTTCTCAGAGATTCGGTCTGTAAGACCTTTCACTCTATTGTCTAGTTCTGCGTCACTATGTGGGAGTGGTTTAAGCTCTGCATTACGAGGATTCCAGGTGCCACAAATCATGTGCCAATCTGGACCTATAATTTGTCTGACTACTTTTTCTACTTCTTCCCCATTCAAGTGGTAACTCAACCTCATGCCCTGCAAATCTTCTAAAAATTTCGTAAAATTAACTTTCGGATGGGGAATTCCCTCAGTAGCTTTCCGGATATCCTCCGGTGTCCATGGTCTGTATACTAAGAGAGTTGGGTCCTGCCCTGCCTGTCCTGCCTGAGGATTTGGGACCTCTATAAGCGGACATATCTCTTCCTCATTTTCATCCTGTAGGTTCCTCTCTATTTGATACGATTCTGCGTCCCCATGTATCTTACGCGTTCGGGACCTAGTTTCAATAGTATCTCTAACAAATGGTTGTGGTCTCGCTGAGACCTCAGGATAACGTGGAGGCGGACCAGCCTGTCCACTCGCTTCATATCCTGAAAAAGGTAATGGAGGGGGCAGGGGAGGAGGAGCCGTTGCTATTACTATGTTATTATCTTCTTTGTCTAAAAATAATGCTTTTGAATTTCTAGTCTTCTGTTCCCTACGGTTTGCTTCCTCAATCCACCTGTGTGCCTGAGGAATGCCTAATTGGCGTTGCTTTTTTGCCTGACCTCCCGCATCGGATTTAAGTTGCTTAAGGAGTTTAACCAGTGAAGTTTTATCTAATTTACCATCGAATTCATATTTGTTAACCCATTTCGTATAATACCTAACATTATCAGAACGTTGTGATTGCATATATTTTGCGTCTTCGGTTAGGGGCGGATCTCGCGATGTTTTAGTGCACTGATTTCCCATGTTAAAAGAAAATGTTACGTAACCCTTCTTATCACGTGATATCAAAATTTAGTTCCTTTTCACAGTTTATCTAGAATAACTGCCTACCTTATTCTGTTACCCTGATCTATGACCAAATACACAGTAATTCCTTTTGTCCCTGATCTGCATAACAAATCTTGACAATACTTACTGTAACCTAGTCCCTGATCTAAAACAGAAAAAAAGGCAAAATCTTCCTACCTGAGCCTCCGGTATTGAGCCGTCCAGGATCCGCTCTTCGGCCACAGATCAGAAAGTGGCCAGCCTCTTTAAATGACAATTCAGTTGGAGGTCTTTTCACCCAAGAAGAACCATTTCGGTAACTTCTCCTGCGCAGTATTCGACCACCGGTAGACTCTGATCTGCAGCTGTCTGAGGGATTTCCGACTAAAGAAGGACCAAACTGTTAAATAAAATAAAAAGATCAATACACAGGAGGTTCAGGTTCAAATGTTTACTAGTGTACACCAGGAGGCAAAAAACGTACAAGTACAGAATTTTGTCTGGCATGAAACAGGAAGTACACAATTTTTATAGTCTTTGCATTCAAGTTGTGCCCACCTTATTGACGTGGTATGTCACAGGGCATCTACATCACTTTAGCTTACAGTCTTCTATTCATTAAAATAATGCTGATGCTGTATATTTAAAAAAAGTTTTCCTCTGGTAACAATACGGCCTTGCTATCCACCTGGTCAGACATAATGTCTTTCTGTAAAGTTACTTTTTCAAGGTTTCAGATCAGTTCGAATACAATAACAGATTCAGTCTTCTAATACACTTCTTTGTTCCCCTGTAACACTTTCCCAACAGCTGCATGTTATCTAGTAACACATACACAAGGCCAAATCATCCCAGCAGGAAAGAGCAGAATATTTCATTATTTCACATATTTAATTTCCTGACCCAGCAGATAATCACTTGTGAAAAGCATAAACATTAAGACTTGCTGAGCTAGCAGCTGCCAGGGTCAGGGGTCAACTTGCTACAAGCCACACTGCAGTTTCAAAAACTTCTTGCAATTATATGAATTCATTCTTTTTGTTATATCATTAATAGAATAAAATGCATTACATACTACTTTGCTTTTAAACTAGCACTTCACATATATTCAAATACATATTTATCTAACAATATCCATTGAGTTTACCTATCTCTATACTGGAACAGATGTGATCAGTAAGGAAGAAGATAGTTGTAGTATTACTACAATTTATGACTGGACTTAACTTTTTATTGCTGTAAAATGAACAACTGAAGTTATTAAGGGAAATATTTTGGCAAAATCTTTCATGAATATCGGTGACAGAAAGTCGCAGTGATTAGTATTGCTGTTTCATGGAGCTTGATTCTCCATTCTTTGTGACTCGCGTATGTTCTGTATAAATCTGAACATCCTCCCTGTGTATGCATGGATTTCTGCCATGTGCTTTGATTTTATTCCAGAGATGTTGCAGAGGTGCAATAGCTATCATCCAAAGTGGGTAAACATTAGAAATGTCGAGACCTGCTTTAGAAAAATCCTGTAATGTTTACACTGAATAGCTAAAAAAAATGGATTGGCATATAATACGTCTGAGATGGCCTCTTCATGAAATACTCCATTTTTTCTGAGGTATTGCAGTCTAGGACTTAATATATATGTTCAGCTGTTGTGGAAGGTTCGCTCCCCACATTAGGGGATTTAGGAGATCCTGTCTCCCTGCAAAAAAAAAATAGAAGTCTAAAGGAAAAGAATGATGTTTGATATTCACTTTTCTCCTGCATTTGTAATGTTTTGTTTTTGGCATATCGGTATTTGATGTTATGCGTGATGACATTTTAGTAAGGAACCTCCAAATTGCCTATGTATATGCAGTGGATGAGTGGGTGTGTTTCAGCGCATTGTGTGATGAGTTGGCTTTGCATTCACATAGTAAAGGATAAGGCCAAGCTTCTCCGCTACACTTAGTTGAATTAAGTTGATTATCAGTGAAGGAATGAATGGCAACAAAAGTGGAGAGTAATTTATTTTAAAATATCAAAATGCACTACAACATTTATTATTAAAAATTAGTAGTTATATGATATATTTAAGTAGGGTTAGTTAAAACTGCATCATACTCTAACTCATGTTAGTCAGCCTTTCCTTTCAGAATATGCAGACTAGTAGAGTCTATATACTGAATGTTCAAACATTCAAAATTTTGAGTCTTATATGGTTGACACCATATAATCGGATTTTTGAATGTTCGAATGTTGCAACTGAGATCTCTGTACAGCACAGAATGGGAAGATTTCCCTTTTCTGTACTGTAGTGCGATCTTGAAGTTGGTATATTTAAAGAGCGGAGGGGGTTGGGGCACAGCCCCCCCAAGTGGGGGGTGCAGGGGAGCTTGCCCCCCTGCTTGGAGCATTCAAGTAGGTGTTTTGTGTAGTTTATTTATTTTTTTATTAGATATTTGAGCTTTTGAAAGTTCGATCATATGGTGTCGACCATATGACAGTTGAACTTTCAAACGTTCGAGTATCTAATATAGACCCGACTAGTAAAAGAGCATCTGGAATATTTCAACATTACGACCATAATGATATTTATTTTCTTCACAAGATGGTAGCTTTTAAGTTTGTTATTTTAAAGTAACTGTTTTAATTTGGCTAGAACGATGAAGGGTCAGATATTAAAAAAACACACTATTGTTTATGTTGAGCAGAGTTTGAAGTTTCTACAGCACCTACAAGCAAACTTTGGTATGTACCACTTTACAGACATGTCCTTTATTGACAAAGAACATATGTAGGATGCCTGCATATGATATTATTCTATACTTAATTCAGGGACGGATTCCATAAAGTTTGTGGAATCTGGTGCATTATGTTAAAATTAGTGGCAAAATTGTGGATAACAATGCAATATGTAAATGTGCCACAGTAAACTCCAAATATCTCACCACACAAAGGAGTATCTCAATAGTAACACTGTAATGAACATTACCCACAAGTAGTCCATAGCTGATAAAAAATCACTGTCAAAGCATGATGTACATTAACAAAGTTACAGAAACAACCTAACAATTCAAACATCCTGAAAGCCTTAAATACATATCTATAACAGAATCTCTCCAGTAAGCTTAATGACAAAGATTCAGTTCAAAGAAACTTTATTGTCATTTAGGACGACACAAGTGCAGCCTAAACAAAATTACAAATGTCAGCTCACAAGAGAAATGCAGTGCAAATAACTTAGATACAGCGGTATCAAAGAATAACATAAGAAAGAAAATAACACTTATGACATGCACAAGGCAGTTCACATTACATAAACACATTCAATACCCATTATCCAGTGGCAAATAATAAATAAATACCCACCACCAAACCCATACACTGTTAAGATAAAGATTAAATAGAGACTAGTGTATGGCAGCTGTTTAGTTATCATACTGCACTTGTTAACCTTAGACGTGACACAGTATAGCCATCATATTACATAATAGTAATGCTGGCGGTAATTGCTCTAAGCAGCAGGATTAAATGAAAAAAAAGAGGCATCGATGTATCAGGTATTATGGTTGGTGCCTTTATTAATAAGTCTCACAGCTATAGGATATAAACTGTTCCTGAATCTGGTAGCCCTACAGCAGAAGCTGCGGTACCTCCTTCCAGATGCAAGTTGTGAGAACCATTTGTGGGCCGGATGGAAATCAGCAAGTATTTTATATGTTCTCTTTCTTGCTCTTGTAAAGAAAAGCTCCTAAATAGAAAGGAGGTTTGTGCTCAAGATTTTCTCAGCCACCCTCACCACCCTCTGTAGTTTCTGCTTCTTCTTCTACATCTATGGAATATCACCTTAACTTCATTGTTATAAAATCATGCTAGCTTTCACTTAAAGATCCCAATGGAATCCATAAATTTTATAATAATAAAATTAATAAAGGTGAAGGGTAATCATGGCCAAAGCTAACATTAGCTAATAATGAGTACAGGACCTGCTTGGGAAACAAACATAATGCATATACCCAAGGAAAGTGGGAGATAGAAAAGAAGATGTGGGTATGGGTGATGAAGAAGGACTCACAAGAGGGATGTTGGAATAGAACACTCAGAGGAAAAGTCAGAGGGGCATGGGCAATATTTTCTTTTCCTTTTGTGGGAATACGCCCCATTTTTTTTTAAGAACAGAAGGAATGGTAAAGATAGGAAAAGAGGAGGAGAAGGCCATCACAACAGGTATACTCATATAACACATATGAAAAATCATAACAGACAAAGGTTAAAAAAAAAGCAGTAAGAGCAGGTAAGTTACACAGAGAGCACACTACACAACATGGGCAATGGAAAGTTAACAAACAGGGTGGGGATGCATATCAGCCATGGTGAAATGCAGAAAAACATATATACCTATAGACTATAATGTTACAACATGTTGCATAACGTATAGCAGTCGTAGCCTGATATTTATGCTCAATGGTAGGTAAGTGTTGCAGGGTATTAAATAAGGATCACAGTACACATTGGGTAAATAAACACATATTTAAGTAGTCTGTCAGCTGTGCAAGTATAAGCCAAGCAACATTACAGATAAGCAAATGCAGATCTAAGAATGCTAGATAACTCCTGTCAGAGGACAGAAACGAACCTCCGACCATGCATGTAAAAGGCAAAAAAAAAAAAAAAACAAGCACAGTGTCAAACAGCAGTACTACAGCAAAGCATCAAAATGGCTGCTAAATACACAAGTAGATGTACACAACCCAAACAAACATGTAATGGAATGCATGTATGTGATACACATATGCAATGTCAGAGGCAACACACTGGTACAGGTATATATATATATATATATATATATATATATATATATATATATATGACTGTCAGTGGCCTAAATAGAACATACATGAAAGCAATGTCAGTACACATACACACACCAATCGCATGTAAGAATACTTACAAAAAATCTAACATTACAGCTTAAAAAATAACAGGTTATGCACATAAATTTCAACAATGTACACTAGTTAACACACAAGTATATTGAGACCAAGGACGTATTGCAAGCAGTAGCCAGCAACTTGTGTGCAGATGTCCTGCTCTTTAAAATAGCCATACATTTGGCACATGTTCACCATGTCAACAACATAACACATGACAATGATCAGTAACTGCAACAAAGGCAAAAATATCTGGAAAATATATTATGTAAACACAAATGTGGAAGTGAGATGGACAACTTGGGCCAACATCAGGGAAAAGCAGGGCAACAAGGTAAGATTACACATTGCAACTGCATGTCTACAGCATACAGGGTGCTGTCAAAGCCAGCCCAAAATACATTTAAGCAAAAGGCAAATGTATGTCACATGGGCAGACAGAAATGGGCATGTATAAATCACACATACGCAGTAATGTGCAAGTATGTAACATCAGCAGTCATAGGTAAGCAAGCTAAGAATTTCAGTGGCATACATATATGCTGTCATGCCAATGTTGAATAAAGAACCACAGTGTATGTCGTGCACCCTGCTCATTACTGAGCAGAGGACACTCCTGTGAGCATCACTACAGCATATCAATGATAAGTCAATAAATGCTCACATGTCAAAGGCTCAATGGTCATAGGTTCAATGGTGTAGCAGTATTGAGTAACATGTACAATCATCAGTTAATGTGTACAAATATTGCTGGAAGGTGTGAACGTACGTGAATAAGGAATGGATGTAGAAAGTAACATACAACAAACACAGTGTAATGTACTGTTACTGAATGAATTATCCTTACCACGATGTATACATTAATGCTAAATTGGAATTCAATGCCGTCAGAAAAGGAAGAATGACCATAGATATAACATACCTGTATATGACCCCTCATGGCTTCAGTATTGCCAGCACATGGCACACAACAACACATCATGCCAGTGGGACAGTATGACAACTGTCATGCAAAACACATGGGAAATCACATATCCTTTTATTGCACATTCACGATATGGCAACACACAAACCCTAACCATACCACAGTGCTAGTTGTGACTATGAACAACAGCTGTCGTCTTGTCAGTTCACCTCAGTAAAACACATATTTAGAGGGAAGGCTACCACATCAATGGCAACCCGCTAAGAACACAACCTGTGGTGAGAGACCTAGGTACACAGGTTGACAACAATCTCACATATGACCATCATGTAGCGGCAGTGGTCAGAAAAAACTGTTAGTTGGTTCATCTCATAAGTAAAGGGATTGCATCCAGAAAATAAGGAGGTTATTACCTCTCTGTACTCCTCCCTCATTAGACCAATAATTGAGTATAACACCCCGTTTGGTATGTACCTCTCCAAACATCTGCACCAACTGGAAAGGCAACAGAAATACCTCAAAAAGAGAATCCATGTCCTCCAACACCTGTCCTATGTGGACAGGCTCAAATCACTATCACTCTACTCGATATTGTACAGATTGCTCAGAGGTGATCTGTGTCTCACCTACAAGACGATCTTAGACCCTGCTCCATATCCATAAGTCTAACTCTCTCGCACATTACCCTCTTGAAAGGCTTAAATCTAATATGTGATATCAACAAAACCTGCTGAAGAGACAGATTTGTCTCCCAGAGGCTGACCTGTCTCTGGAATAGACTTCCATACACATCAAACAGAGTACCATGCTGACCCTCTTCAAGTGCAACTTTGATGAGTGGATAGGAAACCACAAATTTGTCCCAGGGGTTCCACCTGTGTCTCTTATAGACAGGTGTGACAGGTGCTGACTGAGGTTTCTTTTTGGGGATAAATTCTTGGCTTGGCTTGTAATGGCCCCAGGGCCATTAGCCTAGTAACCTCCTATGATCCTATGATCCTATGAAATGTCACATGATGATATCTGTATGGTATGTTTGCACATGTAACATAAGCATGGCAGCTACATGGTATACATGCACAAGAGTGCATATAAAGTCCAATCAAGTATAAGGCAATCAGCATGTTGGCAGCATAACACAACTGAAGCACACAGAGAATACTTACAGAAATGGGAGACTGGCCTGATAGGGTTGAGCATCATGAATGGTCTGCTGGACTATCTCCCTGAATTAGTCACACATAGCCCATGCCATGTCCTGAAGAAATGATCTATCATATCCCTCATCTGTGTTCAAACCACATCAGTCACAAACTCCCGGATTTCCTCCCAATAATTGTCTCTGTTTCAGTTCTGCCTTCATCTCATCTGGGGTACAGCAGGCATGATGGCTCGGCAGGTGTGAGTCCAGCTTACTCATCATCATTGTTGTAATCATCATCTTCATCATTGGAGGAATCCAGCAGTGGCTTGGCATGTGCTCATCATCTGCGTGTGGTCAATGAGTGTCCATGGGTCCTACACTCTGTCAAGATGAATTGCAAAACAAGACATAAATTACATGTGCATACCTGATACTACCTGTCTGCATGACATACCCACTGTAACACAATGAAAATGCAGACAACAGTCCTCATGAAATGTTAAAATACATTAGTATCATAGTCCACTTTATCACCATATGCAATGCATGCCAGTAGTCAAAACCATAATATTAATAAGCAAATGTCTATCAAGCCACACATTCCCATAAAGATCATAGCTGACCTTATAATGAAACTGATGTGAACATCTGAAATCTAACATGCATTAATTAACATCACATCCACTTGAGAGTTCTTCAAATACAAATAAGAGACTAAAAGTTTAGTAGCTTACAATGGAATTCTTAATTACAACACAGTTCAGTTTAAAATGGTGGAAACATTAGCTAGTAGAACAATTATAATCAAAACAATTGCTGCTAGTGAATGGCTCCTAATGCACACAACACCTTCCCTATTTCACTTTATCTATAGTTATGGACATGTCCAATAACAGAACATGTCAGGGAGAACACATCCATCACCAATGTGAGCAGTTCAGTAAAGGCTGTGCAATGGCATGTAAAACACAGCTTACTAGTGGAAATCATAGCAGCACCTGAACATTTTCTTATTGGCTAGCATGAAGCTTGGCAAGCATATGCAAAGCAAACACTTGTAATATATCCTGATATTTGAATGGAATTATGTCCGACACTGCCTCATGCCACATTAACCTAAGTGAAAACTGACAAAATAAAAGCCTGCAAACATCAAGATAACATTATTATTGGGACCTGCACTGTTTAATAGTGTTGCCTGCTTCAATAAACTGTTCAGCTGAGTGTCTAACAGCATGTCATTATTTGCATTCTTTCCCTTGCATGTGTTCCCTGAACAATTTTGTCTGTATGCGAATGTAAATTGTCGTCTCTGCATGCAATACATCATATGAACAGCCACCAAGTGACATTGTTAAAATAAAGATAAGGAAACTAGGCAAGCCATATGACAAACATCTGAGCCAGGCAGCATAGTAATTGGCTGGCCCACATCGATATTAGGAATATAACAGTAATAAATACTTATAATGTTCAATTATCACAGCCTGCGACACATGAGAATGTAGTATATGTCTACAGCTGTATGTATGACCTACCTATAATTAGTGGCCTGCAAAATGCAAACATTTGACAGGTTCATAGTTTGCAGCAATGTGTAACAGACCTGTAATACATGACATTAATGTTACTGTTTTTCTACACAGGGACATCAGGCCAACAAGTGCAATGTCCATCACATAAGTATCGCAGTCATTGTTACGCTGTCATATATGTCATGCTGTCAGTATTCCATTGCCTGCATACATGAATGTGTTGTCTTTCTCTTTCCTTTCACACTGCAGGTTCCACAGTGCAACACACAAACTCACAAGAGTGGGAGTTTGTCAGTGGTATGCTACCACCTATCTTTCATACATGTCAAGTCTGTTACTCTTGTTGTTATCCTCCCTTAATACTGTGTCCTTCTACCCATTCATAGGACAGACTGCATCATCATCAAGTGCACAAATAAGTGGTATGTCTATGTAAAACTTACTGCATGTTTTAACGCTATTTGAATGGCTCATGCTGGCAATGATGTGATTAATAATGCTGACTTTGTTTCCTTGCAATAGTTGAAGTTTATCTCTCTTCCCACAAGGGCTTGTCAAGTGTTTATGCTTGTATTCATCACATATGCTGTGTATGTTGGATATGTAACCTGTCTACTCCCTGTTATGTAGATCCATGATCCATACACAGACAAGACCTAATGGTAAGTCATTATTATCTGTAACATTGCAGATAAATGTGTCATATGTCTTTGATGTTATCCATCATGTTTTGTAAACATGTTGTCCTGATCTGTATCATCTGTCTCTCCTTTTAGCATATCAACTATCTGTATCCTCCATTATCCTGTCACTGATCATGATGTGGGATCTGATGTGTCTCTGTATGGTAGCATAGCCTCTGGCACACGGGACAGTGGCATGATGATACAGCCCAGACATGATGATGACAGGTATGTGGATGTGGCTGTAGCCTCAGATGTGATGGGAAACTTGTCCAGCCATTCTGACAAAGAGGAAACTTCAGAAGGTGGACAGAATGAGACCTGTAAACAACAGACCCGGACTGAGATTGCTGCTGATGTTGACAGTTTCCCTCACCACTTTGATACTGCCCATCGCAGTAGACATAGATGTGCAGCTGGTGTACATGGGCAGGTGTCAGATAGTGTCCACCTACTCTGACAGGCAAATGAACGTTCCCAGCAATGTTATGGATCTGACATCCATGCACTTTCTCATGCTCAGATCATGTTGCACACCAGCTGTGTGTATTGCATGAAGGACAGGAGTGTAGACACAATGTGGTAATAGCATCATTGGCTACTCAGAATTAAAGTATGTTATCTGTGGCCTGGTCAATAGAATCCCTTGCTTCTACAGTTCTAAAGCAGTGCTGTAGTACAGGCAGGGTTCTGTGTGCCCTGACTTTTGCTTATCTGATTGCCACATGGGAGAGGAAGGCCCCTTCTCACCAGGACCAATCTTGCCCATCAGACACCAATGTCTATGCTTAATGGGCACACACTTTCACTGTTGGCCCATCTGCTGTGAGCCTGGCAGCCATGACCAGACAGTCAAGTCGCAGTCATGCTACTTCACATCCACATGCTGGTGTCTCCCCATCAGTCTCACCCTATCAGTCTTGTCTGTGGAGCAATCTGGACCAAGTGTTTTCAAACATTGTAGGGGCAGACCAGACTGTGGTGTGAGCCATCAGTGTGGTTTCCTTAGACTGTGTTAAAATAACAGAGACAGTCTCACCCTGTGGTGATGATGATTGCTGTGTAGAACACTGAAAATGTCATCTGTCTGTATTCATTGACAAGTCTGATGCCACATGAGTCCAACAGTTTAATATAAACATATCTGACTTCATTTAGTACATTACTTTATCTGTACTTTACAGCGATATTAAGAGTTCTGTGTTATGCCCTGCATTGTTTATCCATCTGCAGCTTTTTATAGTGGAGAGATAGGAATGTGTTACATTAATGTATGTCCTTTATTGTGTGCCGTACACTGATACAACAACCTGAGTCTGTATGCATACCTGTGTCAACTGTGCCCTGAGTTGACAATCCCTGTTGTGATAGATTTTTTTATGTTCATAATGTTATATGTTATGATTATGGTGTTATGTCTGATGCTCAGTGAACACATCTAATGGCTAATTTCCATTAGATACAATCTATGCTGCTGAGATGGGGCAACACCTGAACATCATTGTTTAATCATGTATGTAAGGCTTGTCATGACTCAAAGTTGTAGGTCAGACACTGCTGTTTTGCCTGGGTCTGCACTTGTGGTCGCCCCCTACATTGTCTACACTTGTGTCTTATGGCCCCTATATCTTCCTGCTCCTCCTCTGATACCTGCAAGATGTCATCTTCAGACATCTGAGGTTCTTGTGGCAGTTCACCTACACCTACAGCTGGAAGATCACCGTGTGCTGTAGTTAGCATGTC
Source organism: Protopterus annectens (assembly GCF_019279795.1). Lineage (NCBI taxonomy): Eukaryota > Metazoa > Chordata > Ceratodontiformes > Protopteridae > Protopterus > Protopterus annectens. The sequence goes on along the minus strand of NC_056727.1, from coordinate 386,160,634 downwards.
ATGCAGCATGGTGCACATCATTGTCATCTGTGCTGACTTCTCAGGTGTGTATTGCAGTGCACTCCTGGCTGTGTCCAGACATCTGGACCTAGCTTTCAGTACACCAAACACATGCACTCTGTTTTAGGCCTTTTCTGCAGAGTTGGATGGTTCATGGCACAGGGTCATTAGCCACAGCTGAAGTGGATAACCATAGTAACCTGTTGTAGGGAATAAACCTACATGTCAGCATGGATATTTTTTGGGGGGATATCCTTAGCTTACATCCTAGCTGTTTCCTGTACTTACCCAGTAGTAGTCCTTCAGGTATTTCACATTGCTGAAATATTGCCCTCAGACCACTTTCCTTCCATATGGCAGCATCATGGACACTACCAGGGTGTGGTGCCATGAGGTTTTTTATTCTACCATCTGCTGCACACACCAACTGGTAATTAAGGGAAGGCCAGCCCTTTCTGTTTATATATCGGCCTACTTTAGTATGCACTGGTGTCTTGCTAGGGATATATGTGCAATTTACTGCAGCTAGTACATGGGAGAAGTTTGCAGCGTAGTACAACTGGTGCATTACAGTTCTCTGCTCCACAGGGGTGGATGGAAAGGAGATGCAGTCATCCATATTGCTGTACATTACTGCCAGGAATTTTGCTAGGATATGGTTGGTAGCTGTCTGTTGCACTCCCACAGCATTTCCTATGTGTCTTGGGAATGCCACAGTTACAAGTTCACACAGGCTGAGACACACTTTGGTTTCAAGGGGGATAGGGTTTCCTCACAAGGTAAACACAGACATGTGTGGGGCAGACAGCCTGCACCAGCTGTCTAACTGCTACTTGTCGATTACTTACTTGTCTGACAACTAGTTTAGTTGTAGCCTTGTCCTTACTCTAGCTGTCTGCCTTCAAAGACACACTGCCACATCCTCATATATAGCTTGCACCAGTGCAGCCTGTTGCAGCTCATTAACTGCAAGTTGCATTTTTGTTTTATTTTTGTTTTGGTATTCTTATGAAATATGGCAGAATTAATTGTAGTAGCTTCCATTCCTTGTGGGCCGTATAGCATACACCGAGGAGTTTGGAAACACAGTCGACACTGCAGTTTGTCACGTTTAAGTTGTCATACAGGTGTGTATGGAGCTATATCCTACACTGAATATCTAAGTAGACTGCTTTCAACATATCCTCTGAAATTTCATCCACAGCTGGTGCACTGAGGCCTTCCTTTGGTGTGCTGTGCTGTCTGCAAGAAGTCCTTGGAATATGGCCCATAGTATAACATGAAACAGGTATCAATATATTGGTGCCATGATCAGATAAGCCTAAAAGTTCATATTTTTAATAATTCCTTTTTAATAATATTATCAATGATGCATACATGGCGTATGCATGTAGTAGAAGACAGAGATGACAGACTCATTGTATGAGTTTTTTTAAGTGTAATAAAAATAAGTTAGTTAAAAGGGGCACAATAGTCAAAAGTAATAGGTTTATTTATGTAAACACAGACTCATTTCTATTGGTAAGTCAGATCTGCTGTACCTTCAAGGTTTTGTCAGTACAAAGTGGTAGCATTTGATCTTTGTCCAAAGAGATGCACACGTCCCTCTGTGTTTATGCATGCAGTCATATGCATTTGTCACTGAAAAAAATTGCTAGGTACAATTGCATGATAAGCAAACATACACCTGAGGTATTCTCCAGACTATAGCATATGCCAGCTGCACATTAATCATATGGTGTATTATTTAGCTAGCATGGCTTCTTGAAGGGGAGGATTCTGCTAGTCCAACTTAATAAAATATTGTATCCTAGGTAGATCTGTGGTGGGCAAATTTAGTCTGATAGACATGTTATGTTTGTGCAACACAGATAGCTACTATCAAATTTAAATGGAAAGGAAACAAAGTGAACATTAATAAAATGGGTAAAGATATTGTATTTATTTTTTTAATTGTTTATATTTATTTACCAGATCTCAATGGCCATTTGCAGAAATAGCCTTGGTGAAGAGGATCTCAAAAAATGAACAAAATGTATTTACAGACGTAAGGATTTACTGCAACATTTGGTTCAAGAAGCAGTTTTCTATATCAAAACATCGATAGAAAAAGGTATCCTATTTAACAGAGTTTTTTGGTTAAGATATAGCTATAATAGTAATAAAAAGATAAAGCTACAATGAATGAGATGGCTCAGGCTACAGGGATAGCAGTTAGGAGGCTTCCTCAAAGAAAGTAGCATTGCACTGGACTGAATGACATAACACAAAAGTGAACTCTAAAGTTTTATGATATTTTAGAGGGGAGGAAAAACATGGCTGGTTGTACTATGTTACAGGTAAAATTGTGGAACTAACTGATTTTGCTAAACACTGCATGGAAAGTCCAATCATACCTTTCAACCTCTTAGTGCAAGAAATCTGGACAAAGCCTAAAATAACAGTGACCTGAGTGAGTACGTGATATTGCAGATTCTAGCTCCAGATAGGCAACTAACCGTTATCTTCTCCTTGCCCATCCTGGTGAGTTAAGTATCTGTGTTTCAAACAATAGAATACCCAATGGCTCTTGGGAGATCATTGGGTGCAGGCTTATGTGGAGCGTTAGATGTTAGTAAAGAAACAACAAGACAAACTCAGAATTGAACTCCAAACAGAAGAAAGCCAAGGCTCTCGCTCCAGATGTTTTAAGAACTTTAATCTGACCAAAACTCTTTTAAAAACACATTTGAAACAATAGAGCAATAAAAAACTCTAGTGAAATAATACGCACTTTTGCTTTGTACAATGCCAAAACTTTGTCAGATAATTTTTGTATTTAAGATGTCAGTTAAAAAGGTCAAACATAACATACATAATTTCCTCCAAGAACCAATAGAATTACATCATTCAGTCACACACCTTTAAACACATCCAATGCAAAACATTCTTTACTCCAGGTGATACTCACCAATCATGAAAAACCTAGTTTTCATTACCAACCAATCAGGTTGTTCTATAAGCCATACCGTACTTCTCTAATAAAAATTTCAAGTCAAAGACATCAATGTGTGATTACCCCTAAATTATCAATTAAAAATGATGAAATTAGTAATAAACAGAAAACATAAGAACTGGTTCTTAGTATATTTTAAAACTATCTTTGTAAAGCTTTTAGTTTCAGGATACTAGTGATAGATACTTGCTCGTTCAGTAGTGAATAATTGGTCGCATAAAGGAAAAGCTGCCAAAAGAGTTCTCCATTTTTCTAGATGGGCCATCCACGATCCACTCCACTCATTTCTTTTAATTTTTTTCTGGGATAACACATTTAAACCAATGCTTTTCATTGGACATAATGTGTTTTGCAAGTGCATTCATAGTTTTTCCTTTCTTGATTTCATAACAGTGCTCGTAGATACGTTCTTTTAAGGAGTGCTCCATTTTTCCTGTATAATATGCCTCACAAAGTTGGCATAAAGCTACATATACTACTCCTTTAGTTTGGCAACCATATCTATAAACCAGGGCTATTATTTTCCCTCCTATATCTACCTGTTCACAAATATGTATGTTTTTACAATAGTTACAATGACCACAGCATCACATACCATGGATCAACATGGTGTTGATTTTGGCAAATGTTTTTTCTAAGATTGTTTTTAAACTCCTACCTTTCTTTATACACAAATCTAGGAGCATTATCCAATTTGTCTCATATTCACATCATCCTTTAGAATAGTCCAGTTTTTTTATCATAATTTATTTTATTACTTTCCAAATCGTAGGTAGTCACACAGGCACATTTAAACTCATAATTTCTTCTATCTTCCTTTTTATTTTTTTACAGCCTGAATGTTCCCATACTTCAAAATAGGTGTAAAATAACCTATTGACCTTTTATAAATCTCATCTTCTTTGGACTCCATTATGAAGTCCAATGGATAGCCTGTCCTTAAGAACATACTAGTCAAATTCTCACATTCTTCTAAAAAATAACACCTCTCTTTTAATCATTTGAGCCACACACACAAACTGTTCTTTTACTACTGATTTTTTTGGGATAGGGGATGTACACTAGAAAAATGGAGTAGACTGTTCGAATATATCCATTTCATACTATGCTGTATAAGTGCTATCCACTAAATCTTTCTCAAGCAATATATCTAAGTAAGCTATTTTTAAAAAATCTTTTTATGAGGTAAATTTCAGAAACTCAGTGATTTGATTAATATACTCAATACTTTAAATTCATCTTCCCCTTCTTTCCATACAGGGAAGATATCATAAAGGTAACAAGTATATATCCTAAAACTATCATTGAACCTACTATCAACACAAATTGCTTTTCCCAGTAGACCATTACTATATTAGGTAATAGGGAGCCACAACTCAAACACATCGCCGCACCTTTTGTTTGAAGAAAGTGTTGGCCCTCAAACATCAAAAAATATTTTAATGCCAGTTTTAACAGCTCTTTGTAAAGGTTATCTTTAACCTTTTAAATATTTGCAGAACCATTCTAAACCTAAGGAATGAGGAATGACTGTATATACATCTTTAACGTCAATCATGACCAAGATATCATCCTTAGGTTTGGAATGGTTTTGCAAATATTTAATTAACAACAAAAAATGAAATGGCTTATTATTTCACTAGTGTTTTTTTATTGTTTTATTGTTTCAAATGTGTTTTGAAAATAATCTTGGGCAGTTTAAAGTTTTTAAAGCACCCAGAATGAGACCCTTGGATTTCTTCTGTTTGGAGTTCGCTTCAGAGTGTTAGGTATAGCTTTTGATGTGTGCTTTAGTGATTGCTGAAGGCAGATCTTGCAGTTTGATGGCTTAGGAAGCCTTTGAGTTTTTGAGAGGTTTCTCTTACATGCCTCAGCATAAGGACATCAATGTGTGTTGTAAGTGGTATTTGTGAAGAATATAGTGTGTGCGTTTTAGGCAACCTTGTTTGTAAGTGAGAATTTTGTTTCCAATGAAGTTATATATGTACATCTCTTGCATACTGCATGGATTTCTTTAAGTATTAAAAGGTTGTACATGAGACAATTGCTACATTGTCTCAGGATGCCCATATCTACCAAACTAGCCAAAGAGACATTAGAAAATTGCAAATCCATGTTGTCAGGATCTGTATAATGGTTGGGCTATTATGGTTAAGGGTCTTAATTTTACAGGGGTCATCTGACTGGTGTCTAGGGTGAAGGGTAGATATTAGATTGTGCTATGATGTTAGTGTAGTATGACACTATGTAGCCACCCTAAGTTTAGCTCCATGTAAAGCATTTCTGTGTTGCAGGTTAAAGTTCTAAGAACTAGCTTGATAGGTTGGCTACTATACAGGGTACTGCTAACCACCACTGAGCAGTAAACTACTCTGTGAAAACATATATAGCAGGCAGAAAAAGTTGAAACTAAACTCATGCACCATCTGGCCAATAAATGACTGCACTTTGAACTCCCCAGAGTACTTCCCAACTAAGCAAAACCAGGTAAAAAACGTTTTGCCACAAGATGTATAATCCTGGAACTTCTTGATGTAAAAGCAGATCACAAGTTCAGATCGACACATAATTAAGTCCCTAAAAATTCCTGGCTTATGAAACAATCTTACTTTAATCCTCCCTGTGTGTTTCCCAACTCTGACTGACCAGACTACTTTACTACTGCCACAAGAATAGCAGTCCCAGTCTTCTTAATGTAAAAACACACTTTAGACAGACAAAAGTGAAAAGGTATTGGAAACAAATCAAATAACTAGCTACAACAAATAATTCTCACCTTACGCCTCCCTGTGCATTTTCCAACATGGACTGACCAGACTACTATACTGCTGCCACTAGAATAGCAGATCCAGTCTTCTTAATGTACCTCCATGTAATGGGTTAAAAACAGTGCATCACACTAATATCATAGCACAGTCTGGTAAAGAAAGCAGGGACTAGCAGGACTGGCTAGATTTCTGTGTTACTAGAATCTTCTATTTTCTGTGGTATTTAAACCCCACATTTGAGCTGGTTTGGGCTTATTTGTATGTCACACACCCCAGCTGCACTGTTTTTAACCCATTGTGAGGGATTCCAGCTACAAATTTTCCATTAGTAGCACTTGTGTGATCACCTAGTAGTATTCCTCTTAGACCTTCCACCCTTTAACCCCTTTGCTCTCTCTGAACCTTAGATTCTGACAAATATGGATGGATGATTTCCTACAGTTTCTCCTGCTAGTCTGGTTGATACAGGCATCCTGAGATAGCGTAGCAGCTGCCTCATGTACATGGACAACCCTCTACTACTACCACCTAGGAAAACAGTTTGTGAGAGATGCAATTACATTAAGAACATAAAGTTTATGCTCTCTCCCTCACAAGCCCGTATATCTGGCACTGAGAAGGTTGTCAACACAAACACCACACCTCAAACACCACCCACACCAATACAACACACACCCACATATGTGGAAGTCCTAAACAAAAACACACCCAATCAAAAGAGACCTCCGAGGCAAAAACACATGCAAACTCCACTGCCTACCACACCACATACCACACGTAGTCCACACACTTGTGTCTCACAGCCATTAAGACCTAAACATAAACCCAACATATTAATCATAGGAGACTCCATTGTGAGACACACAGGTGTGCCCCTCACCAGACTGGATAAGAATAAAGTCACTGTTAGTTGTTTGTCAGGTGCCAGAATCTGCCATATTACCCATGCACTCAAGTCTCTCAACAACAGGTACTGTTATGACTCTGTCATAGTCCATTTTGGCGTGAATGACTTGAGATGTACCTACCTGGACTATATGAAGAGATAAATGATTAAGCTCACTCAGTATGTGTCCCAGGCAGGTATGTCCTAACTTTAAGCAGCATTATACCATCACCCAGAATGATGCCTCAATACAAACAGAAAAGTATTGACTTTAACAATTGATTTAGTTTCTGGTGTGATTCCAAGTTGAATCCAGTACCTGACAGCCTGGGAAGACATGCTTGACAGACCAGGATGCTTTGCCAGACATGTCATGCATTTGTCTCCCTTAGACTTCAGGCTTCTGGAAAAGGCTCTTGCCTCCCCATAGTGCGTTTTTTAGGCAATGCCATGAGGTCAAAACTACCAACATGAAAATTTCATCAAAACACAAATTAAAGGTCAAGCTGTTAAACACTAGCAGTCTAAGCATGAAACTGCACTCACTGCAAGCATTCTTAACCCTGGAAGATGCTGACATTTGTGCAGTCACAAAAACATGATTCAAAGCTGCAGAGAGCACCCCAGCCATACCAGGTTACTCATCCTATAATACATTCAGACCCAAACCATGGACAGCAAACCAAAAGGAGGTGGTGTTGCAATATATATTAAAGACATACACACCTCCAGACTGGTCAAACAGTATGACTCACAAAAGACACTCCAAGTGCAGTTAACCATTGACGAGACCACCATTCAAATCATCGCTAGCTACAGGCCCCCAACTTTGACTCAAGATGCCCACTCCACCTAGCTGGACCTCTTCGAAGCTATCAAGATTCAACCCTTTACCCTGATCCTAGGCAACTTTAACTATCCAACCACAGATTGGAAGAACTACTCATGCCAAAACACAAATGTCCAGAGATTCCTTGATTTTGTCACTGCAAATACCTTGGACCAGCTGGTCCACACCCCCACAAGAGGTGATAATATCTCGGAATTAGAATATGTTTAACCACTGCAGCATCCATACAGTGCCATCCTCCCTGGTAAAATCCGACCACAAAGCAGTTACTTTCAAAGTCACCATCTCCCTGACCCCCCCCCCCTACTAGGGTCAAACAAAAAAGATTTCCCAAAGCTGATTACAAACTTCTGAGGGAAGGTATAAACAGCTTAACAACCCCCTCCCCCTCCATAGGAACTGGCACATATGTCCAAACCTACACCAAAGTACTATATGAGCATTTATATAGCTGCATGGAATCAGGAATACCAGACAGGACAAAAACATCCTCCTCAAGGAAGAGTAAACCCACCTGGTGGACATCTGCAATAAATAAACTCTATAATAAAAGGAAAAAAATTGCTGTCCAGGACCAAGAAGGAGCAAGTGCCTAATTGGAAGCAATCTCTCCTTAGCCTGAACAAGCAAAGAAGAGCACTAGTGAAATCCTCCAAAGCAAACTTTGAGTCCAAACTGGCTACATCTAATAAAGACAATCATAAGACTTTCTTCACATATGTCTACAATCTAAAATGAAGCACTCAGATCTGCTCAGAACTGGTGGTCAAGGACACCACATACACAAATGCCATAGATATAGTCTACCTACTGGCAGACAGGTTCAGTAAAAACTTCACCCCTCTGCCCCCACATCAGTAAATCAGAACATCCCCAGCATCTGCCCCCTCCCCTTATCTCTAAGGAGCAAGTCATCACTGCCCTCTCAAAGGCAAAAAATACAGCCTCCATGGGACTGAATAACATCCCAGGCTGCATCCTATATGAACTCAGGCAGGAACTTGCAGTGCCATTAGACACCCTATTCAACCAAAGCCTGAGTACCGGTTTTATCCCAGCCAAGTGGAGGACAGCCACTGTCATCCCTTTTCACAAATGTGGAGCATCCACTGGTCCAGGAAATTATAGATCATCAGCCTAACTAGCCTGCTCTGCAAGGCCATTGAACAGATTATCATGGACCTCATTAACAAGGACACTGGCAACCTCCAAACACTTGATCCCACACAGTTTGGTTTCATCAAGGGGAGGTCATGCCTGTTAAATTTGGTCAGCTTCTTTTAGACAGCCACCAAAGCCATGGATGAGGGGAAGATGGTGCACTACACCTACCTTGACCCAGCCAAAGCCTTCTATACTATTGCACACTCAGGTATAATAGATAAACTCTCTCAACTAGGCATCAGTCTGTATGTTACCAGATGGGTAGCAAGCTGAGTCACTGAAAGAACACACCTAGTCAAAACAGGGGAAGCAACCTCAAGCAGTAGACTTGTAACAAGTAGTGTACCCCAGGGATCGGTCTTGGGGCCTCTGTAGTTTGGGATATACTTTTCTGAGGTGCAGGCCAAAACCATTGGGCTATGGCTGACTAAGTATGCAGATGACTGCAAGCTGGGTGCTGTCATCAATTCCCCTAGTGATGTGGACATCCCCTAAGAAGGTCTCACCCAAACAAATGACTGGTGTCAGAAACATGGCCTCAAACTGAATACTAAAAAATGCATCATCATCCCATTTGGGGAGACTGACTTCCCCACAAATTATCATATTAATAACAAGGAGATAAGCACACAATCAGTCGTGAGGAACTTGAGCACCCAGGTTGATAGCAAACTGACTTTTGACTACCATATTGCCTCCATTGTACAGAAAGCTTTCTACACTGCCCACCTTATTAGTAAGAGTATCTTATCCAGGGACAAGGAGGTCATACCGTCCCTGTATTTTTCCCTTATAAGATCCATTATTGAGTACAATGCCACTTTTTGCATGTACCTCACAAAGCACATGCAGCAGTTGGAGAGACCACAGAGGTTCATCACCAGGAGAATTCAGGGCCTCAAACATCTACCCTACACAGATAGGCTAAAAGTCCCTCTGCTACATATCCACAAGTCAAGCTTCACTCAAGTAACCCACACGTGCGACCTCAACCTGGTCTGTGACAGCAATAGAACTTGTTGTGGGGACAGATTTGTATCCCAGAGCCTCCCCCTTCTGTGAAAAAGACTCCCTCTCTGCATCAAACAGAGTACCTCATTAACCCTTTTTAAGGGCAACCTGGATAACTGGATGGGGAACAGAACATACACCCCTGGGATTCAACCTGTGTCCCTGCTGGACAGGGGAATCAGGTGCTGACTTGTCAGGATGTGGGCTAAATTATTGGCTAGGTTTGTAAGAGCCTCAGGGCCAACAGCGTAGTAACCTCCTATGATCCTATGAAACACACTTTTGTTAGCCAGAAGTGAAAGGGCACCAACTAGCTACAACCAACTAGTTGTCACGTTAAGCTTCCTTGTGTGTTTCCTAGCTCAGACAGACTGCCTACTGCTATGCTCCCACTGTAATTACCCTCTTAATGAAAAAAAACACATTTTTATTTAACCAAAAGTTAAACAGTATCAGAAACAAATCAAATAACTAGATACAAAAAGTAATTCTTACTTTAAGCCTTCCTCTGCGTTTCGCAGCTGGAACAGAGCAGACTGCCTTTCTACTCCCACTATAACTGCAGTCCCAGTCTTTCTAATTTAAAAACACATTATAGTTAGCCAAAACTGAAAACATACCAGACACAAGTCTAACAACTAGCTACAAGCAATTGGAAGGTGATTCAAAGGCAAACAAGCCAGCAATGAGAAGCACACATACTTCGAGGCATTTTCAAAGTACACTAACAGTCTAAGGGGGAGGCCTTCCCAGATTCTTCTGTCAGTAAACTAAAAACACTGCAAACATAACAATCAAAACTAGTAAGAATGACACCAAAACACTAAATAGTATTAAAACTTCAATGGTGTCATTCTTACTAGTTTCTTCTATTAGTAACCAATAAGACGAGCAGAAGGGATAAGACTGGGAAGAGCTTCTAGGGTCAGCTATACACTAGGGACAGGCAGCTCAAAAGCCTCCAATTACAAAATGAAAAAAGCACTAGGGAGCGTGGGAGGTAACCAGACTTTGAAAAAATGCCTAGGTCCAGCACAGAAACCAAAACGTAATGGGGAATATAACATGCCTTGAATGAAAAGCTTTATCTTCAGATAACGAGCAAAAAGCACACAGAACTGATTTAAATGGTAAAATAACTAATGTCTTTCGGCTTTTCCCAGTTAGAGGTTGCCACAGTGGAACTTCGGTCCACTAATGACTGGCAGTGGATTTTTTTACAGTGCCGAGTTGCCTGCCCAATGCCCAACCTTCAAAAAAGGCACACCATTCACACACATGCCTACCTGCATGTCTTTAAACATCACTCAACTGCAGGGAGGACATGCAGACTCCACACAGAAGGCACTCCAGCCAAGAATTGAATGGGAGAACCTCTTGCTGTGAGGTGACAACGCTAACCACTGCACCACCGGTAAGATAAGTGCAATTATAAATCTACTTAAAATGTATTTCTCTGAATACAAAAATGTAGTCCAATTGCTTTTGTTTTCAGCTTACAGCAGACTCAACACTGAGATGGTGGACTACTTGAGTCGTGTGCTGTAAAATACTGTGGGGAGAGCTGGATTAATTGGTTACAGCAAACACAGAAAAGCACCTAGGCCCAGCACATAAACCAAAAAAGAATGCAGACTATAAAAATGCCTTAAATTAATAATTTTAACTTCAGATAAAGAACAAAAAACACACAAAATGGATTTAAAAAGTAAGATAAGTGCAATTATAAATCTACTTAAAATGTACTTCTCTGAATGCAAAAACATAATCCAAATGCTTTTATCAGCTTCCACCAGTCTCAACACACACACACACACACACACACACACACACACACACACACACACACACACACACACACACACACGTGCACGCACACACGCACGCGTGCACACACACACACACACACACACACACACACACACACACACACACACACACACATATATATATATATATATATATATATATATATATATACAGATATAGATATAAATAGATAGATATAGATATACACACATAAGCAAACATATATATTATATGTAATATTCATGTAGTGTCTGTATGCAGTTTACATTCCTTTAGTCAAACATTTTGATTTGAGCAGGAAAAAAGCCAGCATGTGTAATCAAAAATCAGCTGGCTGCACATTTTGACTTTGAAATTGTGGTACAGTGGAGATCTGACAATTTGCCCTTTCCCCACTATAATGCCATCTCACAGATGATATATATATAATTAGTAGGGGGTGAGAAGTGCAGGGGGTTTGCACCCCTGCAAAAAATGCTTTACTTTGTTTTGTTATGTTTTAATAGGCTGACATTCTAGCATTTGTGCTTGATCACTTCCTGTTTAATGTTTTGAGTTTAGATAAATGGATCTAATACATATCTGTACAGATATAGATATAGATATAGATATAGATATAGATATAGATATAGATATGGATATAGATATAGATATAGATATAGATAAAACACTAGAGAGAGAGAGAAAACTATTCTGTCCGTATTTGCAGAGATTCTTTTTTTCACATAACCACAGAGATATGCAGCTACTTGTAGAATGGGTTGGTATGTAGTATAATTTCACAAGCAGTTGTGAACAGTAAGCAGCTTTCAATGCTAAGAATGCAACATAGTTGTGGACAACACGTGTGGAAAAATATGGATCAATGTCCACAAGTTGTCTACAGCAAGCATTACAGTGGAAATATTACAATTTACAGAGCATGGTCTCCAAAGGTAGCCTCAAAAATGCCCTATATACATACATACAAATATTTCACGAACGGACCATAATGCCTTTCTAGCCTGCCAATATACCAGAACACTCATTTCCATAATAAGTATCCAAGTTGTTTTTTTAAATGTCTAGATTAGTGCTTGCATTGATATAATTTTCTTGTCTGTTCTATGCATCAGCTACTATCAGAGAACCTGTTAGTACATATGATCTCCTACACAGATTGTCTGATGATTCTCTACTACTCTTTGATAATCCAAAACATTCCTAGAGGTAGCTGGTTCCAAATGCCCTATACACTTGAATAGGGTCTCCTCTTAATGTCTATTTGATATATTGTACAAATTCAGATACTATAATCTTTCATAACTTAAAATTAAACTTCACAAGTTCCAATGTCCATGGATGGTACCCTTGCTATATTTCCTCTGCACTCTTTCCATTTTATTCACACTGACTTTCTTATAAGGTTTCCATATTATTATTCCATATTCTAGTTTGGGTATAATGTAACTTAATAACAATGACTTCATCATTTCCAATTTCCTAGACTTCATCAATCTATTTATATTGCCTAAAGTTTTATAACTACAATTAAATGGTTGATATGATCAAAAATCTCAATGTTGGATCTACCTATAAACTCAGGCTCTTAAATGAATCCACATTTTTAATCAGCATGTGTTGTATTAAATATTAATCATTCAATTTATATCTCCCAGTTCTCATATATATATATATATATATATATATATATATAGTTTTTGATGTATTTATCAGAATCTATTTCAAAAGATCAAGTCAACAGAAAGTTGAACGTCATATAGTCAAGATCATATGACTGACTTTCAAAAAACTCAAACAGAAAACAACAAAAATCTATGTTTTTGCAGGGGGGCACCCTGCACCTCCCTGCATATAATATACACCAACTCCAAGATTGCTCTACAATGGGGAAAAGGGTAAATTCCCCAATCCCTACTGTACAGCAATCTCCTTCAAAAGCTTTGATATTTCGGAAAGCCAATCATATGGTCTCAACTGTATTACATTCAGCTTTCTGTTGACTCGATCTTTTGAAGGGAACCAATTATTAGCAATTATTCTCCTGCACCTAAATTTTCAATTTAGTCAAGTTCTTTTGTAGATATGCTCTATTTGTAACACATGTAATTAGTTTACCCATTTTCATGTCATCACATACAGACTGGAGAACCTCTCATAGGTCTAAAAGATGCAACCTAAACAAGTACAGAACTAGGACAGAGCTCTGTGGGACACCCTGAATGCAAGCCAGAATGTTACCTGTCTAATTTCTGTAAGAAACTTGCCATGTCTTATTTGTAAACCATTCAGCAATCTATCTATCATACCAATATTACAGTAATACATAGTTGTTCTAATTTGAGCAATGTTTTATGTTTGATGTATAAAAACTAAAGTTAAGTCTATATAAATTACATCACAGCACAACTTTTCATTTAGAGCTGTTATCACATTATTATGGCACATTGTGTTACAGGTAATTATAGATCTATTTTCAGAATATGCATACTGATATATGGTTTGAAGTCCTATCTTCTCAGATTCTGACAAAAATGTATGCAAAATAACTTTTTCCATTACTTTTTTCATACCATGAAAGTAAACTTATGCAACTATATGACCCTGCATGTTTCCAATCTTGACGAATCTCCCCAAACATAAACGACTTTGTGAATGACAGATATAATGGTATTGTAAGTTTTCATTGAAGTGTTCTCAGGTCATGTTTACTAATTCCATCTCCTCCTAGTGCTTCGTTTGCATCAAGTTTGCATAGTTCTTTTTCAATTTAATCTAATTTGTTTCAATTTCTGAAGATACTTCAATGCTGATAGCACAAATTATTACCCTCTTTGTGGATCCAAGCTGTTTTGCATAAGATTTTGTAAATATGTCTCACTAAAAGAATCAAAAGCCTAAAGCAGATGCTCTATGCTGACCGCCTTAAAAAACTCCAGCTATACTCTGTCGCATATCGTCTACTTAGAGGCAATCTCTGCTTAACATACAAGGCCATGTCAAACCCAGTGCTGTTGGACATGCTCCACTTAAAGAAATCCCAATCCCTCAGAGCCACACGCTCCAGGGATCTAAACCTTGTCATCACAATAAACAAAACATGCTGGAGGGATAGGTTCTTGACCCAGAGACTCCCCAAACTCTGGAATAGACTGCCCATACATGTCAAGCAGAGCACCTCTTTGGCTGTCTTCAAAAGGAACCTTGACGATTGGATGGGAGAAAGGAAATTCATCCCAGGGATCATGTCAGTCGCCCTTCTAGACAGGGGTCCAGGGAAGTAAATAGTGTGGGAAGAAATAGCCAGGGAATTGTTATGGCTAGACTTCTATAGGCCCTAGGGCCAATAGCTTAGTACCAACCTATGAACTGTTTTTTTTCCAAACACCTTTACTGAATTATCACTTGTGACATAGGCAAATGTATATTCATTAAACGTAATCAAACTATATTAACAAAACAAACATTATACTTCACATATATTGCTATATGTAATATAACCTAAGCAATATTACATAAGTTATTCAATTCTTGCTTTTTTTAAACAAGAAGCATCTTCATTAAACCATCACTTACACACAATTAATTGATTTGTATGTCTTTACTCCTATGATTGATATATTTATATACATTTTCTTAAAAGTTACCCAAAGCTATTCTCTACTATGTTTTAATTTGTCTGTCTGATTTGTTTATTTCAGATTTCAAAGTTATAGTTAAACTTTCTTTCCAGTCCTTACTTATGCAAACAATATATTAATAAATAGGTGGCATCTTGCACTCACCTTCAAGAATTACATGGCAGGAACCCTATAGTCGTGTACATATTGAACACAGGCTTAAAAAGTGATACAGTGCAACTGATGTGGTATAAAATACTGAACATACCTTGATATCAGGCAGCTACATTAGTAGAGGTAATCTGTATTCAACTATTCAACAGAACGATTTGGAGGGACAGGTATGTCTAACTCTGGAACAGACTCCCCATCCACATAAAACAAAGTTAATCTTTATCCATATTCAGGTGCAACTTAGATCTATGTATGAGAAACAAAAAATTGTACCCCAGGACCGCACCCTCTACTAATAATGGAAGACATATCTTTAATGCTTTATCTAATGCATGACCCACTTCAAATTATCTGTGGTATGATCCAGTTGTTCTCATTAGGGGTTATAAATAATTATTGACCATGGGATGGAAAAAACCAATCTATAAACAAATGGGCTAGGTTATTTCAAGCAGAAAAGAGAAATTGGCTTGGCTTGAAATGGTCTGCAAGGGCAGTTAGCCTAGTACTTGTCTATGAACTTATATGTATGAGCATCTCAGAGTACTACAGATTTAAATGGCATACTGGTTGTCATATTTTGCTCTTCAGAAACATATATTATTAAAACACCTCATTCATATGCAATGTTTCAGAATTTCAGGGACTGCTAACACAGAATACCAATATCTGCCAGCCCTTGTTGAGTCCAAAAGAATGTGTCAAAATTCAAAAGTCTTGCAGAGGAAGCAAACTCTGTTGGTGTAGAGGGATAACATTTTTACTATGACCCAGGCATGCTGGTTTCAATTCATGCCCCAAGCGGCTGTAGGAGCTGGTGGGGGAGGAAAGGAATGATGAGGTTATTCCTGCTCATCCCTCTTTAGAGGAGGTATGAAGATAACATGTTAGTGTGAAGCAGGCCATTCCTGAAGTCTCTGTGAAGCACAAAGCCTTGAATAGTGCAAGACTTATTGAATGTGCACTCACAACTTTAAAAGGTATGCGGAATCACCTAAAGTGATGTTCAAATCTAACAGCTCATAATGTTTTTCTGAATGATGCCAGAATAGAGGGGGTTGGGCTTCCCACTACTGTGCCAAGCCATCCTTTGTGAGTAGCAATGTTGTGGTGCAATGTCACTCTTCTCCAAAACATTGTCCTCATCAATCCAAATGAGCTGGTGAACTTGGCCTGGGGGAGAGAGGGCTAAATATTGGGATGATCCTATATAACTATGGGGATCTATTTAAAATACTGAAATTACCATAAGGTCAACTCATATAACAGTGAGATGACATCAGCGAAAGTTTAAAATAACTCCTGGAGTGGCGAATTTCACCTCCGGGAAACTAACCACTTGGCCATCACTGATGAAAACAAAACACAAAGCAAATTAAACCCACCAAAGTGGGGGACTGTGCCCCCCACAACCCCTCCTAACTAAATATATCAACTCTGAGACTGCATTACAGTGGAGAAAGGGCAACGTTTGCCATGGTGGCCAAGTGATTAGTTTCCCAGAAGTGAAATTCACCATTTCAGGAGTTTGTTCTTTTAAACTTTCACTGACATTGTTTTACTGTTATGCAAGTCAACGTTATGGTAATTTGACAAATTAAAGGGGATCCAACTGTGGTGTGAGAGAGTAGGATTCAGAAGAGCCACACTTCTTCAGAATTCTTCACATCCCACATAACTACCTCAGATTTACCAAAAAAGAAAAAAAAAAAGAAAACAGATAAATGAGTGCAATGCAGGACATATTCCCAGAGTGGAAGATGAGCAGAATTACGGAAGTGTCCTGAATATTGCAGACAGATTGCAGTGCACTATAGTCATATCTGGATATACATACAGATCGTACCTACTAATATGTGGTACTCTGAGCAATGTAACAATAAGTGTATATAGTATTGAACAGTGCAATGTGATATGTAACATATAATTGATATCGGTTCATACATGTTATTAATGCAATTACTGTCCACATTTACCTATAACAATATGGTAGCATATATCCTGAGTGTTACTAGAGACTGTACTAAGCAGTATCTCATATTGTTATAAAATATTCTGCTATGTTGATAAATATGCTATGATTAGCATATTACCCAAGCACCAGTGAGTTTTATTGCATACTTGTAGGGAAGGTTATAGGATTATGCCAGAAGACGTGATACTCAGTATATCAAAGTGGTGACACACATAGGTAAAATGAAATAAATTCAACAAGCAATATGTTTACACAAACAGTTTAGCAATCACATGTGTAATGAATATTATGGATTTGTAAAATAATAGGTTGTATTTTTTCGTCAGAGTTCAACATCCTTACTTGGTTACAAGTGATTATAATTAACTAAATATGCTTTGCAGGCTTGATGTAGTTCATTTGCATTTTGGTAGAATGTTGCTGTTGACTGTGTACAGTTGTCATGAATGCATGACTCTTGAAGGTATGCAGAGTAGCTGTACTCCTTTGATTTTGTTACATGCTGTGATGTGGTATATCAGAAGCAATACAATAATAACATATACTGGTAACATATTACCAAAATCAGCTAAGTATATTAAGAATGAATTTAACAGTCAGACTCGTATATAATAAGCTTAGGAATGCCATCTCTATTTTTGCATGTTACCCATGAGTTTTTGTCACATGGCTATAAAAATGTACTTATAATATCAGTTATCACTATGCATTCCCATCTTCATATGTGTGTACTAGGCTAATGGCCCTGGGGCTTTTACAAGCCTAGCCATAGGACTTCCCTGGCATCATGCCACCTGACCTTGGTTCCCAGTGCCTCTGTCAAGTAGAGCCACTGGAGTTATCCCCAGGGTGAATTTTCTATTTCCCATCCACTCATTAAGATTTCTCTTGAAGAGGGTCAGTGAGGTGCTCTGCTTACATGTATATAGAAAAAATCAACCCTGCCAATGCTCAAACCCAGGACCCTGCACTACAGTCAGAGGAATGTACCACTACACCATTTCAGCTGTTGAATCGAGCCCTGTGCCTTGTACTTATAAGGCAACGACTTTAACCATTATGCCAGACCACTCATCCTTAGGGCTATACAACCATAAATATAGCATACCCTCCACATATGGTGCAATTATACTATGCAATCTTAACAAGTATAATGCACATTAAAAATATGGATAACCTATTGACGGATAGGTTGACATAGTATATCAAGACTGCATCCATTCTTTATCTGCACTGTGTGCTTTATTTTATTTTCCATATCAGCTATTTGCATATTTTGTCAAAACAATGATTATGTACCATAACTATACATGAAATACCTAATTTCAGAAACCTTCATATGCTATAAAAACATCGATGAATACATTGAAATAGCAATAAAATACACAATATTTCTGAAGAACTGTATAGTTCTGTTTCGACTAAATGTAATATTCATTTCAATTATGATGATGATGTTTTATGCTTGTTAAGTATGTGTATAATATAGTATACTCTTTAAATTCTCTGAGACTTTTGCATTTCTAATACCATGACAGGAACGGACTGCATTCCTAAGTCAAAGTATGATTACAGTTCAAGACATTACTATTGTTTTAATCTTTGATGTTAGCCAGAAGTGCTCTTCACAGCACCTGCAATGTGCCCAGTAATGGCTACTTCTGCAGTTCATACTGAGTTACATGTATTGGTAACATATCTAGGTATGACTGTAAATTCTTTTTTATAAGTCCCATTGCTCCTACTACTATCAAAACTGTCTGAGTATCCTTCTGCCACATTGCCCACATTTCTGCCTGCAAATCCTGGTATTTTGTGACTTTGTGTCTCTCTGTACATAAGACACTGTAGTCACTGGATGTAGCAATTTCAGTGATTAATGCTACTTTTGGCTTCTTTTCATGGAATACTTATCTGGTTTTCTCACATCAATTTTTTGAACTGTTGGTAATAGGTGATCCCATGGAATACAAACATCATCATTTTCTACAATGCTTTGTGGCTCATGTTTCCAGTGTTTTTCAACCACTTCAGTATCACAATGTTTGCACAATCCCCAATGCAACAGTCTTGCCACATTATTATGCCTTTCAGTATACAGTCCTTCTGCCATTAGTATAGCACAACCAACAACAAGATGTGTGACTGTTTCCAATTCTATTTTACAAAACCTACATTTGTCTGTTTCTCCCACATGTTCAGTGGAATTTGTAAACCAACATGTATGTAGTCCACTATCTTGGTCCACCAATATTAACCTTTTGGCTTTTGATTTAAATTCACCTTTCCTTAACCATTCCTGTGTTCGATCCTGATCAACATGAGGTTATTCCAAGAGTTTTCTATATTTACAACTATATTTATGTATTTTCCACATTTCTTGCCTTCTCATCTGATCCTTCACCTTATATTATTTTGTTTGTTTTTGGCACATTTAGTTGCTGCCTGATTTTTATCTACTTCTGGTTTGATTTCCATTCCTGCTTGACACCAATATGCTTCTGCTAAACTAAGTAGGAAAGTCATCTTAGACTTATTCTCCTCATGTTTTAAAACTTTCACTACATTTGGGTCTTGTGAGGTCAGAAGATATGTATATAGTCCTACAATTGCAGATCTATACATGTAATCAATTATGAGAATGACCATACCTCCTTCAGAACAGGGTGTACATAATCTTGGTATACACTGATTTTTATAAATCATTTGATAAGCATGAAGCATCCTTCTTGCTTTTCTGTCCAACCAGTCCAACACCTTTTGGGGCAAGTCAGTCACTACAAAACTGTAAGTAAGGACAGGAAGAACAAATGTGTTTATAGCATAAACTTTGTTGCTAGATGTCAATGCTGTTTTCAGTATTAATTTTAGTCTTCTAAAATATTCTTTACTAAGTTTTATTCACATGTATTCACGTTTTATTGTTGATCCTTTGTCAGTTCTCAAATATTTATACATTTCCTCTTACTCAAGTTCTTTTATATCACATTCCTGACCCAAACTGGTGTTTTCTTGGTGCTGCAGCTTTCCTGCTTTAAAGATTGCTTTTACATGTTTATCAAGACCAAATATTCTTATATCATCTGAAAGTTTTGACAACTTGCAGTTGTGCTTTCAGTTCCTCATCTGATGAGCTATACATTTTTAAATCATCCACAAAAAGATGAGAAATCTTTATGCTTTGTTGTTTTCTGTGAGCGAAACTGTAGCCATGACCTAATCTGTTAAGCAGACAGCTTAATGGGTAGAAGGAGCACCAGTGACAAAGATTCCCCCTGGAATATCCCCCTTTGAATTTTTATCCCTGGAATAATAATTTGTCCTTTATCATGGCTTAACTGCAAAGTGGCTTGCCACTGTTTCATGATCACCATAATGTAATTGATCAGTGTAGAATGTATCTTAGACATTTTAAGCACTCTTTAATCCATGAATGCGGGATACTGTCAAATGCCTTTCTGCAGTCTATCCATGTCATACTTAGATTCTTTCCCTTTTTTGCAGTTCTCCATTATGATTTTATTTAACAATAAAGGATCCTTTGTTCCATATGACTTTCTTTTGTTACCCTTTTGTTCTATTGCCATGATTGAGTTTTCTTCTGAATGACTATAAACCCTGTCTGCATCAGTTCCACTTTATAGTTTATCAGAAGGCAAGTTGCTGGTCTATAGTTTTTAGGATAGCTTACAGTTTCACTCTTAAATAAGAGTATTGCTTTTCCTGTTGTTAATCAGGATGGTTTCTGTTCAGGATGCATATACAAACAGTTCTTGTTCATGGATAAATCTTCATGTAAAGATGTTAATACTTTTAGCCAGAAGTTAGGTACTACATCTGGGCCTGGGGTTTTCCAATTAGGAGCTTTTCTTAACTTTTTTATAATCTCTCTAGCCATTACTTCAACTCATTTCATATCATGTACATTTGAACTTCTTATTCTTTCTTTTACTTCTTCTATCCATTTAGCATCTTTGTTACGTTCCACAGGATCTTTGTAGATATATTATATATATTATACTATAAGTAGATAAAAACTTTTACTGGTTATATATTATATATCTATATATATATATATATATATATATATATATATATATATATATATAGAGAGAGAGAGAGAGTACACTCCAATATAGTGGCATCAATGTACACTCTGATAGGATATAATTATGCTAATCAATCATATATAATATATAATACATGCAACAGGATCTCATGGTACTATGGAAACTATTGGAGATCACATCTCTATTGTACCTCTGTGTCCAGATATAGGAGGATAACCTGCTTCACTCCAGAATGTTGTCATTATCCCTCCAGTGAAGAAGTGAGCAGGCATAGTTTCATGGTTCTTTTCTCACCACCAGGTGCTATAATTCCCTGCACTCCATTAATGAACCCACATTTGGGTCATTGGCATGGCTTAATCCCTCTGCATCAATGGAGCTGGCTTACTCTGCAAGACATGAAGACCCTTTGGCACATGGTACTGAATCGGCAAGTGCTTGTCAATATCAGCACTGTATGCTATCATTCCCTGGCAAGGATTTAGCTCTGGTGAGTTAAAAGTAGTGCCAATATGTCATACACGTCTGCAATTCTCTGAAGCATGCACATATATGGGAGATAGAACTCTCTATATAGGGAGATAGTGTTGTTGCCTGATATCAAGGTATGTCCACTTATCTATTATACTGCATCCACCTTACTGTATCACATTTAAGGTTTGCGCGGTTGCATGGAAGATACAGCCTGCATACTGTGACACTGCCTATATTTGTGAGGCTTTCTTTGGAAGCTATTTAATGTAGAAGGCAAAATTGACATTGCAATGCTTATTGTAGGCACCTTTTGCGAGTAGTGATGCATATTTTTCCACAGATGTATGCTGTCTGTGGCTATGTTATGTTCTTAGCATAGAAAGCTGTTTGCCATCCACAACTGTCTATGTTAGCATGCCACATTCCAATTCCATATAAGTAGTTGCATATCTATATGGATGTGTAGAAAGGTGAATCACTACAATGTTCTGATACACTATGTTTTCTTAAAAAATATATATATATATATATATATATATATATATATATATATATATATATATATGGATTCACTTTAGAAGCTTGAATTACTGAAATGTAGAAATTCAGTATTTTGAGCCCATAAAGTGGAATCCTGATAAGAGCGAAAGCTCAGAAGCGCGAAATTCAAAACCTCGAATACGGGAGGTTTTGAGTTTCACGCTTCTGAGGTTCCGCTGTGGTCACGGATTCAGGTAAGTATGTCTGTGTATGTGTGTGTGTGTGTGTGTGTGTGTGTGTGTGTGTGTGTGTGTGTGTGTGTGTGTGTGTGTGTGTGTGTGTGTGTGTGTGTGTGTGTGTGTGTGTGTGTGTGTGTGTGTGTGTGTGTGTGTGTGTGTGTGTGTGTGTGTGTGTGTGTGTGTGTGTGTGTGTGTGTGTGTGTGTTAAGGGTTTTGGGTAGGGGCTGTGGAGTGTGTTAGTGTGTTTTATTGCTGTGATATGTGTGTGTGTGAGCAGAATGTAGCTTGTGTGGTGGTGTTGTGTGTGTGTTTACGTTTAGTGCGACCTTAGAGTTAGAATATTTAAGTAGGGGGGTGTGGGGGGCACAGCTCCCCAAAAGGGGGTTGCAGGGGGGCTTTCTCTCCTGCTTTAATATAGTAGTAGAGAGCTTGTGTTTGTGTGTGGGGAGGATGGTATGTGTGTGTGTGTGTGTGTGTGTGTGTGTGTGTGTGTGTGTGTGTGTGTGTGTGTGTGTGTGTGTGTGTGTGCAGTAGTAGCATGAAATTCAAAATCTCTGGTGTGTAAGATTTTGAATTTCACGCTTCTGCATTTTGGCTGTTTCAAAAATTCGACTTTATAGCTTCGAAATACTGAATTTTGATATTTCAGTATTTAGAGGATATAAAGTTAATCTATATATATATATATATATATATATATATATATATATATATATATATATATATATATATATATGGGTCCACTTTTAAATTTCAAAATACCAAAATCTCGCGTTTTGAGATACCGAACTCAAAACATCGAGATTTTGGTATCTCAAAAGTTAAAAGTGAATGAAAAAAAAACAAAGCAAGTAAAGTAATGTTTGTGCAGGGGGGCAAGCCCCCCTACACCCCCCTCTACTTTTATATACCAACTCTGAGATTGCGCTACAGTGAAGAGAACGGTAATCCACTTACTTACTTCACTGTAGCACAATCTTGGAGTTGGTATATTAAAGTAGGGGGTTGCAGGGGGGGAAACATTACTTTAGCTATGTTTTTTTTTTTGTTCACTTTTAACTTTCAAGATACCAAAATCTAGATGTTTTCAGTTCGGTATCTCAAAACTGGCGATTTTGGTATTTTGAAATTTAAAAGTGGACCCATAGATATAGATATATATATATATATATATATATATATATATATATATATATATATATATATATATCGTGCTGCCTGATGTTAGTTCCCAGTGCTTCTATCAAGTAGAGCCACTGCAGTGATCCCCTGGATGAACTTTCTATTTCCCATCCACTCATCAAGATTTCTCTTAAAGAGGGACAGTGAGATGCTCTGCTTGACATGTATGGGAAGTCTGTTCCAGAGCATGGGCAGTCTCTGGGTTATGAACCTGTGCCTCATCATTGAGTGAACTGTCACTCGAGTGAATACAAAAAAGTGTTCTTTTTAGATAGAATCTAAAAATATCGAAATTCAAAAAAAAAAAAAGAAAAGAAAAGAAAAACCTCCACACCCCACACCCCCCGCATATATGTATGCCAAGTCCAAGCTCGCACAACAGCAGGATAAGTACAAATTCGAAGAACCTGCTATACTGCTTGAATATCTTTAAAAATTAAAAAAAATGAATAAAAGTAAAAAAAAAAAAAAAAAATGGTGTAAGCAGGGGGATAAGCCCCCCTACACCTCCCACACCCCCCGCTACTTAAATATACCAACTCCAAGATCACACTACAGTGTAGGGAATGGGAAATTTCCCATTTCCGCTCTGCCGTGCACAGAAGTGCGATCTCAAAGTTGGTATATTTAGATAGTGGGGGTGTGGGAGGTGCAGGGGGGCTTGCCCCCCTGCTAAAACCCTTTCATTTTACTTTTTTTTTTTTTTGCTTTGTTTTATTACATTTTTGAACACTTAACTGTTTGATCTCTAAAGGTCAACCTTTAGAGATTCGAACAGTTAAACATTTGTCAATGTAATATAGACCCCAAACAAACAACAATCTTACTTTCTCTGTTGCTTGCATTCCAAAGCACTGATGTACTGTGCAAGAATAGTACGGCAAGTCACATACGCATGTGCCGTACATCAACAAATTGGTGGAATGCAGAAGAACACCACGGTGCCTTTATAAAAAGACATTATTTAAGAAAAGTAAGTAATTTCTTTCTTAAATAATGCCATTATATATGAACAATAACTGACTCAGTGTGGGTATATTGAAGAGGGCGATTTTGGGTTTTTTTTTATATTGAAGCTTTACCCATGGTTGCCTTTGTTTAATCACTCAGACTTCACCCTCATGATTAAACCTCATAAACCATGAGTAAATCTTCAGTATAAAAAAACACTAGTCAGTTATTCCTAAAAGTAAGTAATTTCTTTCTTAAATAATGCCATTATATAAGAGCAATAACTGACTCGGTGTGGGTATATTGAAGAGGGCAATTTTTGTTTGTTTTTTTTATATTGAAGATTTACCCATGGTTGCCTTTGTTTAATCACTCAGATTTCACCCTCAT
Organism: Protopterus annectens; assembly: GCF_019279795.1. Classification (NCBI taxonomy): domain Eukaryota; kingdom Metazoa; phylum Chordata; order Ceratodontiformes; family Protopteridae; genus Protopterus; species Protopterus annectens. The sequence continues at coordinate 386,135,596 of NC_056727.1, read as the reverse complement.
GATTAAACCACATAAACCATGGGTAAATCTTCAGTATAACACACCCACTAGTCAGTTATTGCTAAAATAACTTGTTCTCCAGGTACCTAAAGTCAGTGATCATTTTCAAACTTGTGTATGAGCAATTACATCTGTCATAGAATGTGTTGTATATTTTGATGAATTTAAAATAATCTGCAGTGCAACTCTGAGTATAATTAACTGAGTTATAAGGTTGTATTTGTTCAGCCAAATGGATGTAACTATAACAGACTATGAATGAGGTCTTGAATGTAGTGATCAAATGTCTGCAGACACATATTTTCTGGTGCTTAGTCTTTTAACTCATTCCCTCCAGTACAGCTCTTTTGAATGTGTATGCTTAGCTCTCAGTGGGTGTGACTTGAGCCTTTAAAAATGAAGTTATCACCTTACAGTTCTTACAAATACTCATTGACAGAGGTCAAATATTAATATCAAGTATATTTCAAGATAAAATATTCTGATACCTTCTATGCAGCATGCTTTTGGAATTATTAATACAAATATGAACAAGTAATATTTGATGCCTAGAACCACAGTAGGAGTTAACTGCAGAAACACCTGGAGGAGCACTCAGCTGTAATGAGTTTGTAAATGGTTCTGCTCCTTTTATACAGAACGTTTTGCAAAAGAATAGAAAATGTTTGCTATAAGAACATCTGCTGCATCAAGATATGATGACCACTATGGTGGTCATTGTGTTTTATGTTTACTGCAATGACTGAAATTCAGAATTCAGAATTTATTTGAGTGCAGGTGTAGTACTGCTTTTAAATCCACTGAATTTCAATTTGAAACTACACATTTCTTACCACTTGTCATAGTTTATCATTGATGGGGTGAGTTAGCTAGAAATGATGAATTGAACATTTTAATTTGTTAATTTAGACAAAAAGGTACAAAATAAGGTAATGTTAATCTTTGTTAGTCTAATTTTGATAAAGGGTGTTGTCAACCAAATGATCAATCAGTCATTTGTCATTGTAATAGTTTGCCTCAGGCAAGCAATAGAGCAATTTAAATGCTTGCTGTAGATATGACTGTTAATTCATTTTACATCTCTGCTGTTTTGTGTTCTTTACTGGGACTCTTGAATTCTCTTCAATGTTATTAAAATATAAATAAATGTATAACATATAATGCATCTGTGTGTATGTTTGTGTGTGTGTCATATGTGTACATGAGAATTTTTATTTAGAGTGTTCACTGCAAAATGAATAATACTTGCTTATAACACACTAAACAAAACTGGAAGCTCACACCCAGAAGAAATACTGTGTATCATTAGTAGCTAACCAGTTGTTCTACAGATTCCCACTCTTGGATCTTCAGTTTAAGCAAAATTGTCCTTAAGAATGTCTAACCTCCCAAAACACACATGGATATAATGCTGAAAGGACTTATTGAAAACATTCTGCTTGGATGTTTATTTAAGATTGTTTGAGCTCCGCTAAAATCAACTTGAATGATAAACTCTTTTTATATTTGACCCCTGGCAGCCCTACACGGTACATGAATGTTATAAAGGAGAATACTTTAGACAGACAAATGTGTGTACTTATTTAGTTATTTGATGAATTATTCACTTATCTGGTCTAGTGAACCCTTTCAGTCACAATCTAGGCTAACAGGTCTAGTGAACTCTTTCAGCCACCATAGGCACAGGCTAGGCCAATTAAGAATGTTTGTTTACATTACAGTCTGCCTAATCATATATTCCAATGCTACTTATATTTCACTATTTTAGACACTTTAAACCAAGACTCCTTTATGTACACTTGTAAAAGTAATATGCAGTACAATCCATCTGCTGGTGTTAGAAACAAGCTGAAATACATTACTATGAGCAGTACAGCTTGCACTTTGTTCTGTCACACAAGTCCACTGTATTTTGGCATTGTGCATATTGGGAGTTACCTTCATGTTAATTATGCAAACAAGGTGAACTACAGTACTATGGACAGTATGATTTGCACTTAAACTGTCACATATGCTTCCTCTGCCACTCAGTATTTGTAACACATGTCTGCAGCACTGGTATTATGGTAATTTGAGAAGACAATTATTATACTTATTGATGGAAACAGACTTAAATGTATCACAGTGGATAATAAGGCTTACATTTCACTATTGTACAGTCTTAGGGTGATTATTGGAAACAAAGTGAATTACATTATCATGCACATTTTATCTAGCACAGGTGTGGCCAAGACGGCTAACTGAGAAAAGCAACTGGTGAAAGCTCTGTGACTGAAAACTTTTCTCTGACAGAAATTATAATCAAAAAATTAAAATTTGGAGATACATGTCAGCTAATTTTATTCACCAATACTAAGAGAAAAGATTTATAACTTCAAGTTAGTCAAAAGCTATAATTTTTGTGTTAGAATTCCAACTGCTTGGTTAAAAGAGAAGAGACTTCAACATGAGCCACTCAAGAATAGTACTCAGGATTCCTGTGTTAAAAAAGGTATGCAGTCATTAATATCTAGTATGCAGGATGCATTGCTTAAAATATACAAACTGGATATTAACCTAGAAATTTTCAAAGAAGAGACCAGAAAGAAGATGGAACATTTAGAAATGCTTATGAAACAACAAAGTGCACAAATCAGCAGTATGGAAGAAACGTTAAATGATCATGAAGGAAAATAACTGAAGGTGAGTCTCGGACTGAATTTCTTTAAAACAAATGTCTCATAGAAAAACTCAATGGTTTAGAAAATAGAGATGAAATAACATTAGAATTTATGGTATCCCTGAAAAGTATGATGGAGACAATATAATAAACTTCTCAACTACCTGGCTACATAAAACATTAACTCTATCTGAAACTTTATGTTTTGGAATTGAAAGGGTATACAGATCCCTGAGAGCATCTTCAAAGAAGGAAAACTCACCACCATGCTTAATTATAGTTAAGTTCATGTCTAGCTTAGAAAAAGATCAAATATTAAAAGCAGCACAGTCCAGCCCACCTATTAAAATAGGCGAACATGTTATCAGATTTGATAATGCTTATTCCAGTAAAGCAACGAGTAAAAGAAAATTTTGTTTACCACTGATCAAGGTACTTAAAAAGAACAATATTATAACCACTCTGGTGTTTCCTGCAAAGATCAAATGATTTCTTCCTAAATAAACCATAATATTTAACACACTAGAGGAAGTATCCACTTTTTCTAACATCAACAAAATCCTTAATAATACTGAAGAAATGGAATGAAACAGTATATCTCTGAAGGGACAGGGTGAGCTGAATTCTTGGAAAACTGCTTCTAAAATTAAAAAGCATAAAACAAGTGACTTTCATTGTCTGATTACAGGACTTTTGTTTTCTGAGACAATAGATTTGCTCTTTAAGTAAGATGTTTCTGCTGGGTTTTAAGCTTCAAAACATATGTAAGTATGTAGTTAAATTTTAAGCTAAAACATTTTTCATGATGAGGAATATAAATGTTTTTTTTTTACTGTTTTTCTATATTTACAGTGAACGACTTTATATATTTCATTTAACTAAATTTATAAGTGTACTTCTTAATGTTAAACCAATACTTCCTGTAAGAGAATGTCATTAAATTATTAACAATAGATTTGATAACTTTAAGACTATATAAGTTAAGAATGTTATTTTACTTGTTCAACTTTACTTTGTATGTGTGTTGCTGGGTTAAGTGAATGTCAGATCTAAGTAATATGTTAATTAGAAGTGTTAAAGTGCTGGTGATTTTTTCTTTGTTTCTGTGTAACACACTCCTTTCATAGGTCATTTATGAAACAAGTTAAACTTAGAGAAAGCTTGAGAACAAAATAATGTCTGATTTTTGTCAAAATGCTGGATTCTTCTCATCTTGAGCTATCCTGAAGAAAATCTAGGTCAGTGTTCATTACTGATGTATGTGAAAAAAGAAAATAACTTTCTTGTTCTTTTTTTAATTATATATGTGAGAGATTTACTGAAATAGCATTTTTCTTTTCTTAGAAATTAAGAATTGGTAAAACATAAGCTATAGTAAAATTTTATACTGAGATGATAATTTGCTTACATTTTGCATGTTAATAGCATGTGATGTAGTGTTATTAACTATAATTAACTGTACACATTAATTGAAAGAAGTAAAGTTAGATGTTTGTTATTGATTGTTACTGATTAGAACAGCTTACAAGAACTAAGAGGAATGAGAAACCTGCAGAGCAAATTGGCAGCTGTTGTGTGCTGTGGGTTGTCATTTTCATATGCATCCATCTCTGAAAATTTTGGGGTTATCAAAAAGTACTAGAGAGTCATCAGACAACCTATGTAGAAGAATGCAGAGATGGTAAGTCAGTAAGCAAAGGAGAATAGTATTGCTGAAATTGAATTCATCTTCAAGTCTTGGTGAGTACCTTCATGAGGTGAACCCTGTTTTTTACATAATCTCACCAAGATGACAATGATATATAGACTGTATTTTATATAGCATATATCACGGACAGACGTGGGTTAAAAATTAAAAAAGATAGCTGGATGCACAAAACCCAGAGGATAAAGTGTCCAATTCTGGTAGGCACACTGGTGCCAAGACAGGAAAAACTGACAGTGTAGAATCCTCAAAATTCAGAAACATTCCTACAATTAGGCCAGGCCAGGCCCAGGGGGGAGGACAGCCCCTCTGTTGTAGAAGGAAGTAGCAGCCCACAAAAATCAGAAACACTGATAGGCCAAAGAAGAGCCATAAAGATGACAGAGTGGACTATTGAGGATACGAAAGAAATTATGTGTTATTACTACTATGCAAGAAGCTCAGAATTCCCATACACAAGATATACAAAAAGATTAAGAGAGAAATTAAAGGAAAGAAAAATACTTCCACAAGAAAAATTGCCAGAAGCTTCAAATAAAAATTTGTGTTCGTTAATACAACAGATTTGGGAAAAACATTATATAGACCAAGAAACGTTGATCTGTTTGGAAAAAGAATAATCCGAGGAAGTGCAAAAATATAAACAACAAAATCTACAGATTTTTGAAAGGTATAAAAAAGAAATATGGACATGGGATAGAGAAAGATTGATATGGTGCAATGTGTATACAAAGTTGAAAGCCAAATTAATCAATACAAAAAAGGCAGCCTCAAAGATATTCAAAGAGAAATACAGGCAAATGCATCCATACAAAGAAACTTTCACAATAGAAAAAATAATATCACAAAGCAGCAATGTGAAAAAAGAAGATTAGTAAAGTAAAAGTAAAAAATATAGAAGTTGAAGTTATGGAATGCCTACAAAGTGAATGATTTGGTGTAGAATGTCTAAGAAAAGTTACATCACAGCATGATGGAATGAGTCTCCACAGTAAAGGGAAACAGGAAGATTGGGACACATCTGAAGAAGAAATATAGACACTGGAAAGAAAAAGAGATTTAATATGGTGTCATATTTATGCAAAGGAGAGAAAGCAAAAGTAATCAATACAAAACAGCAGCATCAAAGATATTTGAAGAGAAATATAGGCAAAAGAATCCAGACATGAAAAACTTTACAATACAAAAACTAAGAAGACAAACAAGACAAGTAGAAAGAAGATTACTAATGAAGAAGTTAAAGAAATAGAAACTGAGGTTATGGATTACCTGCAAAGAGAAGGATTTAGTGTAGAAAATCTAACCCAGAAAAAAACACAGCAGGATAGAATAATGGACATCTAAATCAAAGAGAAGCCAGTAGAATGGAAAGTGACTAGTCAGCTGCCATAAGAAGATATTTTGGAGATTACCACAAGAAACCAGTATAAACTCTCAGTTGGAGTTGGACAGCAAGGGAAGGAACAGGAAATTCTGGCAACTCTGACTCAGTCAATGCTGAGGAGTGATAGGCCAGTGAGTTCCCATATGACAGAGAAACAGATGATACAAGATGAAATTGAAGAGAATGTGCCACAGGAAGATGCTATGGAACTTTCTGTAGAGCACCTGGAGGAAATAGAGAACAAAAAATGTGTCCTCAGTTTAGAAGAAAATGAGTTAAGAGAAGAGTTGCATGATTTAATAGAGATAGATAGACATATTATTATCAATGAAAGAAATAGACTACAGTAGGCCAATAAAACCCCAAAAGTTAGAATTTTAATAAAACAAGTGAACACAGTAATTAAGAATGTCTGTATAGATCCATGTGATATATGAGACGTATACAGAATGTATTACTGTGCAGCTAAATTAATAACAAATAAAGTTCTACCACAAGAACACAGGGTAGTAAGGGAAAGGAAGGGGAGAAATCGAATACCATCATGAAAGTATCAAATAGAGAAAAGTATAAAGCAATTAAGACAAGAAGTGTCACTGCTAGAAGAGTATAGAAGAGGAAGCAGATAAACAAAAATACTCAGAAAGATAGATGTGATAAAAGCAATGCATGGCATTAGAACAGATCAGGATCTATCTTGCACTACTGCATATAAACTAAAAATATCAGCACAGGCAGAAAAACTTAGAAGATATTCAAATAGATATAAAGGAAAAGTACGAAATAAACAATTTATTGATGACTCCAAAAACTTCTATAGATAATTGGGAAACAAGGCAAAAGCAATTGAAAGACCACCCAAAAAAGAAGAAATAGATACATTTTGGAGAAATATCTGTGAAGATCCTGTGCAACATAACAAAAATGCTAAATAGATAAAAATAATAAAAGAAAGAATAAGAAGTTCAAATGTAAAGCATATCAAATGAGGTGAAGTAATGGCCAGAGAGATTGAAATACATTTAGGAAAAGCCTCCAACTGGAAAACCCCAGTAACAGATGCAGTACCTAACTTCTTTCTAAAAGTATTAACATCTTTGCATAAAGATTTAGCCATGAGTAAGAACTATTTATATGTACGCCACAAACAGACACTAGCCTGGCTAATAACAGGAAAAAACAATGCTCATATTTAAGAGTGAACCTGCGAGTTATCCTAAAAATTATAGACCAATAACTTACCTTCCGACGACATATAAACTATACAACAGAATTGATTCCGACAGAGTTTATAGTAATTTAGAAGAAAACTCAATCATGGCAATAGAACAAAATGGTAATAAAAGAAAGTCATATGGAACAAAGGATCATTTGTTGCTAAATAAAGTCATAATAGAGAACTGTATGAAGAGGAAGAATCTGAGTATGTCATGGATTGACTACAAAAAAGCATTTGACAGTATCCCACATTCATGGATAAAAGAGTGCTTAAAAATGTGTAAGATACACCTTACACTGATCGACTACATTACAGTGACCATGAAACAGTGACAGACCACTTTGCAATTAAGCCATGATAAAGGGCAAATTATTATTCGAAGATAAACATTGAAAGTGTGATATTCCAGGGTGACTCCTTGTCACCGCTGCTATTCTGTGTTGCTCTTAGCCCATTGAGCTGTCGACTTAACAGATTAGGCCATGGCTGTAATTTGGCTCCTAGAAAACAACAAAGTGTAAAGACTTCTCATCTTCATTTTGTAGATGATGTAAAACTGTATAGTTCATCACATGAGGAAATGAAAGCAAAACTGCAAGTGGTTAAAACGTTTTCTGATGATATAAGAATGTCATTTGTTCTTGATAAATGTGCAAAAGCAACCGTTAAAGCAGGAAAGCTGCAGCACCAAGAAAACATCAGTATGGGACAGGAATGTGATATGAAAGAACTTGAGCAAGAGGGAGTGTATAAATATTTGGGAACTGATAAAGGATCAGCAATAAAACATGAGCAAATTCAAATAAAACCCAGTAAGGAATATTTTAGAAGGCTTAAATTAATACAAAAATCAGCACTGACATCTAGGAACAAAGTCCAGGCTATAAACCAATTTGCTCTTCCTCTCTTAACTTACAGCTTTGGAGTGATTGATTGGCCCCAAAATGTGCTGGACAGGTTAGACAGGAAAACAAGAAGGATGCTTCATGCTCATCAAGTGATTTATAAAAATCAGTGGATACCAAGATTATATACCCCACGTTTTAAAGGCAGTATGGGCCTCCTCAAAATTGCTTACATATATAGATCTGCAATCGTGGGACTGCACGCGTATCTGTTGACTTCACAAGACCCAAATGTAGTGAAAGTTCTTAAACATGAGAAGAAAAAGTCCAAGATGACTTCCCTGCTTAGTTTAGCAGAAGCATATCGGCATCAAGTGGGAATGGAAATCAAACCAAAAGTGGATAAAAATCAGGAAGCAACTGAATGTGCCAAAAAACAAAAGAAAGAATATAAGGTGAAGGATCAGATGAGAAGGGAAGAAATGTGGAAAATGCATAAATATAGCTAGACGTATAGGAAACACTTGGGGCAACCCTATGTTGACCAGGATTGAATGCAGGAGTGGTTAAGGACAGGTGAATTTAAACCAAAAGATGAAAGGTTAATATTGGTGGCTCAAAATAGTAGACTTACGTACATGTTGGTTTACAAAGTCCATTGAACATGTGGGAGAAATGGACAAATGTAGGTTTTGTAATACAGAACTGGAAACAGTTGCACTTCTTGTAACTGGTTGTGATATACTAATGGCAGAACAATTGCATACTGAAAGGCATAATAACATGGCAAGAACTTAGAATATTGCCACATTATTTACATGACTAATTTTATTTTATTTTATTCCACCAGTTGGTTTTAAATACCATGTTTTAATTTAGGCGTATATTTTGTTTCCATCATCATACATTTTTTCTTATTATTTTTTTGTTTTATTGTTCTCTTTTTTCCACTTTATTCAAGATGATGTATAATAACAATACTAACTAATTGTACAATTATATATATTGTTATAGATAGTTTTTAGGGTTCTTGTACACAGACCTGAAGACATCTAGAAGGACGAAAGCGATGTTTGTTAACAATAGGTTATGAAAATAGAATTTGAATTTTTTTTACATGCAAAGTGTATATGTGTATATATATATATATATATATATATATATATATATATATATATATATATTTTTTTTTTGCCAAATGGGCTAAGGTTGATATATTTCCAGCCATGTAGTATATTGTCTTGGATAAAATCACAGACTTATAATCTACTTAATCTGGTTAAATAAGAAGTACCACATCATTATAAATTTTATTTAAAGTATATTAGTATGACAGCTACTAAGTAGGGCAGGACCAGCTTGAATGTCACACTGATGGGGGAAGAGATGTGAATTTAACATGTGTCCCAATAACACTTTGCTTTACAGCACAATAAACCACTCCCTTGCCTGATAAAAAGTATATATATATATATATATATATATATATATATATATATATATATATTTAGAAAGCTTGTGAAGAAATTATTTTACTTGGATCATTTGTCTGTGTACTTAATAGATGGGCTGCAGTGGCGCAGTGGTTAGCGTTGTCGCCTCACAGCAAGAAGTTCTCCAGTTTGATTCTCGGCTGCAGTGCCTTCTGTGAGGAGTCTGCATGTCCTCCTCAAAGTCCAGTGATGTTTAAAGACATGCAGGTAGGTGCTTGCATAAATGGGTGTAACTTCTTTGAAGGTTGGGAGTCAGGCTGGCAACTCAGCACCATAAAAATCAACTGTCAATCATTAGTGGACTGGAGTTCGGCTGTGGTAACCCCCTAACCAGGAAAAGCCGAAAGACCAATAAGAAGAAGAAGCTTGTCTGTGTACTTAATAAAGGATTTTTGACTGAAAATAGACTGCCTGCCTTGCTTGGATTACCAGTGAATACTTAGTAATTCTGTACAATATTTCAAATTATATATTTTTTATTTTTTTATTTTTTTTTTTACTTAAGACGAGTTTAAGTTTGCTACTTCTACTACTGTTGTCTGATCTGATTAATATACAGTGATTAACTAGAGATATATGGACTGAAAATCTTCCACACAAAGAAGTTTCTTGCACTGTTTTGTTTTTGGACCCACTATACTTGTTTAGTGGGTTATTTGAGACATCGGGGATACCACAGAGATTACTTGTTTTTTTTTATAAAAAATAATTTATAATCATACTTCGATATGTTACCAATACATGTAACTCCATAAGAATTGCAGAAGGAGTCATTACTAGGCACACTGTAGGTGCTGCGAAGAGCACTTTTGGTTAACATCACGGACTGAAACAGTATTAATTTCATGAACATTAATCATACTTTGACTTAGGAATGAGGTCCATTCCCATCATGGTATTAGAAACCCAAAAGACTTGGAGAAATTAAAAAAAAAGATTCTATAGGAATGCGAAGTGTAGTAATTGGCTCTCTGAGAGAGCAGCTGGTGCATGAAACAGACTACCAAATTTCATTAAAGCAAGTACTAATTTAGATATTTTTTAGAATATCCTGGACACTTATTATGGGAACAAGTGTTTTGGTATATTGGCAGGCTAGAAGGTCATTAATGCCCATGCTTGAAATATTTATATGTATGTATGTATAGGCTGTAGTGAAATTCTGATGTCAGTATGAGAAATTTAGATCATAGCAGCAGTTCACAATGGCTAAAACACACATTAAAATTAAACAAGCAGGACTTCTTTCATAAATAGTCAAAATTTCTTGTAATATTAAAATTAGTAAGAAGAGTAAACATCTTATGAATAACATGAAAATGCACAATGAATGGAATATTTATTATGTAAGATTAATACAAAAGCAGTATTAGTAAATTAAGAAATATATGTTAGTAGCAGCCTGCATTTAATTGCTGGAACCTGTATTCTGAAAGACTGCCTTCCAGACTATCTGCAAATATGCAGAGCTGAGTATATATTTTTTTGATTATAGAGTTTGTTAATTGTTGCTTAGATCTCTGTTGATACTGTTGTCTCACTGTTCTGAGAAACCGATCTGCAAATATACAGAGCTGAGTATATTTTTGGGGTTTTAGAGATTGTACTGTTAGTTGTTGCTTAGATCTCTGTTGAAACTGTTTTTCTTGCCCACTCTCCCTATTTTTGGTTTGTAGTTTAAATTTGGTGGCTTTTGCAGTTGCCTGCCCCACTGTAGATTTGATCTGGGACACTCCCCCAGTCCCATCTCTTTACCATATTCTACCTAATAAACTCTTTCTACACTTGCTTTTAGTCCTTTTTAATTCAATTGCATTTTTTAAACTGTGTTTGCTCTAATATTGTTACATACTCAAGTGTGCTAGCTTGCACTGCATGTGAATTATTTTTACTACTGTTTTTGCTACTTTTCTGTAAAAAAAATGTAAGCCTGTTTCCTACCTTTCCTGTAACTAGTGTTCCAGATACAGATTTGCTGTATCCAGGACTGTATGTAAGCTTCTGAGCCCCCCAAGCCTTTCTGTGTTGGAGGGAAGCCTTCTAACTTATCAGTGGGAGTGGTAAGCACTAGGTAACCTGTCTAACACATAAGGAATGGTTCTAGACCAGAAATTGTAGTTATTGGCCATTTGGGCTATCTCTTCCATCTCTCTCAACTTTCTGATTTGAAAGCCTGCATTTGCACTTGTTTCTGTCCTGTAACTCGTCTAGTGCAGATACAGATTCTTAATTTTAGCACTTAAATTTGCTTATTCATGCTCAGCACTTGTTCAGAACTTGTAAGCACGAAATAAGCTACTAACTACTATAGCACTCAATCGTCCTCATTACCTAGAGGAAAACAGTTTTTATACTTACTTTTCTCACTTGCTTGGAGAAAAACAGCTCTTGTACTCACTTTCCTCACTTATCGTGAAGAAAATAGTTTTTTATTCAGGAATGTCCAAGGGTCAGCTCCCAGTGTTCTCTTCTGTCTATCTGATAAATCTGGGCATCTTGAGGCAATGTAGAAATTGCCTCATGTACACAGACAACCCTCTCCTCCTACCACCCAACACTACAGCCTATGAGAGATGCACTTATCTAGCCAAACTGGAGGTAAAGCTCTCTCCAACCAAGACTGAACTTGACAGTCATGAGGAGAATATAAACATTTGCACCACACCACACCACACTCATCACATAGTCTCACTAAATCTATACCACCAAAATCCACACATAGTAACACAAAAACATTTGCGGAGGCTCTCAGTAATAATCTGTCTAAGCAACAGAGACCTCCAAAGCAGAAACGCAACAACCTCCATCCCCCAACACAACCCAAATGACACATAGCCCACAGACTCAGTGTGCCACTCAACCACAGCCAATAAGGCAAAACAACGTACCCAACACACTAGTCATAGGTGACTCTATAGTCAGGCACACTGAGGTCCCACTCACCAGGCTAAACAAGGAGAAGGTTACTGTTAGTATCCTGTCGAGTGCCAGGATCCGCCACATAATATACGCACTCAGGTCACTCCACAACAAGTACAAATATGACTCTGTCATTGTCCATGTTGGAGTGAATGACCTGAGATGTACCTCCCTGGACTACATGAATAGAGACATGAAAGAGCTCTCTGATCTTGTAGCCCAGGCAGGTATGACCCTAGCCCTGAGTAGCATTCTGCCATCGCCCAGAATGATACCGCAGTACAAGGAGAAAATGATTGACTTTAACAATTGGCTAAGCTTCTGGTGTCATTCTAAGGGGATCCAGTATCTGTCTGCTTGGGATGACATGGTCAACAGACCACGATGCTTTGCCACAGATGGCCTGCACCTGTCACCCGTGGGAATCCGGATACTGGCTAAGGCTCTTGCTGCCCCTATAGTGCCTTTTTTAGGCAAGGTTCAAATAACAAATTCACCACCATAACAGGAACAGGCAAGCAAAAACTGAGGGTAATGCTATTCAATGCTATAAGTCTAAATCTCAAAATGCACCCACTCGAGGCACTCCTTAAAATGGAGAACATTGATATCTGTGCAGTGACTGAGACCTGGTTCAAGGCTCCAGAGACTACCCCTGCACTACCAGGCTATAACTCATACCACACTTTTCGGCCATGTAACCTGGACCAAAACACCAAAGCAGAGGTGTGTCCATATTCATTAAGGATATCCACACCTCCAGGCTAGTTGCTCAGCATAAATCATCCGAGGTTATCCAAGTGCAACTAACTCTGGGCAAAACTGCAATCCAAATTGCAGCTTGCTACATATCCCCCACCATGCCCCAGGATTTCCAATCCTCTTTTCTTGATGTACTGGAAAATATTAGGGTTCAACCAAACACCCTAATAATGGGCGACTTCAACTACTCCACCATTAACTGGGAAAACAACTTGTGTACCAATCCTTAGCTCAACGCTTTCTGGAATTCATAAACTCCAATGTCCTTGATCAACTTATCCAAATCCCCACCAGGAGCAACAATATCCTAGACCTCGTCATTACCAACATGAGTGACCGGTGTTCCACACCTGAAGTCAACTCCTCGTTGGTCCGATCCGACCATAAGCTAATCACCCTTGATATCCACATCCCGCCCCCCACACCACATTAAGGAAACCACAGTAAAAAGTTTCTCCAAAGCCAACTTCATGCTTCTTAAGACAGAAGTGGTGAACTTCATGACACCCATGCAGATGGACAATACAGTTACAACTGCTGAATCCTACACAAATGCACTCTATAAGCACTTACACGAGTGCATGGATCATGCTATCCCAAACAGAACCAAGACGCTATCCTCCAAAAAAAGGAAGCCAATCTGGTGGTCCCCTGCCATAAACAAACTGTACAACAGAAAGAAGAAACTGTTGCAAAAGAGAGTAAAATCCCATGAGTGGAGGAGCTCCCTGGTCAGCTTCAGTAAGAAGCTGAGCTCCATTATAAGATCCTCCAAAGCTAGCTACGAAAACAAAATTGCCACTAATTCCAAGGACAACCACAAAGCATTCTATAGCTATGTCAAGAATCTCGATGGCAACACCCAGATCTGCACTGAGTTACAGCACAAAGGCAAGAAAATTACAGAACCAACTGATATTGCCAATATCCTGGCAGATAGGTTCAATGCTAACTTTACCCCCCTCTCACTCCCTAAAGGGCCCATATCGATACAGGAAGAATGCAGAGTCTCTGTAATCACAACTATGCAGGTAAGAGCTGTACTCTCTAAAGTCAAAAACACAGCATCCATGGGACCGGACAACATCCCAGGCTGCGTTTTACATGAAATTCAGAACAAACTTGCTCCCCACTTAAGTATCATGTTCAATAATAGCCTCGCATCAGGCTTTATGCCCAATGAATGGTGTACAGCAACAGTTATCCCACTCCACAAAGGGGGAGCCACCACTGATCCTGGGAACTATCGACCTATTAGCCTGACGAGCCTGGTCTGCAAGGCCAAGGAATGTATCATCATGGAACTCATAAACAAAGACATTGGTAACTTCTAAACTCTGGATCCCACCCAGTTCGGGTTTGTGAAAGGCAGATCATGCCTCCTGAACCTGATCGAATACTTTGAGACAGTCACCAAAGCCATAGATGAGGGTAAGGTGGTTCACACAGCCTATCTTGACCTTGCCAAGGCTTTCAACACCATCCCCTATTCTGGAATTATAGCTAAACTCACTAAACTAGGTATAAATCCCTACTTCACAAGATGGGTTGCCAACTGGCTCACTGACAGAACCCACACTGTAAAAGTTGCAGACTCCAAATCTGACCTCAAAGCAGTGACAAGTGGAGTGCCACAGGGTTCTGTCTTGGGACCGCTCCTGTTTGGTATCTACTTCTCTGAAGTACAGGCTAACACAGAAGGCCTCTGGCTAACAAAGTTCACAGATGACTGCAAACTAGGAGCCATAGTCAATTCCCCAAATGATGTGGACATCCTACAGAAGGGCCCCGCTGAGACAGATGCCTGGTGTCAGAGTCATGGCCTCAAGCTCAATGCCAAAAAGTGCAGTGTCATCCCCTTTGGTAAAAAACTCTGTACCCATGAACTACCACATAGGCAGCAATCTACTTAACACTGACTGCGTGATAAGAGACCTTGGGACCCAGGTGGTCAGTAGTCTATCCTTTGATAGTCACATCGCCACAGTAGTCAGGAAGTCCTTCTACGTGGCACACCTCATCATAAAAGGGTTCTCATTCAGGAAAAAAGAGGTCATTGTTCCCCTCTACTCAACATTCATTAGACCCATTATAGAGTACAACACCCCTTTTGGAATGTACCTCACAAGACATCTGCAGCAGCTGGAAAGGCCACAGAAGTACCTTACAAAGAGGATTACTGGCCTCAAACAAATGCCCTACACTGACCACCTGAAAAAACTCCAGCTTTACTCCGTAGCATATCGCCTACTCCGAGGTGATCTCTGCCTAACATATAAAGCTATGTCAACCCAGAGCTGTTGGACATGCTACACCTAAAGAAATCCCAATCCCTCCAAGCTACACGCTCTAGGGACCTAAACCTTGTCACCACAATAAACAGGGCATGCTGGAGGGATAGATTCCTGTCCCAGAGACTTCCCATACTCTGAAACAGGCTACCAATCTATGTCAAGCAAAGTTCTTCATTAGCACTCTTCAAGAAAAATCTTGATGAGTGGATGGGAAACAGGAAATACACCCCGGGGATCACTTCTGTGTCTCTGCTCGACAGTGGCACAGTCAAATAACTTTCTTGGGTGGCGTAAGCCAGGGAACCTTGTTGGCTAGGCTTATGTAGGCCCTTGGGCCGATAGCCTGGTACCTACCTATGAACCTATGAACCTATATATACATACTATCATCTTTAATAGAGAGCTGATGATTGAATAGCTCTTTGATGGGAGATTTTAGAAATACAAGACATATAGAACAAGGTAGAATACAAGTAGGAAAGTAAGTCAAAATATATATTTAAATAACAAACTGTTTTTAAGAAAGATATATATTACATGTACCTGCATATGGCAGATGTATGAATGTATAAGATCTCATATAATTTACATATACAATCATATACAAATGTTTGAAAATAATCTAAAAACTGAAATTTAAAGTTTGGTCATGTGAATTTTGAAGCTTTTTACATGTTATATGTTATTGGATTCACTAAGACTATCCTGAGGGGGCTCATTTCATGGGACAGAGCCGAAATCTGAGTGTTTTATTGCTGAATCAATACATCCACTTTCTTAGAAATAAAGTAGATTTTCCAATGTGTTTGAATCAGGGAAGGGAAATGGGATTTGAATTGAACACATTGTGGCTTTTGAATACAATATAGACTGCAAATATATATTTTTGACTCCATAGAAATAGCAAGGCATTCTCTTCAACCCCAGTAATGTACTTATTTTTATGAAGTAGTTTATTAAGCTAAGGGATTTAAAAAAAGTTATATTTGTCATGTTGACAGTGTTACACAATTTTAAAATATAGATGTTTGTACTTTAAAAAATTAATTCAGAGCTTTTGTTAGATATATATATATATATATATATATATATATATATATATATATATATATATATATATATAGATCTGTGTGTGTGTGTGTGTGTGTGTGTGTGTGTGTGTGTGTGTGTGTGTGTGTGATCTGATTTCCCTTTTGTATAATAGTTTAGTATGAAAAGATTAGCTGCCACCTGAAAGTTTATAGATGTCTTTATCTTTTCAGGTCCCACTCTGTTATACCTGTTTATTTAAAGATAATGTTGAATGAGCAAATAATTTAGGAATAATTAATGATTAATTTATACAACTATTATATAAATAGGCATATTTGTGATTAAGAGAAGAGGATTATTAAGTTTTATGTAGTAATGTGGGGATAGTTTTAAATGCCAAATATGTAACTAAATTAATAGTCTTTTATTATTTTTGACATATATATATATATATTATATTAATTATTTTGTAAGTCACAGTAGCTTTTCACGTGTTGTTTGGTGGTAGGTTGTGTTTTATTAGCAATATATACAGTTATAATTCTAGTCTTGTCGTTCATTTTATTTATGAGTTTTAGTTATTTAGTTTGTAGAAAGGAAGAATTCAAAATAATGTGGAATGTTAAGATAGTGTTGGAGGAATGCATTAGAGTCATATATAATTAAGTATGGTGGACATATATGTCATATTATCTTTTTAAAACATCTTTTTAAATATACAGTATGGGTAGTTTTAATCTATTTTCTATTAATGTAATGGCAACAAAAATAAATCATTAATGGGATATCTATAATTAAATAGAGGAGACATATTCTTGCAAGACACCCACTTGATAGATAAAGATATACAATATTTAAATAACTTAGGTTATGAAATGTCATCTGCTTCGTTTAACAAAAAGAGAGAGGAACTGCTATACCTTGGAGAAAATCTACTGTAATCTCTAAGGTCATGGAATCCATTAATGATTCCTTTCTCTTCCTTGTCCTTTATCTGTTCATAATGCACTACGTATTAATATAGTAATGTATGTAAGGACATTTCAGATTCTTTGTAGAATTCCAGTTTATATGATGAAATTAAAATAATTGAAGAGTTACCTTAAGGAACAAATCAAGAATTTTTCTATCTATGAGTGATAATGGTCAGGCTACTAAAATCATATTATAGGATTCCTTAAAAATGCATATTAAAGATAAAATGGGAATATGGGGTAGTAATAAAATGAAAGTGTGGGATAAAGAGTTGTTAGAAATACAACATGAAGTATGTAAAATGAGATTTGAACAAATAATAAAGAAATTAGATAATGCTGAAGTTATTAAAAATTAATAAAATATCAAACCATTTTAATGCATAAAGTGGAGACAACTTTAGAAAAAAAATTGCACATTTATGCAATGACTTCAAAAAATTCAACATAGATTAGTTAATAGATGTATGATATTAAGCAATAGGGCACAAATCAATAATATCCAAAATCCTCACATTAATAAGCTTTCTTCAGACATAGAGGAAATACTTAATATCTTTAAAAAATCAATGAGGTTCTTAATAAAGGTAAAAATAATAAGCTTGATGATTATAAAATTCACAATTATTAAAAGAAAAGTGTACTAATAAACATAATGACCAACAACTATCTCTGTTGAATAAGCTTATTATCCTAATTAAAGTTAAAAAAGCTTAAAAAAGGAAAAATGGTAAAGGGCCAGGGTTAAATGGTTTAAGTATGGAACTATATAGTCTGCTTCCATTAAATATTTTAGAATTACTGAGTGATGTTTTCAGGATAATTCAGAGTGACAAAATAATTCTTCTCTCATGGAAATTTTCTGAAATTCCACCTATAACCAAGGAAAGGATAATAAGTTACTTTCCTCATATACACCTTGTAAAAATATGTAAAGGCTGCCAGTCTAGCTAGATATAATTCTGTTGATAATTCTGCCATTTGTAAATATTAATATAAGCCACAGGCTTGTTGTCTTAAATGAAAGAAAATTGTGTTAAATATTGAACTTCAAAAATGTAACAACAGTGCACTCTGCTGGAAGAAAGCTGATAAGTCAAGCCCTGAGATCAAACAGTCAAACAAAGCTTGACTTATCAGGTTTGACACAATTTTCTTCCATTTAAGAGAACAAGTATGTGGCTGATATTAATATTTACAAATGACAGAATTATCTACAAAATTGTCTGTGATAGGTGGATTGAAGTCTTGGCCTAACCTGACTTATGCCAGGGACCCACCCTAATGTTGGGAGGGGTCTAGTTGCCTGTTTTGTCCAGTGTGTGCCTGTCATAAAGCCCAGAAATCCTGTGTCAATAAACTACTGGCAGGCTGATATCCAATTGCTCAGCCTTGGTTATTTGAGATAGCTCTACTGAGTGAAAGATGGATGTAAATCCAATCAACCTGCCAAATATGAACTAAGGATTGCTTCACTCAGTGTAGGCTCACTGCATGATTGCATGGAGGAGGCTGGACATCCTGTGTGTCTAGAACACTTGATGGAAGTGCAGTAAAGTCACTTGGCTTGGTATCCAGAGTTATCTACTTGGTGGGAGACACAGACTAGAAATTGTGTAAATTATGGTGAGGGAGAGACTAGAAGACAGTGAAGGATGTAATCAGGATCAGTGACAGACTCATGACAATCAGACTACAGTAAAATGATAGGGCACTATTCATAACCTCAGCCTGTGCTCCACAGCAGGGTTGTGATCATGAGGAAAAGAGTGCATTCAGATAGCAGCCACAAGACCTTCAAGAGAAAGCAAGATACCATGAGTTGCTGTGGATAATGTAGAACCTCAATACTCATACTTGAACAGACAGAACAAGATATGAGGATTGTTTGGGTCCACATAGGTGCAGCAATTTGAATAAAAGAGAGGCCATTCTAGACTTATGTCTGACAAATAGCTGGATGGTGGCCACTGAATGGCTAAGCAACAGATACAGTCACAAGATCACTTACAAGAGTGGCCAACATGCAACTTGGGTAGATTTCCTCCTAATAAGGAAAGGGCAATGGGCTAGAATCAGTGATTTCAAAATCATTCCTAGTGAAACAGTCAGCCCACAGCATAAACCACTGGTAGCCACAATCAGATGCAAGCAATGGTCAGAGATAGCTGTAAGGTCAACAGAGACTAGGCTGAATGATATGAAGTTGACTGCAGTGAAAGCACAAGAGTTCAGAGGTTCAGAAGGTGATATGAGTGTATGAGGCTGTAAAGATATGTGAAGGCTGCCAGCCTTGCTAGATAGAATTTTGTAGATAATTCTGTCATTTGTAAATATTAATATAAGCCGCAGGCTTGTTCTCTTAAATGGAAGAAAACTGAGTTAAATATTGATTGTCAAAAATGTAACAACAGTGTACTCTGCTGGAAGAAAGCTGATAAGTCAAGCCTTGTATGACTGATCTCAAGGCTTGGAGTCATGGTGCCTGAACTGGCAGATTATTTCTAGTGTTTTGAGACCAGAGTTAGTTACTAGATTTTGCATATATAATGTCTTTAATTGCTGTGATTTCCTGACCAGGTGCAAGCCTACTAAGAAATGTAAATGTAGAGTTTCTGTTAGCCTGGGAAACCAGAGAATTGTTAAGAATGATGTAATCTAAAATGAGTCAGCAGGATGTATTATCAATTTAAAGGACTTTCTCAGAGAAAGGGAGAGAGCATTTTGGATTTTTTCTAAAGCTGACAGCAACTCACCAGTACTCTGCTTTGCTCTATATGTAAGTTTAGTTAGAACTGTGATTGTTCTTAGCTATAGATAGAAAATAGTAAGTTTAGTCTAGCTGTATTGTCAGAACTATTATACTGTATTATTTTTCAGCATTTTCCTGCGATCTCTGAACTCTTGACTAGCACTGTGTAGCAATAAGTATTGTCCTGTGTTTTTATTATTTATTATTAAATATTTTTAAACCTTTCAACTGTGGCTGTTTTGTGTAGAGCTATTTAAGCTCTAGAGTACATTGCATGTATATAGTGATACTGTCCAAGCCACTCCAATAGCTTTAGCCCTGGGTCACACTTACTATTTGGATAATAATATTACACAGTAATAATTGGACACCCTTTGGTAAGGGCCTTATTAGTAGCCATTAGTGGTTGGTAGCAACTGGCACTACCTTATACACTGGCAGGAAGGGGTATAGCTGGAGAACCTGTGCCAGCCTTCCCCAGTAGTGTCTGGATGTTTGTATATAACTCATATCTTAAAGAGTGTGTGTGTGTGTGTGTGTGTGTGTGTGTGTGTGTGTGTGTGTGTGTGTGTGTGTGTGTGTGTGTGTGTGTGTGTCAGCTACTTGGGCAGGGACACGAAGCACTGGTTGGCCAGAGAGGGTGCTGGAGGTTTTAGCTTGACCACTAGGCTGAGACCTGTACTCTATAGCTTTGTCAGTGGGGAGTCTTACTGGGTATCTGGAGAGAAAGGGAGAAACCAGCACCAGACTGACTGTGATCTCTGTGTGCTCTTAATGGAAATTGTACTTTACTGTGTGTGTACTTGTTATCCTTCCCAATGTGGATGCCCCTCACTGGTGTTAGTGGTGGGGATGGAGGCTCCTTGATAACTGGGCCAGTGCACAGGCGTCACACACCTATTTCATTATTAAATGTAGACTATAAAGTATGTATTTATATTTTTCCTACAAGCTTAAGAAATATAATAGATAAATTAATTAATCAAGATCAAACAAAATTTATAGTCAAGAGATTAATGTATAATATAAAAAGGGTAATAATTATCTTAGATTTAGCAAAAGGAATGAACAAGAAATTGTCCCCAATTAGCTTAGATATTGAGAGAGATTTAGATTATGTAGATTGGAACTACTTGTTTAAAACTTTAGACGCATTTGCATTTCCACGAAAGTTTATTGGAATATTAAAAAAAAACTGCATAGTGACTCCAAAGCATATGCTAAAATTGGATCTTACATTTTTCAAGGATTAACTTTAAACAAGGGCATAAAGAAAGGGTGTCCCTTTTCCCCTCTACTATTTGCATTAGTTATCAAACCCTTAGCTAATACTATAAGAAGCAATGACAAAATTGATGGATTCTCAATTAACAGAGATTGTCAATCTAAAATACAGTTTTGTGCAGATGATATCTTACTAACTATAAGATATTTAAATTATTCAATGAAAGAAATAATTGAGTAAATTGAAAAGTTTCAAGAAGTATTACTGCTGAAATTTAATAATAATAAAACTGAACTTTAGTGTTAAATCAATTATTAGATAGTCCCCAGGATTCGGCAAACATCCGGGACGTTCTTGTGCAGCAAGGCAGCGTGCCAAGCATATGTATGAAGTTGAGCTGCCATGCTCTAATACATACATGGGGGCATGTCTGAGACCAGTGCTCTCACAATACACATGCCCCCTGCACACCAGAATTGCCGTACAGCAATTTAAAAAGGCAGAGATTGCTCATTACACCTCTCAACCCATTAGAGTAAGAAATCTGGACAAAGCCATAAGGGACAACTGTGAAATATTGCAATTGCCAACTTAGAAAGTTGATAGAATAACAGGTTTTGTATTAGCATGAATTTTGTGAAGGGTATGAAGTCTAAATCACACATCTCTCAGCCTGTTAGAGAAAGAACTCTGGACAAAGACATAAGGGACAATTGTGAAATATTGCTATTACAAACTTAGAAAGGTGATAGAATAACAGGTTTTGCATTAGCATGATTTTTCTGAAGGGTATGAAATATAAAACTCAAATGTCTGTCATTATTGTCAAACTTTAGTCTTTAATGATGTGCCAGAGAGCCACAAGTTTATGAAAAGTGGGCGAAGAATATAATGCAACTATATGGGCATACTGTGAAAAGTTATATGTTATTAACGTTTGCAACGCACAGCCCCCAACAAATAAATATTTTTTTTTCACATCTGCAATAAAATTTAAGAGTAGCTGTGCGGGTGTGCCTGTTGGTTAGCTATGCGTAGTCCAGCTTAAACGGCACAAAAAGTTAAATGGCAATAGGCATCCAAAATAAGCAGGAGTGCAGTAGTGAAGCGGTTAGAGCATTATTCTTTGCATGTAGTCATTCATGGTTTGAGCCTCACCAAAGTCATTTATGTTTTGTATGTGAAATCATTACAATTTTAATTTATTTGTATATTTATGTAGGAAGTAACTTATATTTCTCAACCACAGTAGTGTATTAGGCCCAGATGTGAGGTGTCAGTGTAATAAGGGAGGGTGGCCTAATGGTTAAGGTGTTTGCCTTACAAACACAAGGTACAGGGTTTGAATCTCACAGGGGATAATTGGCTAGTCTTAAAATGTCTCGCAAGTGCAGTTAGCCTAGTACTAATCTATGAACCTATAAGGGGTTGGGAGGGTGGCCTAATGGTTAAGGTGTTTGCCTTACAAACACAAGGTGCAGGGTTTGAGTCTCACAAGGGATATTTGGCTAAGCTTAAAATGGCTCACAAGGGCAGTTAACTTAGTACTAACATATGCAGATAAAGTTGTGAAACCCCCATATAAACACAAGTGCCCCACACAGCATAGTCACACAAGAATAAATGTAATGAAAGCACATTGGGGGATGTCAGCGAAGGTAAACAAATTTATAATTTATCAGGAATGAGGAATCAATCCCATACAGGTGGTAATCCATAAAATAAAACATAAGCAATATTAAGCATTGCACAGCTATGCTGACCGGGAGTAAGCATTGTGTAAATATGAATGCTAAGCAATGAGTAGCCCAGCTAAGTTGACCTGCCCCTTTAAGCACTGCCAACCTTACCTAAGCAGGTTTGTCCATAGCTTAGCTTAGTGAAGCATATTCAAAACCATCCAATCACGGCAAAGTGTGGGAAATTGGCCGTATGTAAACCTTGCAGGCAGGAATACAGCTCATAACTGGTTGTAGCTCCTCACTGTAGGCAGCATGACAGGTGTTGGAGAGGGCATGTGCTTTTGGGTGCAACGCTGGGGCATACAGGAGTTCAAGGTCATAGTAGGACTCCTTGTAAAAAAACATGACTTGAGACTGCTGCAGGACCAGTACCAGGGCTCCCAATACAAAGCAGAAGCCTGAGAAATTCTCACCTGTGATCTCACCAGTGCCACTGGTGAGCAGGTCCAGCACCACTATGCTGACTTGAAGCAGAGGAAGAGGGAGCTCTTGGAACAGTGGTTCCAAGAAGCATGACAGAGGGGTGATGTCCCAGCAGTGTATAAGTATTCATAGCAATAACTGTTTACCAAAGTCCAGCATGTGTATGTGATGGATAGGTATGCATAAATATTTCTCTATCTTCATTACAGATCCAGTTGAGTGGGTTACAAATGAGGAAGCCAATGCCAGCAGGTTGCAAAGGCTGCATCGTTAGGCTGGTGAGTAACAATCTAGCTTGTAGTATTCACACCAAATAAATATAAAGGAGTAGAATGCCATCTGGCATTACTAAAAATGTGTATGGTTTCTACTGAATAAAGCAGACAATATTACAGCAATAATCTCATATAGGTCATATATTAATAAAACTGTAACTGCTTGTTAATAAAACTCAAAACCCTGAACTGGTTGTGTTTACTCTGGTATGGTATGATTTGAAATGTGTGCAGGTTATGCATAGCAACTATAACTCTGAAATCATTAAACAATCAAGTATCTTCTGACAAACATAGTGCCTCTATAACACACAAGATTAACTGATATTACAAATGTCATGCACCAAGATCTGCTATCTGAATAGTAATGTTGTGTTAACCACTGTTTTCCACACTGTGCTATGTGAAAAGGTATGCATAGGAATGTATGTATAAAAAGTTGCAATTACAAGGTCAGATCATGCAACAAAGAGAGAATGCAAAATAAATCATTCAAGAAAAAAATGCCAGTTTCTTAATAGCTCCCTCTGATGAAACACACACTTGTTATATTTTTAGCAGAAACAGCCACGGTTCGAATCCCAGGAGTGGTAGTAAGCTGTATGCATAATTTCAACTAGGATTTTGTGAAAATGTGTAGAAACAGTCAGGTAGTATTAACAAACATTCCCTCCACAGGTCTTTCAGGTAAGAGATGGTATAAAGTAGCTATAAGAAGGCTTATACTGTATCCAACACCCATGGTCCAACCCCAAGGCTTCAAATGACAGCAAGATAAGTACATACACCGAGTGGTCTCCCCCAAGAAATATTCAAAAGTGTCATGCTACCACAGCTACTGGTCCCTGCTAACAACAACCAAGGTGACTGATACAAATCAAGGCAGAGTGTGTCAGTAGCACACACACACGTAGTATGTGTGCACATATGTAACCCTGACTATGGGAATATGGGTAGAAACAGTCATGTAGTATTAACAAACATTCCCTCCACAGGTCTTCCAGGTAAGAAAAAGTATAAAGTGGCTATAAGAAGGCTGTAATTATACTGTGTGCAAACATACCACTGCCCAACCAAGGCCATAGTTACTGTAATAATACATGTGGGGTAATGAGTAGAGCAATGATCATTAAAGCTGTGACCACTGCAAGAATCTACATTTGTTAACTGACATCTCTCTCCCCCCCACCTTATCTTCACCAATAATCTAAACACATAAAGGAATGGGTATGTTTTCCACCAAACCTATTGTTGGGACATGTGTCCTGTTGTTCTAAAAATGTTACAATTTATTCCAATTTCATGTTCCCAGTTCAAATATTAACATTGTTGGCCTCTCGCTATCAGTGTAACCTGCATGCTGGTGTAATGCCCACTGTGGTTCCATATATGCATGTGTTCTGTTTGCTATGCAAATGTTCCAAATCTGTTACATTGGGTTAATGAGAATACTCATGCATGCTGTTATAACTAATCCTGGAATGTGTTTACCATTAGTAACTAACATATGTTCTAAAACTGCAACACCATAGCACGTCGGGGAAGGCCGATCCCAGCAGATCCACCTCTCCTGCCTCATCTGGCTGTGGCACCGGGCCCCAGCACTTCCGGGACCCACCCCGGGAACTCCTCCTCCACTGGTCCTGCACCACCTTCAGGTGGAATCACCTCAGGGGATGGGACTCGACCCCCCCCCCCAGTCGCAGGAGCAGATAGGATCATGTCACCTGAAGCCAGGTCCGGGATCTGGTGGATAGTGAGCTCCGCAAGGAATTTGGAGATCTGCTACACCAGTTTGAGGGCCATGTAGTGCAATTAGAGGGTCTGCCTGCCCCTCCTTCTCAGCTCCCAGCACAGCTACCTTTTGGGCCATGAATGTCCAGTGGTGACTGCCCATGGGTGGGGACCTCAGTCCCACTGTATCCATTTGGGGGATCATGGGCTTCCGATTACCAAACACCCCTCCCCGTCCAAGGTGTTTACCCCCCAACATGTGTCATATACTACCCCTGTATGCTGTCTTGTCTGTCTTCGTCCCCAACTTACCTCCCCAAATATACCTACTATCCTTCCCCAACATCCCACTCTCACCTTAAAAAATAAAAAAGGGCAATCTGTTCCCAAAAAATAATTTCTCCCCATACATAGCTGTCCATTTCACACACATGTCCACAGGACACATGTAATCTTGTCTAACTAGCTTCACAATACATTATTATTGTCCTCACCCCTCTCTCTTAAGGGTTTGAGTGTCCAAATTTACCTCCAAAATCAGTATATATGCACAGCTGTTGCTGTAGAAGAAATGGACAGCTATGGACCTTCCCTACACCCATCCTGCACATCACTAGCTATCTGTCATATTGTTTTACCCTCTTCATGCCCCCTTTTTCACCACTTTCCTATCACCCCTTTTTTTCTTTTCTTTTAAAGAAATTAGCACATGGGTAAGTGGGAACATGCAGTAGTAAGTGAGACTAAGCCTGTTTGCATGGTGGTAAGTGATGCCTACATATCTAATCAGAAGTTAGCATTGCTTACCGCCATGCAAAACCACACAAACCTGCTTACAACTTCTTAAAAGTGTCTTAATCAATCTGTACCCAACAGCCTTTGTTCTGCCCAGCAACAAAATAATCAGCTCTTGCAAGTCTTGAACCCAGGACCCTGCACACCATAGCCACAGCAAGTTACCACTAAGCTCTTTGTGCTATAGATATGTCTGATGTTTATTCAAACATATCATGCAGCACAGTCATTCAACAGTAGGGAAAGTATGTATGTATATATATATATATATATATATATATATATATATATATATATATATATATATATATATATATATATTTATATATATATATATATATATATATAGATATATAGATATATATATATATATAGATATATATATAGATATAGATATATATAAGAAACTGATGTGGAATAAGGTGACGTTCCAAGACTGGACAAACTCCCTTATCAGCTACAACAAAAGGTTGAGATCCCTCATCAATTAGGTGTTTGAAATACAAAATAACTGATTTATGCAACTATCAAAGAAAACATATGATACATTCTTGGTCCTACCATCTCAGGACATTTGTCATTTGTTAGTTGTTATCAGCAAGACACAACTGCACAAAGAGGGTTTGTCCCTCGCAAAGAAGGACAGGTGGTAACCCAAACTAATCCGCAAAAAATAAGATACTCTGCTGTGTTGGCCAAAGCCTTCAAGTAGTACAACAGTAAAAAACTCATTTGCCTTGAAGACAAGAAGTAATCAACACTTAATTACAGATTTAGTTCAACAGCCTCCAATTACACTCTGTAGTTAGCCCCATAGGGGGAAAAGTATCACATGTTACAATGTAAATGGATCCTTTACATAACAATGCTTCACTTCAGACTGTACTATCACACTGACAAACCGAACTGGGTGCAAAACAGTAAGCTCTAGCCCACCACTGTCCCCATGGTGAAATGTATGAAAATGTACAGCCTTATGTTTCTTATTAGTAATATCCCTCACATGTTCTAACAGCCTAGGTTAAAAACATTGAATACCCCTCCCCCGTGAAGTGTCTTACAAGGGCATATAACAGCGTTCTTTATACACTGACCGCACATTTTGTCCAGCTGTAGCCCTCATATTTATGGCCCCTACCCCATAACATGTGTGGGAGTCCACAACATCACTGGAATGATAGCAGGAATGTCATCCTTAAAGAATGATAGACCATACCTATCAATCTCTTACTGCATGACAAAACACAGGGCCATATTTGAAATATTGCTGTTATACACTGTGAAAGTTGCTGGTGTTACAGGATTGGTTGCAACATACCCTTTCTGAGGAATATGACGTCAGAACCACAAATGGCTGTTGCCATGTACTGATAGCAATCAACAGAAAGAATGCCATTGATTTGTCAAGGACAACACCTATCTGGGGAACTGATAAAACATAGCAGCCAAACCTCTGGCCATTATGTGGGTGGCCCCACAGTTGAGACCTATGCAGACAGACTGCATTCCATGCAAAACTAGCATGTACCCACAAACCCTGTAAAACTAGCAGTATTCAAAGCATATAACAGCAATACTCACACTCTGTCCCTAGGTCTGGAACCTTATACAAACATGTAGTTGGCCTATGTCCACAAGTCTTGTTGTAAGAGGTATTCCTACCTGCTGTCTGTAACACTGCTGCCCCCACACATGAAGGATGTCTTCCATACAGGCAAGGTAAAGGGACAATGGCCACATGAAGTAGTCAATTATAGTAGTGGGTTGCTATGACATTGGCTATATGAAGAACTACACAGCTGCCCACATGTAATTAGCAAGTGGGGAACACCAATTGGTGCAGAGGACATCACCTGCTCATGACCATTGCCTACAAAAGCTATGCTGCAAACTATTCAAACCAGCTCAATCCCTGTAGTGGAGAGAGAAAAACCCCAAAACAAACAAAACAAGGAAGACATATACTGAAACACAGAAGAGAGCATAAAAATAAAACAGGTATGTGAAACATGTAAGCATGTAATTGAATGTAGTACTTGGTCTGTAATAATGGGATAGATGATTTTGAAAGAATTATATGTGCCAACAAGACTTGCTGTAATGATGTCCTGCTGAACAACTGCTACAGACATAGCATCTGGCTCTGTCTGCAGTGGGCCATACCTGTCAACTGTACAGATCTTCACAGAATGTCAAGATTTACCCATCATAGTGTTTGGTCTGTTCCTCCTAACATCTATATTATTCTTGTAAATAGCTGGGAATGGAAGTCATGAAGTAATGACAAACACTTGAGTTTCAGACCCCACCACCTTCAGAACAGTCATGGTAATACAAAATGTATTAAGCTACAAACTTCATAGGTTTGTAGCAGGCATATTTAAGATCTGTCCCTATTTATCCCCCCCCCCCAATTTTAGACTTTGTCCAGATGTGATGGTCTAAGAGGTGGAGAGATTGGGTCACAGCTGAGGAGCCTAACTCACCCTGGGAAAGGACAGCTCACATATGGCAACAACTAGAGTGTCTGTCAAACAGTCATGACTGTGCCACTGTGCTAGGCCAGTTAATGGGATGTTGTCTGTATCCATATGTTACCTGTGAAGATGGGTATTATATATGTTTGTATTGTAAATCTAAGATGCCTATATAGGGCATGTGCATAGTAAAGTATTGTTGCAGATGTGTGTGTTAAACTGCATGTGATATATTGAATTAATAACATTCAACTGTACAGTGTTCTGCCGGACAGTAGTCGCAGTTGTGACTATCTGTAGTCACATACACATATACTTGCGTTATATCAGCTATATTAATATGTTATCAATATTGATTTCCTTGTTTTCACCCATTGATGTGGACAATTGTCTAGAAGTCCTGGTATAACAGGTTGAAAAGTATGATTGAGCTGCAAGACTGCAAATACAGTGTGCCATACTGACATAGAACACAAATGTGTACCAGGTATCCCTTGAGCATGTGTATGTATACATATGTTCAGCTGAAAGGCACAAAAGTAATAACATGGGTTACAAGCAGTCTAGAAAATAGGTTGTGCATGTTGCACATGAGTGTAATATCAGTGTCACTGCATACAACAAAATAAAATGTGTACAGCTACTGATTGTTGCATTGCCATGACACTGATATGGGTACTATAGTACGTATGATTATCAGGTAGTAATCAGAGAAGTGTACAACTGTGTTGTGAGCCACTGTCCATGCCTACCAGTAACAGCTATATTAACACCCATATACACTGGATATCCAAAGTGTACACACCCCTGTTGGAATGCCAGGTTTATATGCTATATGCCAATAAGACCACAGAAAATCATTTCAAAATGTTTCTCACCTCAAATATGATCCAGAACATGTAAACTATTGAAAAAGAAACAAAGCTGTTTCAGGGAAGGTGAGCAACCATTGCCAAGTGAAGAGGTGTCATGATGTTAGAGTAAAAACCAAGACAAATAGATGCTGTAATCATCTCAGCAGGTGTTTACACAACATATCAGTTTAAGGGTGTGCACACACATTCAACTGGCTTACTGTATTGAGTATTATTTCCCATATGTTTTCACAGAACAGATTGTTATGTTTTCAGTTGAGATGAGCAGGCCATAGGTCACATTACAGTTGGGGATTGTGTTGAAATGAGCTTTTGTGGGGTCATGTTTCAATTGCACAAATACCAGGCATTGTAACAGGGGTGTGTACACTTTATATCCACTGTAGTTATATGGACTCAGCAGTATCTGACCTGTACAACCAGCCACAACAAACGATAGAGTAATCCCCCCTTGGTGGATAGCAGCAATACACAAAACAAATAATAGGTTGCTATAGTGGCTGTACAGGGACACATAAGTGCAGACCACAACTTGAAAGCAAGTCCACCTCTATCTGAGCAAGTATGTAGGTATACAAGTGACTTCTTGTAAGGCTGACTATGACTATAAATCAGACATATCCACACCACCAAGGCCAATTGCAACAATGTCTCCACATATGCAGTCATCTCAGAGGCAGTAACACAATTCAACCTATACTGGGGGTAAAGCACACCTCATACACACATGCCATGGATACAGGCAACCTGCAACAGACAGGTTAGGTGGGAACATTGCCACCTGTCCACAACATTTGTACAGGGGGATATGCACATCAACCACACTCCTGCCCTTATCAATGGTGAGCATGTACATAATGCCTACTGATGGCAACAACAGCAAGTCTCCATGGGGCATGAGAACATTACAGTCTGCCTCCTACATGAGCTCAGGCATGTGCTCACAGCTCCATCACACACTACAGTCAAACACAGACTTGCCACCATCCACATAGAAGATGGCCACTGTCATCCCTCTACACAGAAATGAATGGAGAATAGAGGATTATGCAATTAAGTGTCCAGCATTGGGGGAACTAGACAGGTCAGGGTCAGGAGTGTAATGCAAGATGCCAAAGCCATGCTAGCTTACAGTGTTATGGTATACTCTGGATTATTTGCAAGTAATATCCACTGTTGATTTGGAAGTGGACAACCATATGAGGTCCTGTGACCTTTTTTCCTGTTTATGTCTTCCAGGTAATATGCAATGTCCATGCTAGCATTCACCAACATAGAGAATGACACCATAATACAATATGTCATACAGCATTACAACATATTATTCAGCCGCAGAGCCCAGGATCTGCAGGAGAGGACCGCCCTGTGAAACAAGCTCTTCCACAGGGTAAATGATATCGGCCTGCACTACCAAAATTATGAGCATCGTTGCACTGACCTCATCCGCCACTCCCGTCAGTGGGCTGCTGCCATTGTGAGGGACCGGCTACCCACATGTGGAGGTCAAGCCATCCAGCCCCCACTTACACACGCTGAGGAGCTCCATGCCAGCCTTCAGGCACCCGCCCACCAGACATGCCATGAAGCCAAAGTCAGCATTGTGGAGGTGGGTGCCACCCACACAATGGACGAGGAGCTTGGAGTTAAGGCCCCGCTGTACATCACTAGAACACTGTTACTTATCCATTTTTATCTGTAAAGTATCTACATGCATATGTCTGATAAGATAGTCTGTTGCTGGAGTGTAGTAATGCACAGATGTGCATAATCCTTAGTACTGGGGTTTGTACTGTTGATGTGCTGAAATGCTGCTTCCACCCTCTACCAATGTCACAGGGGTAGCTACTGACATTACTTCTCTCTCACAACTATTTATATCCCTCTGGTATACAACTGGGACAGCAGCCTGTAGCTTTGTGAGTATGGAGTTGTTTTGTTCAGGTTTGCCAATACACCAGCCATGCTATTTGTCATGCACACATTTAACACACCTACACATAATGTATGCTGTACATGTTCATTTTTGTTGGTGTTAACTGCACTGCATCACAGTGGTCACCATGGTGGCATATCAGAAGGGTATGTAAGATTCCTGCAGTATGCCTCACAACCTGTCAGTGCAAGATATGTGGACAGAGATAAAAAAAATGGTGGGACAAATGGCCTACAGTAGGGACATGTATGAAATATTACCCTTATGCAGTGGATACAACAGTGTATACACCACTATTACAATGGCAGCTGTTCCTGATATATACAACGGCAGACCATAATAACACATTCCATACCTTTTGCAACCTGTAATGTGATCCTAACATGTGCATTGAATGTGTAATATAGAATACTATATTAGAACAATAAATATGGGGTATACAAACCTTACAAAACAATGAAAGCACACATTCCAAATAACATATTGTGGAGGCAGCTTGTGATGTACTGACAGCATTCCCTCTTCTTGAGAATACACCTGCCATCAAGTACAGGGCCTCAATATCACACCAAGTAATAGTCTGCTGTCCAAGAAGTATGTCCATGACATTTGCCCAGTCACTTGCAACAGAGGCAGCCATGGCTTGCACACATCTTACAAAGCAGTATGAAATGGATCCCATATCTGAAAGGTAGCAGTCAGGAGTGGGAAAAGTAACCTTACCTCACCATTGCATATACCATGGCAAACAGTGCAGGCAGTGATCTAGAGGTGTATTAAATATGGGACAACAGTGATGTAGAAAAGAAACAGATGCCCATCCAAAGCAGATGACAAAACATGTTGCAAATTGGTC
This sequence comes from Protopterus annectens, assembly GCF_019279795.1. Classification (NCBI taxonomy): domain Eukaryota; kingdom Metazoa; phylum Chordata; order Ceratodontiformes; family Protopteridae; genus Protopterus; species Protopterus annectens. The sequence continues at coordinate 386,103,223 of NC_056727.1, read as the reverse complement.
ATGGAGGCTGCCCAGAGACATGCAGCAACACTGACGGACTTGCAGAAATGTCTAGCAAGTACTGCCTATGTAGTACCTGTGTTGACAATTGCCTGGATTCTGCATAATTGTGGCCTTTGGGTTGGGAAAATCAGATGGAAAATTTGTCCCACATGAAACATCATCCAGGGCTCTGTACAGGTAGCATAAGGATGACATAAAGTCTTCCAAAGGCATGTGTTGCAATGTGTAATGGTGTCATGAGACCAAGGCTCAGACCTATAGACAGTATTCATAAAGATATGTGTGGTGCACAAGCAACACATCACTCCACCTCAGGACCACCATCCCCAACTTTTAGCTTGCTGATGCCAGTGTACACCTTTAGGGTTGTTGTTCATTAGCTGGGACTAGGCCGCTAGACATGGTGGGTGGAATTTGGAACACTGTAAAATAACACTCATGTGTGGCCCATATTTTTCAGGCATCTGCAATAAGGCTGAGGATGGGGAGGGTTGTCAGCTTCAAACACAACAGTGAACTGAAGCATACATCCAAAGCTAGCTAAGAATGGCTGTATCTGAACACAGTCAAGGTTATGAATTGTGCCAGACATAACCCAGACTCTACAGCAATAGTGAAGCCACTGTGTGACCTCCAAGGGCTGTGCACATGAGTTGACCTTGCAATGTGTCAGAGTTGGGGGACCTTTGTAAGGCAGACAGATCAAATAATGTCAAGTAAAGATGGGCCATGCTAGTATAACCCTTCCAGGAATAGTGACTGCTGTAGTTCACTTAACAGGTGCTTCAACAAACCATTGTTTTAAGGGTGTGCATACTTATGCAACCCACATATTGTATCCATCTCATTTAGCATCTCCACAACTAACACATTTGTTTGATACTGCATTGGATTGCACAGGTCATATTTCATATATCAGGTGTGTGTAATGTTATCAAATGCAGTACTGTGGCCCCACTGCATATCACAGAAGAGGCTGGCATGTCAACAGGGGTGTGTACACTTCTCATATCCACATGAAGTTTTGAAGGCTGTCGGTGTAACTGGATTTTATTGCACATACATGCACTGCTGATGATGAGATCTGCAAATCAAAGGTCAGGCATTAATTATTGACATCAGTCCTCATATCATCCCAGTTATGTGTCAGACAAACACATAGGGGCTGTGAGCAACAGAGCAAACATAACTGCCAGAAATCTACACATTCAGCAATGGTCTGTACACTTGTGAGGTATGGTGCACTGTACATGCCAGTGTGCTGTACCGGTGCACATCAATAATGTGTACATAGGTGCAGTGTGTTCCAGGGGAAAGGGCATCACCTACTAACATAACTCATGCATCACAGAGATGTATATTGTTGGTAACAAGGATTATGAATAGCTGCAGTGCATGCTGTTGAGTGCCATATGTCATGCGTGTCAACTGTTGGGTAATGAGAGGTTTGTGTAATATCTTTGTGCCACCTCACCTGTAAGTGTGTGTGTGTGTGTGTGTGTGTGTGTGTGTGTGTGTGTGTGTGTGTGTGTGTGTGTGTGGACATAAACCATAATGTACTGGTCTTAATTTAAATTTCTTGTCTGCCCGTCAGAGGTGGCGAGGTGGGTCAGGGTCCCTCCTGCTGGCAAACTGATGTTAGTCTCCATACAGACTCTGACGATGATAGGCATAGTGAGGCACAGGAAGGGTTGTCAGGGGCTGAATCTGCACCATTGATTGACATCCCACTTTTATCCATCCCATCTCCACACACAGTCACAATGCCCACACATACCCCATCACTAGTGGCCACAGATGAAGGACAGTTGGCAGGTGGTGGCATGGGACAGGAAAGTGTGGTGACTATGGCAAGTGTGTCTGTACACAGCAGTCATAGCCAGATGACCGGCGAGGTCCCACACAGGCAGATGGAAAGGGGTGCTCATAGGAGGGCTGCTGGCCATCATGCCCCTGGCAGACGTGCCACAGCAGGTGTCACCAGATGCATTTTTGTGCCATAATGGAGGCACAGGCACATATGGAATGTTACATCAGAGATGGTCTGAGGCTTCAGAGGGCTACTCTTCCTGTTGTACATGACTACATCCATGGTCATGCAGATGTCCACCGTTATTTTGCAAAGGTCATGGATAGATGACTAGGTGAGATGGTGGGAATCCTCGACCATGTGGTGTCTGTGGCAGAGCATGTGGTGAGAGTAGGGCATCAGCCACTTGGACATAAGACAGCAACATAAACAGGTGGAGGTCTATGTGGATGTGCAACATCTCACTCCTGCTCCCATAGTGGCAGTACCAGCACCAGCATGTCCACACCACAATGCAGCAGGCCACATGCAAGTGGTTCTGGGTGGTCCTAACAGGGACACAGATCCAGTGGACAATGTTCATCATCAGGGGAGAGTACCATATCTCGGCTTCTTCCTGATGGTGCCCATGCAACCCCTAGCAGGTGCAGTTCCCATGCCTGTGGCCAGACACAGTGAACTGTGCACTCTGCCATGTACGGTCCATAGCTGTCCGACATACCCCTGTATGGGGCAGTCACATGGCAGAGCTGTGTGCATCCATACAAACACACACACACACACACACACACACACACACACACACACACACACACACACACACACATCACCATCATAGCTAGGGCACCTCCATACCTACACACACCACATCTTCACAGGCCATTTAATAAACAACCCCGTAACCCACGCACATTATGTCAATGAAATGGCTCAGCCTAGGCCTCTGGCAAATCCACACCACATCCTGTGCATATGATGATACCTGTGCCACATCTCTGTCATCCATACCATCGATGCAGGAACATGCTAATATGGTTCTGATGCACAGGGTGAATGTACTAAAGTTTAGCAATGTAATGCTGTTTAAAGTGTTGTCAGTTGGAATGTTTATTCCTTACACGTCAGGGTGTGTAGCTGTCCAGCCATAATGCATTATTTATGTTATTAACACTGACTGAATGTGGTCTCCATAATGTATTCTGTTTGTGTTCTAGGTGTCTGTGTGTGCAGGAGGATGTTGGTCTGCTGTCCTTTCCTACAAGGGGTGTGGCACTGTGGTAACACACTGACTATGTCATATCCCGGGTACAGCTGAACACAAGTAACAGGTCTGTACAACAGTTACTGCATGTGCTACATGGCTGATAATTCTGAGGGGTGTATACAGGTGAGTGCATGGTGGCTGATATAAGCATCTCTTCTACAGTGGACAATGGTAAGTGTACTGGGTGGTACACACCAAATGTTTGTGAATAACACACACAGAGGCTTTTGTGTTGATGCAATACACAGAGAATACTATTCACATGGATGTAATTCATTTTGCAGAGAACTCATTTTGGCCTATGCGATTCCACCAAGACCAAATTGCCAAAACATCACATCAGTAAATAATCAGTCCCCCAAATTTAATTTCATTGGAAGAGGTACTGGCAGGGTATATGTCCTTTTCCCCAATATAGTTGTCAAAGGAAAAATATACTTTAAAAATGATCAAAACATGGTAGGTTTGGGTTAAGGCACTTTAATCTTGCAGCAAGGAGACAAAAACGTGCTATTACAGAATTTGTCTAACTAGAAACAGGAAATACTTTCATTTTTATACATTCTCTAACTAGTCATGGCCTACCAAGCTGATGTAACAGATTACCACCTTTTTCATCATCATCTATTGACCATCATTCCCATGAATTTCTGCTGATTTATCAATTTTTATGTGAAACTTCCTGAGGAAAACAACACGGCCTTGATTACTCCCAGTTAGATACATGTTATGTTACCATTCAAGGTGCTATGGCTAATTCAAGCACAATGCTAGCAGTTCATTTCTCTAACAATCCTTTGTCTACTTTATCTCTAAGTTACTGCAGCTGCACATGTTCTCATGCTTCGAACAGAGCTGATTGTCTAAAATCATTACATTTACAGAATATAGTATTGTTCATTCATTCGTTCCTGACCTAGGCAGATAAGCACCTGCTTCTCAAGTACATTTCCAAAAGGCATAAGCATGAATATTGATGTGCTAGCAGTTACTAGGTCAGAGGGCATCTTGCAAGTTTCAGAAAGCATACTGCAGTTTTCTAAAAGCATCTTTTCCAGTCTCATATGAAACTCAATTTATATATAACACAGTGCATGAAAAATAGAATAAAAAGCATATTAATTCATTTGATTATTAATTGGCATTAAGCATACACACATGAATACATATTCTTCTAACATTTCCCTCCTGTTAATACTTTTTAATTCTATTTTCAAAAAAGAATAAACAGTTTGCTTCTTTTCCTAACCTCTTCCAATCAGGATTTGCAGTTAAGAAAGTCATTCAGTTTAAACTTTTATGAAAGTGTCTCGCATTCTAGCAGCTCTTCAAACTCAGTACTTTGATACATAGTCTCAGATACTGATACATCTATGAATTCTTTGATTAATTTCTTCATGCAGGGGATTCCACAACAAACACAAACTCCTATTAGGAGTAATCCTACCCCAATGGCAATCAATATGTTCATTAGGATGGAACCCCACCCCCCCAAATACATTCTGGAAAAAGTCTGTCAGAGGGTTTGGGCCTGGTTTGGTCATGGCCGACACTTGCTGAATCACCTCGAGATGATCGTTAATCTCATGCTGATGATCAGGAATAAACGCACAGCATTCTTCTTTGATTAAAGCGCACGTCCCACCCCTCGTTGCTAGGGTGAAGTCAACAGCCATTCGGTTTTGAAGTACTACAGTTCTCATGGCATTCAGTTCATCAGTTATCAGTTCAAGAGCAGAAAAAGTCGCATTACTCATTACTTCGAGAAGTTTTGACAGTTTTCACAGCTCCAATATCGATTTAACTGCACCATATGCAGGTAATATACCTGCCCAGGATATGACAGCATCACTCAAGTCCATGTGCGCAAGTTTGGTTCCCACATTACGATGGTCTTTCCAGCCCACTTCGATCTGTCCCACTGGATTCTCAGGTTTCTTAACAGTCTTTTTGGTCACATCTCGGGTATTTCGAATATTTCCCTGAGGCAAAACTGCAGTGTGTCGGATGGCCGGGACCAGGTATCCCAAAAAACAACTGCCAGACCAATTCTCAGGTAACCATTTATATGCTTTTTTACCACACACAAAATAACAGTCCCCTACTTTAGTTGTTACTTTGTTACGAAATGACTGCCCTGCATGAAACATTTTCCTATCTATTACAGATAACTGTTTAAAAAGTATAGGATTACGTTGTACCTGATCAAGAGTCTTATGCATAGATTTCAAAAATGAGTCATAATCTGTACTACAAGATCCACTTAAATCATTTGTTTTTTTATAACATTTATACTGTACCATGACATTACACTTACTCCATCCCACTTGGATGGTGTCATTTTTGTAAAAACATACAATTCCTTTTTGTGTTACAGGCAAATACAGTGCTACCTTATCATGTGCATTAATAGCAACTGTGTCAAAAACCAGATTTTCCCAGGTCTCATTGACCCCTAGGGGGATAGCAGCCATCAATAAACCCCAGTATGCTGTTGGTATGGCCATGCAGACCCAGCAGTTCGAAACATTAAAAGTCTCAGCATATACACGTGTATTTGCCTGATAAGTGTTAAAGTTCAGATGCCAGTCTATGTTTGGTTCATTACGTCTAATCAGTTCAACTTTTGTGGCAGGAAAAAGGAGTGGCCACAACAAAAAGAACAGTGTGATTAGCATAGCTATTAAAATGATCATACAAGTTTTCTGAGGTTGTTCAATGTCTCTATTCACTCTGTACCTGGCCATTATGTTCTTGTTGTACAACAGTAACAAAGTTTTTGTCCAATTCAAAGTTCTTAACCAGTTTACAGTGTGTCAAATGAATCCAGGAAGCTCGCTCCACGATCTTGACTGCAGTGGGTGTTGACAGTAGTACCTGGTACGGTCCTTCCCACTTCGGAGAACTCCAGTTCTTTCGCTTCACAATCTTCACCCAGTCCCAGGTGCCTGGGGCTACTGGTGCTTCCGATTTTGGTTGTTCTTTATCTGAAACAGAATTTAACTGCAAAAGTTTTTTATTCAAAAATCGCCTCATATACCCTGCAAGTGAACTGTCAGCCTCTTGCTCTGCAGACATGAGAGGTTTCCACTGAGGTGTATAATATGGCCTCCCAAACAAAGTTTCAAAAGGAGTTAATCCCTTTGCATTTGGAACAGTTCTCATGCTCAACAGTGCTAAAGGCAAACAGTGCACCCAGTTCTTTTGTGTCTCGCTCATCAACTTCCTACGCTTATTCTTCAATACCCCATTATGCCTCTCTACTAACCCTGCAGATTGGGGGTGGTAAGCGCAGTGATTTTTTAACGATATTCCAAAATAACGACTAAGTTGCTGTACTGTTTGGTTCACGAAATGTGTACCGTTATCACTATAAAACTTTTCCGGTATGCCAAATCTGGGTATAATTTCTTTAACAAGGACCTTTGCAACAGTAGCTGCATCTGGATTTTTAGTTGGAAAAGCTTCCACCCATTTGGAAAACATATCTATAATGATAAGGCAATACTTTTTATTCTCGCATTTATTCAGTTCTATGAAATCCTTACAAATAGTATGAAACAGATATGGTGGTGTAGGGAAACTCCCTTGTTTAGGCTTCAATGCCCCTTGTGCGTGATGCTTGTTACAAACATGGCATGCTGCACAAAAAGTTTTTGTGTAATTTGTAAATCCATAGGTTGTAAACACTCGATCCACTAACTGTACCATCCCCCCTGTTGAGACATGGCTCTGCCCATGGCTCAACAAAGCTGCATATCTAAACAAGTTAGATGGCAAAATTGGTTTCTTTTCCTTGGAGATGTACAGTCCCTTTTCAAGGATTGCTCCTCGTTTTATCCACTTCTGTTTTTCTACATTTGTAGTAAGTGTCTGCATTGTTTTTAACATTTCTAAATCTAAAGTCTCAGAGGGTTGTAATTCCTCACTCAAAAGAAAAGCTTCTGAGGCTGAAGCTGCTTGCTTCCCAGCTGTGTCAGCCTGCGCATTACCTTTTGAAATCCTATCCGGTTGCTTGGTATGAGCTACGCATTTGCAAATAGCTACTTTTTGAGGTAACTGAATAGAGTCTAATAGATCTAAAATGAATTGCGCATGATTAATTGGTTTACCAGTAGATGTTATCATTCCTCTATTTTTCCACTGCTACACAAAAACATGTACAGTAGAAAAAGCATACTGACTGTCAGTATAAATGTTCACTTTCTTACCTTTCGCTAAGGTACATGCCCTTGTCAAGGCAATCAACTCTGCCACTTGTGCAGATAAATTGTGTGGTAAAGATTTTGCTTCTAAAGTTTCAGTATCAGAAATTACTGCATACCCCACTAGGATCTGTCCTGTAGGACCCCTCCTGCACGAGCCATCCACATAGTATGTCACCTCGGCATCATCCAAGGGAACATCCATAAGGTCTTGTCTAGGTAATGTCTTTTGCTCAATCTCCTGCAGGCAGCAGTGCGGTTTGCCATCTGCAGGGGTTGGGAGCAAGGTTGATGGATTCAAAGTTGTGCATCGTTCAATTGTCATATGAGGTTGGCTCAACAGTATAGTCATACAGGAAAGATGTCTAGCAGGAGAAAGATATGCTACTTTTTCTTGCAGTAAAATAATTGCAACTGCATGAGGCACTCTCAATGTGAGAGGGTGGAATAACACTACTGAGGCCGAAGCCTGTACTGCCATCGCAGCTGCAACTACTGCTTGTACACAGTGGGGCAGGGACCACGCCACTGGGTCTAACTGTGATGAATAGTAAGCTATGGGGCGTTGCTTGTCCCCATGCTGCTGTGTCAATACTGATGTCATATAACCCTGCTTACAGTCTACAGTTTGAAAAAATTGCTTATGACAGTTTGGTAATCCTAAAACTAAGGATGATGCTATCAGTTGTTTCAGCTTGCAGAAAGCTGCTTCTGGTGTCCATTGTAATAAATCCTGTGCTGCCATCGGCTTTTTGAATATTAAATTGGTCAGTGGAGCAGATTCCAAAGCATAATTTGGTATCCAACTCCGACAAAAGTTAGTAGTTCCCAGGAAGGACATAATTTCCTTCTTGGTAGTTGGTCTAGGTGCTTGCAATATTGCTGTTTTCCTATCTTTGTCTAATATTCTACCTTCTTTGGATATTACATATCCCAAGTACTTAACTTGTTTTCTCCAAAGTTGTAGTTTGTTCTTGTTTATTTTGTGTCCTTGAGTAGCTAAAAATTGTAACAATGCTATGGTGTCCTCTTTGCATTCTTGCTGGGTGGGGGCTGCCAGCAGAATGTCGTCTACATAAAGTAAAATCTGACTACCTTTCGGTGGGATAAATCCCGCCAGGTTGCTTGCCATTTCTTGTGCAAATATTGTTGGACTTTCACAATATCCCTGTGGTAATCTCGTATATGTATACCATTTCCCCTGAAATGTAAATGCAAACCAATGTTGGCTGTCAGGGTGTATCGGTATTGAGAAAAATGCATTACTAATATCTACCACAGAAAAATACTTTTGCTGAGGCTTTAAATCATTCAATAAGGTGTGCGGATCTGGCACCATTGGTGCCCTGGGTATAACTGCATTATTTACAGCTTGTAAATCTTGGACCATACGCCATTCCCCATTTGCTTTCCTAACAGGAAATAAGGGTGCATTACATGGTGAATCAGGAGATTTTATTAGGACTCCTTCCTTAAGTAAGGCTGCTATTATAGGTTTGATCCCTATCTCTGCATCCTTTCTCAAGGGATACTGTCTTTTCTGAGGTCTAAATGCTGACTTTGGCGTAATAGTAACTGGTCCTGCTGTTCGTATAAGTCCTACATCTGATTTCCCTGTTGACCAGAGAGTCTCTGGTATGTTTTGCAAGGCTTTTTCCTCTTCCTCCAATAAGAGTAATACTCAGCTATTCTCACTAGCCTGTGAGTGCACAGCTGGGTGTGTCTGTGTTATCCAATTCAATTTCTGTTTCTGTACTCCTTGTTCAGAGAGTTCTAATTCTGTCTGTTTCTCCCACCTTGTGACTTTTTCTCCTAAGTCTGCCCATTTCAAATCTCTATTCTTAGTTAAGCTAACATGTGGCAATCGATTAGATTTGTAAAGTGCTAAAAATTCCTGGGGCAATGAACAGCTTACTACACTGTTTCCTTCTGTGTCCCAGTACAAGTTTCGTAACACTAGTCTGTTTGCGTGGTTCTGAAACAATTTTTGCTCATAATCTTTATCAGGTCCTGGTCTATTGCAATAATATAGAGTACAATGCAACAAATGCTGTTTGTCAATGTCGAGGGAGGGGGACTTACTGATGGCTACGTTCATCAGTTCTTCAGTTACTGCCCCTGGACCAGTCGTAACTAAGTCCTGGCTGTACCAATAATATGTCTCACCCTCCGGTCGCACTACAAAAGTATCCATTTGTCTCTGTGCTTCCATACCCTGCATGGTTGGAACTACGGCTATGCCAAATATCTGCATTAAGTCTCTACCCAAAAGGTTTACTGGGCATTTTGCAGAAACTACAATCTTACTTCTCTGGGTCATTCCTGAAATGGGGTCTGTTATCGCTATGTCATGGGAGAGTGGCTCCCGATACAGCTGTCCATTAGCTGCCTTCACTAGTATATAATCTGGTGATTCTGAATCTTCCGGTAATTTGGAAGGGTGTATCAGGGTCCGTGAAGCCCCTGAGTCACACAAAACTTTGACTTCCCTCCCCTCTACCAGAAGCGTCACTTCCGGTTTTGTATCTGCTAAGTAAAGCTCTAGGCTCAATAAGGCTAAGTCCAAAATTTCATTTTCTTCAATGTCTGCAAATTCATGTACATCCTCTACCCCTTCTGTCACATCCTCTACCCTTGCTATCACATTTGCACTTGTCTTTTCCTGTTTATTTTCATTTAGTGATTCCTGACTATCATATAGTCATTCCTCAGCTTCCTTATTTTCTGTAGTCACCTTCTTATTTAGCCTGCAATCCCTTGCTAAATGTCCTTTTTTTCCGCATTTAAAACATTCACCTCTTTTCTTTCTTTCTTCAAAATCTTCTGATCGCTTGTCAGATTGTTTATTTCCCTGGGTATTTTTCTTACCCTTCCTTCCAGTTTGTACTACAAATACTTCTGACCCATCTTCTGCTGAAAATACTTGAGTTTTCTTTGTCTTTTTACTATTAAAATGTCTCTCTGCATGTCTAGCATATTCAAGTAATGGCTGCAGTCTACTTGTACGATGATCTACCATGTGCTTTGTAATACGGCTGCTAATGGGAGTTATACTACCCTTCAAGAATGCATTCTTTAGCTGTTGTTCATATGGGGAATCTTGTGTCTGTTTTTCTGGTATCTGCATTCCGCAGTGGTTATTAAAACACTCTAATAATCTACAGAATAAACGAAAAACATTGAATGCAACAACTACGCTATCTTCCCTGTTACAACGTTATGTACAGAGGGAACGCAGTGCAGTCTTTGTGAAAAAAATATTTAATGTTCATTAAATGCAGACAGGAAAATACATAATTTGCCAAAGCAAGCATAAAAAATTGATTAAGCGCTTTCACCTACTGACTGTAGGCTTCATCAGAATTATACTTTAACATTTGCAAACCATTTAAATAACTTATTTGGCGCCATTTTTAAGCTGCCCTTAAAGTTGTATTACTATGTTAACAATGTATTACTCACTTGATATAAACAAACATAACAAATACATACAATGCACCAACCTGCTAAAATACTATAAATATAAATATAAATAACTAACTAATTTATTTAAAAATTAAAATAATTATTAAAAATTCTCACAATCTTAAAACTGCTGTTTGAAACTAAATACTAGTCTATATGTGTTATAAATGTTTATGCATTTTCTTCATATCTCTGGACAACCTTCCTAGCACGTAATTTAATTATAGCATCCTTAATTAATTATAATCTACTTGTCAAAATACCCAGAATGTATTGTTTCTATACTTTCTATTAAATTGATATTAATATACATATAAAACTTGTTCCTAACTGACAACTAATATCCTATTGTAATGATATAAATAATTAAATAAATAAAAATAAATATTAATTTATTATCTTCTAGAAGCACCATGAATTAATATGGGTTTTAAAAAAATGTTATCGTTTAACCCTGGTGTGGTCGATGCATCCGTGTATAGTTGCCACCACACCTCCTTATAACTTAACATCTCCTTCATACAACCTCCCCTAGGATTATGTTTTATCTGCTCCAATATTGCAAATTTGAACTTGTGTTGTTCACCATATTTTTCTATATGTCTGTATAAGGCATTGTTATTGTCCTTTCTTCTTACACAGTATGAATGATCGTAAATTCTCCTTTTTAAAGCTCTCTCTGTTTTTCCTATATAGTATCCACTACATACTGTGCACTTAGCCAAATATATAACGAAACTAGTACTACAGTTCCCTTTCTTAAACTTTATTTTACTGTTGTTAATATTATCCAATACAAGCTCATTTGACTCCATAATATCACCACACTGATTACAATGACCACATTTCCTAGTCATATTTGACCCATTGTCACTAATGTAGTTTTGAATTCCTGTGGTTCCTTTCTCTAATAACTTCTTTAAATTATATCCCATTTTGTATACAAATACTGGTTTCTCTCATAAACATTTGACTAAACTATTATCCACTATAAATATTTTCCAGAATGATAACATAATGTTCTTAATCTGGTGTACAAAAGGTGTATATTCCAAGATACAAGCTCGTTGGTATCTGACTGTACTGTTATCAGTGTCTACAATGCTTTGAGATTCAATATTTAACTCTTTACTTCCCAATAATGCTGTGTATTTTTTTCCCCATTCTTCAATGACATATTTCTTTACATTACTCATCATTGTTACATCATAATTCCTTTCTTCAAATAATTTTTTGACATAATCCATTTCCATTTTCATTTCATTAAATCTTGAAGTCATCCGGGCTACCCTTATACATTGCCCCTTGTATATATTATATAATAGTTTTTTAGGGTGATTACTATTATATTGTAAGTAATCATTGGAAAAGGTATTCTTTCTAAATATAGCTGATTTGAAACCCCTATTGTCATGTGATATAAATGTATCTAAATAGGCAATACCATTGTAACTTATAGAATGGGTAAACTTTAAGAATTCACAACTGGTGTTAATGAAACTAATGAACTTGTTTAACTCTTCTTTTTTACCCTTTCACAAAATATAGATGTCATCTAAAAATCTTGTGTAATGTATTACTTGTTTGAAAAAAATACTGGGAAATAAAACCTTCTCTTCCCAGTTTAACATTACTAGATTGGCATATATGGGTGCACTAGCTGATCCCATTGCTACATTTACCCATTTACATTGTTAATGATTTGATGTTCAAACAATGGGAAGCTTTGTATGTGAAACAGTTCCAGATAGCTGACAAAAAAATAAAAGCGGGATATGATAAGAAGTGTGTTAAATTGAATAGGGATATATCCCAATACAAAGAGAATAAAGCATATCTGTGGAAATTGGATAATTTTGAAAGTAGGACAGACAACAGTAATAGACAGATAGGTGGTAAATTTTATGGGGCAAGTGATGGCAATACTGGTGGGTATGGAGGCAGGAAGAATTATAGACAGAATTTTCAAAGGACGTGGAACCCCCAGTATTGGAAAAGGAGACCAGAGAGGGGTACATGGAATTATTACCCCAAGAACCGATAGAACAGTTACAAGAAGGAAAAAATGAAAAAAATGAAGGAATAGTACCCACATTAGCAAGTAATATGATAAATACCATTCAGATTCACACTAACAGTGACGAAAATTGTATTAAAGTGGATGGAGTAATACATATTTTGAATAATTTCAAAATTTATAACTATACAAATTTAGTTATTGATAAAAATCATTTCGATTTGCTATCTAAAGAAATGAAATATATCCCGACACCCCCATTTGATTTGGTAGATCACTTAAGGGAAGTGAAACTATTCACTAGGAAGCTTAATTTAGCTATTATGTTCCAGAAGGAAGACCATGTAGAGAGTAAGGACACAGTGGACGTAAAGAATAGGTTAAAGAACAAAAGTACTTATGTTCCTCCAATGAATCCAAAAATAGAGATGTATGAAAAATATGTGATAAGGGAAGTTTACAAATTAAAGAATAAAACAAGAAAGAAGGTTACAAAAGACAATTTGACTATAAAGGAGAGAGAAACACTTTCAAATTTTAGGGGAGACAAAGACATACGTATCATGAAACCGGACAAAGGGGGAGGAGCAGTAATATATGACAAGTTGGAATATGTTAACAAATTATTTTTTCTATTAACCCAATCAGGGAATTATGAAACAGTGTCACTTAACGAAATCAATATAGCCTACCATAGAATAGACTCTTACATAGAAGAATTCTGGATAGATAACAGGATCAGTACAGATGTGTACAATTTCATCAAGGTAAAGCATCCAGTACTAGCTACATTAGTGGGTATACCAAAGGTACACAAAAGTATAAGTGACCCCCCATTTAGACCTATAGTGTCAGGCAGTTTAGCCAAATCCTTCCCTTTAGGAGTAGCAGTGGATACATGGTTAAAAAATACGTATAGTCATATCCCACATTTAATAAAAGATTCTTGGGATTTTTTGAAGAATTTCCCTATACATATAGATTGTAGCGATTTGATCTATGTAACGATTGATGTTATAGATTTGTATTCATGTATTCCCAAACAAGTGGGACTTGAGATGTTTTGTGATAGTATAAGGAAACACACAAATTTTGAGTGGGACCATGTTTGTTTAATTATGGATTGTATGTCGCTTGTATTGGAACATAACTATATTTATTTTGAAGGTGAACATTACAGGCAAAATAATGGTGTAGCAATGGGATCAGCTAGTGCACCCATATATGCCAATCTAGTAATGTTAAACCGGGAAGAGAAGGTTTTATTTCCCAGTATTTTTTTCAAACAAGTAATACATTACACAAGATTTTTAGATGACATCTATATTTTGTGGAAGAGTAAAAAAGAAGAGTTAAACAAGTTCATTAGTTTCATTAACACCAGTTGTGAATTTTTAAAGTTTACCCATTCTATAAGTTACAATGGTATTGCCTATTTAGATACATTTATATCACATGACAATAGGGGTTTCAAATCAGCTATATTTAGAAAGAATACCTTTTCCAATGATTACTTACAACATAATAGTAATCACCCTAAAAAACTATTATATAATATATACAAGGGGCAATGTATAAAGGTAGCCCGGATGACTTCAAGATTTAATGAAATGAAAATGGAAATGGATTATGTCAAAAAATTATTTGAAGAAAGGAATTATGATGTAACAATGATGAGTAATGTAAAGAAATATGTCATTGAAGAATGGGGAAAAAAATACACAGCATTATTGGGAAGTAAAGAGTTAAATATTGAATCTCAAAGCATTGTAGACACTGATAACAGTACAGTCAGATACCAACGAGCTTGTATCTTGGAATATACACCTTTTGTACACCAGATTAAGAACATTATGTTATCATTCTGGAAAATATTTATAGTGGACAATAGTTTAGTCAAATGTTTAGGAGAGAAACCAGTATTTGTATACAAAATGGGATATAATTTAAAGAAGTTATTAGAGAAAGGAACCACAGGAATTCAAAACTACATTAGTGACAATGGGTCAAATATGACTAGGAAATGTGGTCATTGTAATCAGTGTGGTGATATTATGGAGTCAAATGAGCTTGTATTGGATAATATTAACAACAGTAAAATAAAGTTTAAGAAAGGGAACTGTAGTACTAGTTTCGTTATATATTTGGCTAAGTGCACAGTATGTAGTGGATACTATATAGGAAAAACAGAGAGAGCTTTAAAAAGGAGAATTTACGATCATTCATACTGTGTAAGAAGAAAGGACAATAACAATGCCTTATACAGACATATAGAAAAATATGGTGAACAACACAAGTTCAAATTTGCAATATTGGAGCAGATAAAACATAATCCTAGGGGAGGTTGTATGAAGGAGATGTTAAGTTATAAGGAGGTGTGGTGGCAACTATACACGGATGCATCGACCACACCAGGGTTAAACGATAACATTTCTTTAAAACCCATATTAATTCATGGAGCTTCTAGAAGATAATAAATTAATATTTATTTTTATTTATTTAATTATTTATATCATTACAATAGGATATTAGTTGTCAGTTAGGAACAAGTTTTATATGTATATTAATATCAATTTAATAGAAAGTATAGAAATAACACATTCTGGGTATTTTGACAAGTAGATTATAATTAATTAAGGATGCTATAATTAAATTACGTGCTCGGAAGGTTGTCCAGAGATATGAAGAAAATACATAAACATTTATAACACATATAGACTAGTATTTAGTTTCAAACAGCAGTTTTATGATTGTGAGAATTTTTAATAATTATTTTAATTTTTAAATAAATTAGTTAGTTATTTATATTTATAGTATTTTAGCAGGTTGGTGCATTGTATGTATTTGTTATGTTTGTTTATATCAAGTGAGTAATACATTGTTAACATAGTAATACAACTTTAAGGGCAGCTTAAAAATGGCGCCAAATAAGTTATTTAAATGGTTTGCAAATGTTAAAGTATAATTCTGATGAAGCCTACAGTCAGTAGGTGAAAGCGCTTAATCAATTTTTTATGCTTGCTTTGGAAAGATTATGTATTTTCCTGTCTACATTTAATGAACATTAAATAGTTTTTTCATGAAGACTGCACTGCGTTCCCTCTGTACATAACGTTGTATCAACTGTTTCACCTTCTTGTTGAATGCACTGATTAATGCAAGTCCAATCAGCCCTAGGCTTCCACTTTTCAGAGATTTGGTCTGTCAGACCTTTCACTCTGCCATCCAATTCTGCATTAGTATGTGGGAGTGGTCTAAGCTGTGCATCACGAGGCTTCCAGTCGCCACTGATCACGTGCCAATCTGGACCTACAATTTGCCTAACTACTTTTTCTACATCTTCTCCATTCAAATGGTAACTTAATCTCATACCCTGTAAGTCTTCTAAAAATTTTCGAAAATTCACTTTTGGATGGGGAATTCCCTCCGTGGCTTTCTGGATATCTTCCGGTGTCCACGGTCTATAAACTAAAAGAGTCGGATCCTGTCCTGCCTGTCCTGCCTGAGGATTTGGTACTTCTATGAGTGGACATATCTCTTCCTCACTCATAGCTTGTGATTTTCTATTTATTTCACATAATTCAATCTCCCGTCTCAAGTCGCGTGTTCGAGACATTGTCTCGATAGGATCCCTGACAAACGGTTTTGATGCTGTAGAAACAGCTGGATATAGCGGAGGTGGATCACCTTGTCCACTCGCTTCATATTCTGGTAAGGGAAGTGGAGGGGGCGATGGAGGGGCCGTTGCTATTACCAAGTTATTATCTTCTTTGTCTAAGAACATCGTTTTTGAATTCTTTATCTTTTGTTCCCTGCAATTTGCTTCCTCGAGCCACCTATGCGCCTGAGGGACTCCTAATTGTCGTTGCTTTTTTAATTGACCTTTTGCGTCTGTTTTTAGTTCTCTGAGAAGTTTAATAAACATGAGTTTATCTAAATTACCATCAAATTTATACTTATCAACCCATTTTGTATAATACTTAACATTGTCGGCACACTGTAGTTGCATATATTTCGCGTCTTCAGTTAGGGGCGGGTCTCGGGAACTTTTCATACACTGATTTCCCATTGTTGCCTTAGCTAAGCTGTAAATTGTTACGTAACCCTTTTTATCATGTGGTACCAAAGTTCTATACCTTTTCACAGTTTATCTAGAATAACTGCCTACCTAATCTGTTTCCCTGATCTATGACAAAACAGTAACCCCTTTTTTTGTCCCTGATCTGCACATGCAAATCTTCCTGACAAAAACAGTTCTGTAACAAGTCCCTGATCTAAAAACAGAAATAAGGTAATTCCTCCTTACCTGACCCTCCGTGAGTTGATCCACCGGATCGTTGACTTGTCCTCCAATCCCAGATCAGAAACAGTGGCTGGCCTCTTTCGAACGACAATTTAGTCAGAGGTCTTTCAAAACAGAAGAGCCGATTTGGCCTCTTCTCCGTACGGATGCATGCCACCGGGCCCAATTCGGACCTAGGCCTAGAGCGAGAGGTACTTTCTGGTCCGAAGGACCAAACTGTCAAAGGAAAAATATACTTTAAAAATGATCAAAACATGGTAGGTTCAGGTTAAGACACTTGAATCTTGCAGCAAGGAGACAAAAACGTACTATTACAGAGTTTGTCTAACCAGAAACAGGAAATATTTTCATTTTTATACATTCTCTAACTAGTCATGGCCTACCAAGCTGATGTAACAGATTACCACCTTTTTCATCATCATCTGTTGACCAGCATTCCCATGAATTTCTGCTGATTTATCAATTTTTATGTGAAACTTCCTGAGGAAAACAACACGGCCTTGATTACTCCCAGTTAGATACATGTTATGTTACCATTCAAGGTGCTATGGCTAATTCAAGCACAATGCTAGCAGTTCATTTCTCTAACAATCCTTTGTCTACTTTATCTCTAAGTTACTGCAGCTGCACATGTTCTCATGCTTCGAACAGAGCTGATTGTCTAAAATCATTACATTTACAGAATATAGTATTGTTCATTCATTCGTTCCTGACCTAGGCAGATAAGCACCTGCTTCTCAAGTACATTTCCAAAAGGCATAAACATGAATACTGCTGTGCTAGCAGTTACTAGGTCAGAGGGCATCTTGCAAGTTTCAGAAAGCATACTGCAGTTTTCTAAAAGCATCTTTTCCAGTCTCATATGAAACTCAATTTATATATAACACAGTGCATAAAAATAGAATAAAAAGCGTATTAATTCATTTGATTATTAATTGACATTAAGCATAAACACATTAATACATATTTTTCTAACAGTAGTGCAATCCTGGAGTTGGTATACATAGTTGTGCTGATGTACAGGGCACAGCCCCCCCCCCCCCACTTTGGAGGGTGTGGGGTGGTGTAGAACCACACATAGTGTGATTAACAACTACTTAACCTCTTAACATAAACTGGACAGTATAACAGCACACTAAGGGGGGGGGGTGATACACACAGCAATACCCACAATGTGGGTGGCTATGCCCACACTAACCACACTCAACTATATATACCAACTCCAATATCACTGTACAGCTGTACAGTGGGGAAAAGGGCATTTACACATCCACTACTAGTTTTGATGGAATGAAGTTCCACAAGATGATTTCTTTGCAATTTTACCTTTTGCCAGTTAGTTCTCGGACAAATGATCTCCTGGGAAATGTATTTTATGCAAACTGATGTAGATCCCTTCACATACACACACACACACTTACTTGGAAACTCTGAGATTAGAGTCCCTACCAGGTACTTATTGCTATTAATGTGTTTTGTCTTAATTGTGCCGACCACAGAACCTGTAGGGTGAGGTGTATCCCGAGCTTCCTGTAAAGTAAACAACATCCCCAGGCCTTGTACAGTATGATAATGAGAATGTACTGGGTGTTACTGGACAATACATGGTATAACATACTGTCATATACACATTGACAAACATACAGTCATAGACACATTTGACAGACCTGGGTTTAGAAGTGCTGACTACCTTGTCAGTGAATCCATACTGTTACAGAATTTTTGCACACAGCACATGCATCATTGGGCTGAAGAGTCTCATCAGTTACCTGAATGGTTGATGGTGACCGTGGTCCTCATACAGTGGACCTTGGGACATGTACTGGGGTACCATGATGTAAAGACAGTATACCCAGCACCCCCACCCCACATTGGATATTGTACTCACTGAAACCCATGATAATGCTCTGACATACCCATGATCACACATTTATCAGGACTGCAATATAAACCCTTGTCTATCTAATTATTGATACTACAGGGATATGCATTTATTGGCCATGCCACAGGGATAGTAGGGTGAGGGTTTTGTCATGGTTTTCCTAATGTCAGCAACATCCCCATCCCTTATAATGTATGGCAAGGTTTAGTGTATTTGGAGAATGTGGCCTCAGAATGCTGTCTCCTACAAATATGCACACTCACACACACTTGCACACACGTACGCACACACACACACACACACACACAGACACACACAGACACACACACACACACACACACACACACACACACACACACACACACACACACACACACACACACACACACACACACACACTTACATTTGACAGGACTCAGAGGTAACCCACACCTATCTACCCATTTGTAGGACAGTGTTATGCTGATACTACAAGCTCCAGGTAGCACACAGGGTGAAGAGTGTCAGAAGGTAAATTTAATGTGAATTACAGCAGCAGCCCTTTCTAAGTATAGCAACGGGGGTGTAGTGGGTAAGATGGCCCTCAGAGTATTTTCAACTACAAGTTTACAAACACACAAACACTGTTATACTCAGTAATGCATACAGGCACATTTGCCAGTACTGAGGTCCATAGGTGCAGGTGTTCCTAGGTGTGTACCAGGCTAATGTCCATGGAGAGATGAGAAGAGTAGGGCATCTGAATACACTGGTATCATGCCATCTGACATTTGTCAACAGGCCATCCATCAACTAATGCCACTTGAGTGATACCCAGAGTGGCAGTTAAATTCAACATCCACTAATCTAGTTTTCTCTTAAGAGGGCCAGTGAGGTGCTCTAATTGACATGTATGCAACATGTATTGCATAACATGGCCATTGCCTGGGTTAGGGACCTGTACCCAAACATGTTCTGTTGACTGTGGTTGTCTGGTTGAGGTATCCATGGCATGTGGTGCATACAGAGTGGGGTTTCATAGCTGTGGCATTCATAACACTGCTGAGCAGGCATGTCAGTGTCAGTCAATAAGAGATTGTCTGTAAGCAGCCAAGATGAATACCTGACATCTACATATATGTACAGAGGAAAGACAGAAAGTAGATAGCCAACAGGTTATGCATTAGGATGAATGTTTTGAAAGATAGATGTCTGAAACTGATAGGTATGCCATTACTACATAACAGCAGTCCTCAAAGACATGTCCTAAAAGCATAGTAGTCTACAGTTAATATCAACATATCAGATCAATATCCAATAGGAGATACATACAAACATGCAGCTCAAACACCAGGAACATGATAGTCAGTACTTAGAGTCCAGCTTTGCATGCAGGGGTGTATGGTTCCAGTACTAAAATCTGCAATCTACTCTTACTTGGAAAAGCACTGTTAAAAGTAGTAATGTAATGATACAATGCATGCAAGTGTGACTGCATATAACCTGGGGTACTACCCAAGTATGAAACACATACAAAGAGAAAAGATTGTGGTACTACCCATGTATACTCAGGTGTCCCATACAGTATACTCACATCCCTTGCTACTGTAATGACAGCACATAGAAGCATGTTATGTACATGGAATTACATAAACTTATTAAAGATGTCATTACCCTGCTATTTGATCAGACTGGAATGTGATCACTGGTTACCAGAGCTGGGCTATGCTTAGCAAGTTTAAGCATTGCTTAAATGTAAATGCAAGGCAGATTTGCACAATGGTAAGCAAAGCCTACACTGTGTAAGCGCGTATTTGTTTAACCATACGTTAGCAGTGGTTACCGTTGTGCAAACCTGCACAAACCCTCTTAAAGCCACTTTAAAGCACATTAATCACCCTGTCTCCATCAGCCCTTGTTTTGCCCAGAAAAAAAATAAATAGCCCATGTAATACTTGAACTCAGGACCCTGTATACTATAGTCACAGCACTT
>NC_056727.1:385892302-386077302 GCF_019279795.1 Protopterus annectens | reverse complement strand
ACCTGGTAGCTGTCAGTAGTACTCGTTCATGACAGAAGTAGCCCCAGTACTTGGTAGTTATGTCCACCCCTCCTGGCATGTTTGTAAGGAGGTTAACTGTGCAGTCACCCATTAACCTGGAGCACTTGTCCATTCTGAGGCACTGTTGCAACTGCCTTATGTACACTGACAACCCTCCCCTCTAAACTCCAAACACACAGACCTGTGAGGGTTACCCATATATCTCCCAATGTTGACATATGCACTCTCCAGCGAAGACTGGACTAGCAGGTCATGAGGATATGATCAACTCCTGCACCACACTATGTATAACGCATAGTACACCATAAAAATGCACTTTGACAGCCATGACATGCAGTGAAAAACCACACACCCACCTTCCCAGTGGTACTCAGTGGACAATTACCCAAACAACAGAGACAGGCAAGACAGACACCCACTCAGACACAGCGACATGCAACACGTCAAGGGACACATATTTAACCTGCACAGTGTGCCCCTCACCCTAAGCTCCTAAGGCTAACCACCTTGCACAATACAGTGATCTTGAGCAACTCAGTACTGAGGCAGACACATATCCCACTCACAAAGTTGAATATGGAGCAGGAAACAGCCAAATATCTATCACATGCCAATATCCAATACATGACACAGCCAGTCATGGCACTCCACAACAATTACGAGTATCAATCTGTATCCATGTGGGCGCGAATGACTTGACAAGAGACATGGTTGAACTCTGTGATTATGTGGTCCAGACAGATGTGACAGTAGCCCTGGGCAATGTACCTCTGTCACCCAGAATGCTGCTGCGGTACTATCAACAGATTGACTGCAACATTAGCTTACATGTTATATGTCATTCTCAGGGGATCCAGTACCTCTCTGCTTGGGATGACATGATTGACAAAACCCAATGACCGGCCACAGATATCTTACATCCATCACCGCTGGATTTTCAGGTACTGACTACATGTCTTGCCTCTCTTATGATGCCTTATTAGGCAGTGTTCTTGATGTTATTACCACCATAATAGCTTCACATGTATGCAATCTGAGGGTCATGCTGCTCAACAGTAGACATCTGTCAAGATGCAGTAACTCAGAGCAGTTAGACTGGAGGACACATGTCTGCTGTAATAGAGAGGTGGTTCACAGCAGCAGACAGCAGACCTGCAGTATCAGGCTATGACGCATTCCACATCTGGCAGCCCCCAAACATGGATCATACCACATCTCTGCAGGTGGTGTTGTCTAACACTTCCAGACTAGTATCCCATCATAATGCATTTGAGATACTTCCAGTAAAACTGCCTGGGGTAATAGTGCAATCCAGACCATAGCTTTGGGTCTACATCTAGATCCCTAGACTGTCAATCCACAACACCCTGCCATCTATGATGGTCCAACACAACATTGACATAGTATGAGTCTTTAACTACCCCTCCATCACCTGGGGAAAGAAGCCAAGCACCAGTAGAGTGGCCCAACACTTCTGGGAGTCATCATTTCCATTGCCCTGGACCAGCTTATACTGACCCCCGGTACAGGATACAACAACCTTGACCTGTGTTGACTACTTATATATGGGACTGTTGCTCATCCACAGATGTCAATCCCTGAATGCTGAGATTCACAGAGAATGCAATCAACATGGAACTCAACATGTCAGCCACACCCCCACAAAGGTAACCACCTTGCAAAACCTCTCCAAAGCTGGCTTTTCAGCCATGAAAACAGGGATGGATGTCTTCACTGCACCCATGGCCATGGGAAATGGCTGCATGACAGTGGAATCATACATATATGCACTGTACAAACAGATGCATGAATGCATGGTACTAGCCAGAGCCAACCGCACCCAGACACTGTCCTCCAAACACTGGGAGAAAATGTGATGGACCCCTGCCATTACTAAAGTGTACATCAGAAGGAGAACACTGTTGCAGAGAAAGGTGGTGTCCCATGACTGTTGAACTCCCTTATTAGACTCAAACACAACTTTGGATCCCACATGGAATACCCTATGGGCAACTAAGATGGCAGATGCAGCAGACAATGATGACAGTCACAACAGCCTTTGATAGTTACTTCAACAACCTCCACAGCATCATACACAAGTGCTACGAGTTACTGCACAATGCTAATACCTATCCTGAGGCAGCAGATATAGGCCACAGTCTTGGCAACACATTTAATGCCAGCTTTAATCCTCTCTCCCCCTGCATGTGAAGTGCTGAGTGAATGTGTTCTCACATGCTGTATCCCATTTCCATTCTAGGCATCTGTGTGTCACCAGAATGTGGCCCTGCTGCATGACTATGGGGTAGGGCAGTGTGGTGACACATCCACCATGTCATAGGCAGGGTACAGTATGTGCATGGAAATCCCCGATCCGTAACACAGTGTTTGCATATTCCTCACAGATTATAGGGCTGAGGGTTGTACATTGACATATGTTGATTTGCGTCTGTTGTAGAATGGAGAATGGTACGTGTTGTGGTTTGGACACACCTCCGATTACTAATAACCACAGCCACAGGGGATATTCATCAAACAAACACACTGGGATTACTATTCACACACACACACACACACACACACACACACACACACACACACACACACACGCACGCACGCACGCACGCACACACACACACACACACACACACACACACACACACACACACACACACACACGCACACACACACACATATTTGCCAGTACTGAGATCCATAGGTTCATTGCTTCATAGGTGTGTAGTAAGCGAATGAGCCAGAAGGCTGTACAAGGCTAGCCCAAGGAATACACTGGCATCAGGCCACATGAAAATAGTCCCTAGTTTGGCTCAGGAGTATAGTCACTGTAGTGGTCCCCAGGGGTGGGTACTGCATTCCACATCCACTCATCCAGATTTCTACTGTGGGTGGCCAGTGATGTGCACTGCTGCACATGTATGTGATTTATATTCCATAATGTGGACAGTGTCTGGGTTGTGCACATGTTCCACATGCATATTCTTTGAAGTGTGGAAGTGTTCTTGAGGTTTCTGGGGCATGTTGTGTGGACAGATTGGTATCTTCAGATGTAGCACTCCTGACCTCATTTGTTGAGACCTGGCTATGTAACTGAGGTAGTGATTCCACCTACATAGACAGTATGATACAGGGATTCATTGGAGTTATTGGTTTCTGTCCATACAGGGCATGTGTATAAGGCATGGTATTACATTTATGGGTTACATTTGCAGACTCTACAGTTGTTGCAGATGTCCAGTGGGAAATATGACAAAAGGACCACTGTACACATTGATTGGGCTACTGAGGGGATGGAACAGGTTTCCGTGTCCTTGTACTTACTGCATAACACAAACTCTGTTAGGAGATTTAACACATCAAAGTACTTTCTGATGTCATTGGCACTGTTGTGATTGATAGGCATGTAGTCCACTGCAATTTCACCATGGGTAGTATCTGTGAGGCGATTTGCAGGATAACTACTGATATAGTGGTTGCTGCCTAGCCAAGCATGTTTGTGTATGATCTGTGGGTGGAGAGTGGCCTTTGAGTATTATAAGGGTTGCCTATATTGTTCACTAATCCATACTGTCACATAGTCATTTTACATAGCACTAGACATTTATGGCTGTGGATTGTCTACACCAACCTCTACTATGTTTGACAACTGTTTGCCTTGGAATATGGACATTAGGACATATAGGTCGTCAATATAATAATGCAGCAAAATCCACCTTACAATGGATCCTGTTATTACACAATCACACCAACACCCACACAGGATACCGATGACAGACACACACACTTACCCGTACTGAGTTTCAAACCCCTACCTAGCTATGAATTGCTACTACAGTGTTACATATTTATCGTGCACACCACAGGGCTTATATGTTGGAGAGCTGTCCAAAGGTATCTTTGAAGGTGAGTGACATCAGTAGCAGTATTAAAGGAGGGGTAAGGGAAGTGTAGTGTGAATGTCCACAAGATCAAGTGTCAACAAAGATGCACACACTCTTTCACACACACACACATTTTCATAGTTGTCAGGACCAGGATTACAACTCCTACTTAACTACTTTGCTACACTATAGTATTACACAGTTATCGCAAGCACCATGGAGCTTATATGTTGGAGAGCTGTCCAAAGGTATCTTTGAAGGTGAGTGACATCAGCAGCAGTGCTAAAGGAGGGGTAAGGGAAGTGTAGTAAGTGTGAATGACCCCAAAATCAGGTATCAACAAAGACACACATACTCTCTCACACAAACACACACATTTTCACAGTTACTAGGACCAGGATTAGAACTCCTACCTAACTAGTTTGTTACACTACAGTATTATGCAGTCATCATGAGCACCACAGAGCATTTAGGGCTGAGACTTGGCAAATGGTTATTTCAAGGTGACTGACATCAGCAAGAGTGCTAAAGTAGGGCAATGGGAGGTGTAGCGGGTGTGAATGACCTCAAAATCATTAATCTCCAAGCACACACACACACACACACACACACATACACACACACATACACACACACACACACACACACACTTTAACAGTTATGTCTGAGATTAGAACTCCTACCTAACTAGTTTGCTACAATACAGCATTATGCAGTTATCATAAGCGACACAGAGCTTATAGGGCTGAAACTTGCCCAAAGGGTTATTTCAAGGTGATTGACATCAGCAGGAGCACTAAAGTAGGGCAATGGGAGATGTAGTGAGTGTGAATGGCCTCAAAATCATTCATCACCAAATACAGTTTAACAGTTATCATGTCTGGGATTAGAACTCCTACCTAATTAGTTTGCTATACTATAGTATTACACGGTTATCATGAGTGCCATGGAGCTTCTAGGGGTGAGACTTGCCCAAAGGGTTATTTCAAGGTGACTGACAGCAGGAGTGCTAATATGGGCAATGGGAAGTGCAGTGTGTGTGAATGGGCCATAAATCATTCCTCTGGAAACACACACACACACACACACACACACACACACACACACACACACACACACACACACACACACACACACAGTCACACATAACTTTACACTTGACAGGACTGAGTTTACAAATGCTACATGAATACTTATTTGTACTATAGCACGGTTTCCCAAAGTGTGTGCTGCGGTGCCCTGGGAAGCCACAGCTTCCTCACAAGGGCACCGTGAACTAATAAGCTTAGCAGCAAAATAAACCGCTGCAGTGCCGCATCTGCATGAGGAACTTCATCAGGAGTGACTACCTCACCAAGCACATCCTGCAGCAGAAAGAGAGAAAAAGCTCTGTCACCTCGGCCACTACCTCATTAAGAACTGCAGCCTCAGCTGAGCACCCAATGGAAGATGGGGGTGCGGCAATGCAACACAAACATGGACATACTATAATTATTGAGAATAAACTAATAAATAAAGGAAAACTGGCCACTTTCTAATGGTACACACCTTGGAATAGACAGCAGGTGAAGTTCTGTAAAACACCATTTAGGCTTGTTTGAAGGATTTCCAATACTTGAGCTTAGCTTAATTTGTCACGTGTAAACATTGTATTGCACCATTCTGTCTACTGAGCATTACATACTGATGCTTTGTTCCATACTCTTTGCTTGATTACAAGTGGCTTTTTCCAAGGAGTAAAGAGAAGCTTGAGGGCCCAAGGAATTGCCACAGAGTGCCTAAAAATTTAATAATTGGAAAGCAAACAGCAACGATTGACTTCAGAGCATCCAGTGCATCGAACCATCATTAACTATTACCTAACTAACCTAATCAATCAAAAACATATGGGGATGGGGAGCAGTACAGAAGGTGGGTGATTAAGGAAAGCTTCCATACGGATGTGATTCTTAGTGCTGTGATTTTATTGCTACAAGATACCTACAACCTAACGTAACTGAAAATAATGGACATTGATCCCACCATACTGATATACCTTAGCCTGTATGACAAACATCAGTAGATGTCAACCAACACCATTTGGATGCATTTAGATGGGGGTTTCAAATACATTAGTATTCTGTTTATTTTCTCTTCTGTAATCTAGGATAGTTTGGCTGTCCATTTAATTTATATAGTAAGTATTAATAAAATTCACAGTATATTTCTCATTCGGACACTTAACTATAACATTTTGTTTTATAGCAAAAATTCTCCCCAGACTTGCTGTAAAATGGATCAGAAGCACCTCCATATATCGCATACCATGTAGTTGTAAACATGGATGAGGTTTGTGTTTTGGATATGAGTTCCTTTGCATTACCAGTACAAGTTTTTGTTGAGATGGGTGAAACTTTGCCTGTTAGTGATCCTATAAAGATTATATGCTCTTTTGACGGATACGGTGCTTCCTTTAATAAGCATTGGAAACTGAAAGTGCATCCCTGTAAACACACAGGGGAGATACAGCAGCTAATAAAGTTCCAAATAAGTAGCAGGAGCAACAGGTTTCATAAAGAGGTTACAGTCATGTCTGGATATGCTACCTATGAATGAGTAGCTGAAGGTTTTTTTTTGGGGTCTGCAGTAAGGCGTGTACTAGTAACAGGAAGAAAACCTGCAGTTTAGGGCTGGAGAAAGTGGGAGTGGCTTAAGTCCTAATCAGTACAATTGGGGCAAATGTGATAAAGTAACGTGATTTATTCCTTTAAGGCTGTCTTAAACACAGTTCATATATAAATAGCTGTCGGTACTGCGTGATTTTAGTGCTGAATTTGTTTTCAGAGATTGCATCAACTGAATATTGTCGTGATATTAAGTCAAGTGAAGTTTTTGAAGTATTTCTTTTCCTACCTATGTATATTTAAAATGGATCATTTTTGAAACAGTAATAAGCTTTGTGAGAGTGAAAATAAAGAGGGCACACCATCAACCAGTGGCAACAGTGTGAAGAAGTGCAAATATAGAAAATATGATGACAGTTATTTGGACTTTGGTTTTATGCCAACAGAAGTCAATGGTGAAGAGAGGCTGCAGTGTATACTGTGTATGAAAGTTTTGGCACCAGAGTGCATGCTACCAAGTAAGTTGAAATGCCATTTAGAAACCATTCATCCCAGCATGGCTAGTAAATCTCGTAACTACTTTACCAGGAAGTTACAAGAGTTAAATCAACAAAAAGGTAGTTTTTATAAGTAGGCATCAATACCAAGCATTGCTTTGCTAGCATCTTACAAGGTAGCACATAGAATCGCAAAATGTAAGAAGCCTCATACCATCGCAGAAGAACTAATTCTACTGGCTGCTGTAGATATGATGAACATTATGATCAGTGAGTCTGCTGGGAAGCTGCTTTTAAAAGTGCCTTTGTCCAATAACACCATCAGTCACAGAATACAGCACATAGTGGAGGACCTCAATGATCAGTTAATTAAAAAAATAAAAGGGAAGGAATTAGGTTGCAGCTGGATGAGGCCACAGATAATAATAGTGACACTCACTTGATTTGCTATGTACGGTTTATAGATGTTGATAACATTGTGGAAGACCTACTCTTTTGTAAAAGTATCACTGCTGGTGCTAAGGCTCAAGACTTGTTTGAGATCCTTGATACTTTTTTATCCGAAAATAATTTGGAGTGGACTAAGTGTCTTGGTGTCTGTACTGATGGTGCTCATTTTATGTCCGGCTGTTATGGAAGATTGCAGGCACTTATTCGAAGCAAAGCCCCTGATGCACTTTGGACCCATTGCGTTATTCACAGGGAAGCACTTGCATCAAAATATCTGAATCCTACATTGAACCAGGTTGTAGAATATGTAGTGAGTGTAGTAAACTTTATAAAAACTCGGCTGTTAAAGGCAAGGTTTTTCAAAAAACTATGTGAGGATATGGGATCTGAGCACACGACTTTGTTGTACAACAGCACTTTGCAATGGCTCTCTTGTGGTAATGTTTTGTCTCGTAATTTTGAAGTGTGACAGGAAATTTATATTTTTCTTAAAGAGGAAGACCACAAGTATACCGAAAATTTTGTGAATGAAGATTTTGTGGTAAAACTAGCATATGTAAGTGATATTTTTGAAAAGCTGAATGCTCTGAATGTGTCCCTGCAGGGAAGCAGCATGCACTTTTTAAAGTCAATTGAGACAATTTCAGCTTTTATGAAAAACAAACTATGGAAAAGAAAACTGAATGAAGACGGAGGCAAAGAATGTTTCCTCTTGTTGCAACAGTTTTTGACCTCCAATGGACTTGATTTGTCACGAGGTATGAAATCCATTTTTGAAGAACACTTATCACAGCTTATCACCTGGTTTGAGAAATATTTTCAAAATGATAATATCGATTAATTTGCATGGTTTCAAGAGCCATTTAATGCCAGTGCTCCATCTGAATTTACTGCTGCAGAAGAAGAAAATCTTATTGAGTTGTCTTGTGACAATACATTGAAAACAAAATTTAGCAGCATAGAATTAACTGAATTTTGGATATCTGCAAAAGATGTATGTCCCCTTCTGAGTGGTAAAGCTCAGAGAATTTTAATTCCATTTGTGACTTCTTATTTGTGCGAAGCTGGGTTTTTGGTGGTCGCTGTGATAAAAACTAAGCATCGAGTGAAAACCAATATGGAGAAGGGAATGAGAGTGGCTGTGTCCAGTTTGATTCCAAGATTTGAGAAAATGTGCAGTGATCAACAGGCTCATCCATCCCACTAATTATAATTAGTTGAATTTGTTCAATTATATTTTTTTGTGATCTTAAATACCTGTGTTATTAATTTGTTCAATTACAATTACCTTTATTTCTGATCTTAAATAGGTGTATTTATTTTTACCTAACTGGCCCTTTTAATTAAAAAAAAAATATTAGCTATTTTGCAAAGTATACTTATAGGTTCATAGGTTGATACTAGGCTATCGGCCCTAGGGTCTATACAAGCCTAGCCATAACAATTCCCTGGCTATTTCTTCCCACACTATGTACGTCCCTGGACCCGTCTAGCAGGGCAACTGACGTGATCCCCGGGGTGAATTTCCTTTCTCCCATCCAATCGTCAAGGTTCCTTTTGAAGAGGGCCAAAGAGGCGCGCTGCTTGACATGTATGGGCAATCTCTTCCAGAATCTGGGGAGTCTCTGGGTCAGGAACCTATCCCTCCAGCATGTTTTGTTTATTATGATGACAAGGTTTAGATCCCTGGAGCATATGGCTCTGAGGGATTGGGATTTCTTTAAATGTAGCATGTCCAGCAGCTCTGGGTTTGACATGGCCTTGTATGTTAAGCAGAGATTTCCTCTGAGTAGACGATATGTGACAGAGTATAGCTGGAGTTTTTTAAGGCAGTCAGCATAGAGCATTTGCTTTAGGCCAGTGATTCTTTTAGTGAGGTATTTCTGCGGCCTTTCCAGTTGTTGCAGATGTCTTGAGTGGTACATACCAAATGGGGCATTGTATTCTATAATGGGTCTAATGAGGGATGAGTACAGTGGCACAATGACCTCATTTTTTCTGGATGAAAAGCCCTTAGTGATGAGGTGTGCCACATAGAAGGATTTCCTGACTGCTGCGGCGATGTGGTTATCGAAGGTGAGACCACTGTCCGCATGTGTTCCTAAGTCTCTTATCACACTTTCCATGTTTAGTGTACTGCCACCTATGTGGTAATTCATGGGTGCATCTTTTTTCCCAAAGGGGATAACTATACATTTCTTGGCATTGAGCTTGAGTCCATGGCTCTTGCACCAAGCATCTGTTTCTGTAAGGCCCTTTTGTAGAGTATCCACATCATTTGGGGATTCAATAATGGCCCCCAGTTTGCAGTCATCTGTGAACTTTGTTAGCCAGAGTCCCTTAGTGTTGGCCTGTACGTCAGAGAAGTAGATACCAAACAAGTGCGGTCCCAGGACTGAACCCTGAGGTACTCCACTTGTCACTGGTCTGGAGATGGATTTGGAATCAGCTACTTTTACAGTGTGGGTTCTGTCAGTAAGCCAGTTGGCAACCCATCCAGTGACATAGGGATTAATGCCCAGCTTAGTAAGTTTATCTATGATTCCAGTGTGGGGATGGTGTCAAAGGCCATGGCGAGGTCCAGATAGGCTGTGTGGACCGCATTACCCTTGTCCACAGCTCTGGAGACTAATTCGAAGAAGTCAATCAGGTTCAGGAGACAAGATCAGCCCTTCACGAAACCAAACTGGGTGAGGTCCAGTGTTTGAAGGTTACCAATGTCTTTGTTTATAAGTTCCATGATAATACGTTCAATGGCCTTGCAGATCAGGCTCATCAGACTGATGGGGCGGTAGTTCCTGGGATCCAAGCTGGATTTCCCCCCTTATGGAGTGGGATAACTGTAGCTGTGTGCCACTCAGTGGGCATGAAGACTGAGGTGAGGGCATGATTAAACATGACACTTAAGTGAAGTACCAGTTCATTTTGTAGTTCATGTAGTACACAGTCTGGGATGTCATCTGGTTCCATGGATGCTGTATTCTTAGCTTGGAAAGTGCATTTTTTAGCTGTGTGGCCGTTATTACCGGAATTTGGCAATCTTCTGGTATTGAGATGGGCCATTTAGGGATTGAGAGGGGGTGAAGTTGGTACTGAATCGATGTGCCAGGATATTGGCTATATCCTTGGGATCAGTATATTTAATGCGATTCTGTTGTAGCTCAGAGCAGATCTGAGCATTGCCATTTAGATACTTGACATAGTTATAGAATGCCTTGTGGTTGTCTTTGAAATCTTTGGCAATTTTATTTTTGTAACTAGCTCTGGAGGATTTTATGAGGGATATCAGCTTCTTACTGAGGCTGGTAAGGGAGTTTTTTGCATCCTGGGATTTTCCTCTTTTCAGCAACAGTTTCTTCCTTTTATTTTAAAGTTTGTTTATGGCAGGGGACCACCAGATTGGCTTCTTTTTTTGGAGAAGAACATCTTGGTTCTATTTGGGATGGCACGTTTCATGCATGAGTGAATATGCTCATACAGTATCTTAGTGTAGGACTGAGCAGTCGAACGTTCAGTTCCCGTCTGCAGGGGTGTCATGAAGTTTGTCACTTCTGACTTGAGTAGCATGACGTTGGCTTTGGAGAAGTTTTTTATGGAGGTTTCCTTACTGGGGGGGGAGCGGGGGTGGGATGTGGATGTTAAGAGTGATTAGCTTATGGTCTGACCTGACCAACGAGGGGGTGACCATAGGTGTGGAGCATCGATTTCCCATGTTGGTAATGACCAGGTCTAGGATATTGGAGCCCCTGGTGGGACTATGGATTAGTTTATCCAGGGCATTGGAATTTATGAATTCCAAGAACTGTTGGGCAAAGGTGTTGGTACATGAGTAGTTTTCCCAGTTAATGGCAGGGTAGATGAAATCACCCAGTATAAGGGTGTTTAGTTGTATCTTAATATTTTTCAGTATGTTTAGAAAGGTGTAGTGAGAATCTTGGGGCATGGTTGGGGGATCTGTAGCAAGCTACAATTTGGATTGCAGTCTTGCCTAGTGTTAGTTGCACCTGGAGAATTTCAGATGTATTGTGTTGGGCAACTAGCCTGGTGGTGTGAATATCCTTGGTGAATACGGACACTCCTCCACCTTTAGTGTTTTGATTCTGGTTTGGTTGCCAAAATGTGTGGTAAGGGTTGTAGCCTGGTATTACAGGGATGCTCTCTGGAGCCTTGAACCAGGTCTCAGTTACTGCACAGATATCAATGTTCTCCATTTTTAAGAGTGCCTCGAGAGGGTGCATTTTGAGGTTTAGACTTCTAGCATTGAAAAGCATTACCTTCAGATTTTGCATGCTTGTACCTGTTACGGTGGTGGTTTTGTCCTTTGAACTTTGCCCAAAAAAGGCACTATAGGGGTGAAAAGAGCCTTAGCCAATAACCTGAATTCCAGAGGCGACAGGTGCAGACCATCTCTGGCAAAGCATTGTAGTCTGTTGATCATGTCATCCCAGGCAGACATATACTGGATCCCCTTTGAATGACACCAGAAGCTTAGCCAATTGTTGAAGTCAATCATTTTGTCCATATATTGTGGTATCATTCTGGATGAAGGCAGGATGCTACTCAGAGCTAGGGTCATACCTGCCTGGGCCACATGATCTGAGAGCTCTTCCATGTCTCTTTTCATGTAGTCCAGGGAGGTACATCTCAAGTCATTCACTCCAACATTGACTTGTTAGAATTTGATGGAGGCGTGCCTTGGGAAAACCGGGATTTAGCAAGGGAACCAAGAATCAAAAATGTTTGGGAACCACTGTACTATAGTGTTACACAGTTATCACAAGCACCACAGACAGAATTGGGCTGAGGACTACCAAAAGGAATGCCTACAGTGATTGACATCAGCACATCATGTGATATCAGCTAATTGGATGTATGGTGGGTGGGACAGGCCTCATAATGAAGATCTCTCTGTCACTGTCTGTCTCTCTCTTGCCCACATTTCTGTGTGTGTATGTTTGACATATTATATTCTGTTGGCCTTAGATATGTGTGAGTATTCCTATCCAATGTATGTGAAGCATAAATGGTGTACAATCGGGTGTGTGTGCACAGACATCTGCAAATGACAGATATGTGTAGTCCACTGTGTTGTCAGACATGGGCTTAATTTCTCTAAGTGTAGGAGCATGCCCAGTATGAATTTCTGTGTTGCGTGTGGGAATCCATTCCAGGTAGGGTTTTACTCCAGTCCAGGGTTTGGTGTTCTACACCTACAGCTAGCAAACTGTTTCTACAGATATCTGTAGATAGGTTGACAGTATGGAGTCACAATGAGCGAAAGATAGGGGGATACTGTAACTATTGCTGTCTGTGCTGCTCGTGTTACATGGTTGGTGTTAGCAGAGATATTCAGACATATGTACTGTTTTACACTGTGATGTATTATGTCATCAACTACTGACAGATATAATTATTTTCTCACAGTTATTTACTGAGAAATACAAGATGAATAAAGCTGAGTCTAGTATTGTGGGCCGCAGCCTACATATTCTTGCACACTCCTGCCATTCTGGAGAGATAGCTGCAGACACTTGCTGATGGGTCTGTGTAAATGGTCCAGCACCTTGGTAGTATGGTGGCTGAGGATCCCCTTCTTGTACATATATCGACTTAACCAGAATGGCCATATCCTGCTGTGGCCATACCACTCAGTTGTACAGATTCACCCAGGTTACCCATTGGCGAGGCTCATATATCTGGTCAGTTCCCCTTCACATTGTGGTTTATGAGCAGCTTTGTAACCACCCATTAATGGTTTGCAGGCAGGGGTAATATGGGGACACATCAGAGTTTCAGACTTCACAGACTTTATGACGTCCATGCTTCTACAGCCTCCTCTGTTATTCTATCCTCTTCCTAACAATATGCAAGCGATATCTGAGAAGTATCCCTATAGTTGGCCATTCATCCCAGCAGTATTTATGGATTGGTCCACAGTTCTTGCAGTAGGACATGGGGGCATGCTACTGGGATTTGTCAACATGGCCTTGCATTTGTGCTCTGTTGACTGTGTTAGGTTGTTAGTTAGGACCCCATGAGATACCATACATTGGCACTATGGGTGAGACACAGGCCTTTGACAGAGGACTGTAGGCCATTTCCTACATTCCCAGGCTGCGAGCCAGTAGACTATCCTGGGGTGACAGGGTAAGTGTTTGAGGTGTTACTGGCAATACTTCCTGTCCATATTGATCCATTGGTCTGGATGCAGACAAGGTGCTGCTTACAACTAGGGACACACCTGCATAGGATATCTCTTCAACATGCTGCATTCTGTGGGTATTCCCATACAGAAGTGGGGTCATACTGTACTCATTCCCAACAGCAAGGATATGACCTGTGATAAACTTGTGGCTGATGGTGGGATGAGCTGAGTGCATGTGTGATATGGAAGCTACTTGCAGCTGACTCACAGATATACCTGGGACATTCCCCTTATGCTGCCTTGTGAGTGGACATAGGCAGTCTCTCATTACTTTATAACGGTGCCTTTTGTGGTCTGCCAGTGATTGACCCGACTACATCAGTATTCTATACTACACAGACAACTAATGTGCTGCTAACCTGTATGTACAATTCCAAAGGTGTGTGAAGTTGACAGTTACATTTTATGTATTCTGTCTAGGGTACTTTCTCCTGTATACTGTGTGTATGTCTGGGCCTACATTCATGGTATGTCCATCTTTGATGACAGTGACGGATATTGACATCTGAACAGTGAGTATGGATGACTGCTGACATGGGTATCACTGAGAAGCATTGTGGTTGGTACTGCAGTTGTCGGAACATGGCCCTGTCAACCACAGTACTGCCCACAGGCCACTTAGTCACAACCCTCCATGCCTACATGCTGACCACTTCCAGACAATATTGAACACACAACAACCTAACACACAGACCCCTGCATATTGTACAAATGCAACAATCTATCCTGTAGATTGGGCCAGCTCGGGCAATCTGTGCTCCACTGATATTACTCCTCACACTTACATGTTATTGCATTTCTACATAGGATTGTGGGGGGGCACACCTGATGACTTTAAACATTTGCTATGACTGTACTGGTATTTCAGGTACTCTGTTGGCTTCCATTTCATATTGTATTCTGACCTATCATGTGAACTGGAGGCATATCAGTAGAGTACAGATCTTAGGTTTTATTGACCTACATTTTAGTTTCAGACTTCTTACCCTTCAGAACTAACATACAACTGCCAGACCTGTTGTAGTCTGTCTGTGTAGGTCTGGAGGGGGGGCTGTTCACCACTGCCATCATTTGGAGGCCTGTCCTG
This sequence comes from Protopterus annectens, assembly GCF_019279795.1. Lineage (NCBI taxonomy): Eukaryota > Metazoa > Chordata > Ceratodontiformes > Protopteridae > Protopterus > Protopterus annectens. The sequence goes on along the minus strand of NC_056727.1, from coordinate 386,062,540 downwards.
CTAGCTGAGGCTGGTGGTGGGTATGTGAGCCTCACTGACATGCACGTGTGTGTCCTATGGACACCCACAGTTATTTAGGCTACCACATGTACTGCGGTGGGATTTGTCACCTTGTCTAGTACTGCCTAGTATGTTGACACCAGTATTTGTTATGGATTTTATCCTGCCCCTATAGGTGTCCACTATCTGCTTCCATCCTATTCGGTCACCCAATTCCCTTGCATGCTTTTATCCATACCATAGATACAACTATCAGAACATACTACTCCATTCAGTAAATGATAGAAAGAGTGACTTACCTTGTGGCTGGGCCAGTATTGAGGACGGTGCTGGAGGGCTGACTATGTCGGATGCACATAGTACACTCCCTATACATGGTAAACCACAGGTAGTGTCATGGTTGGCATCCCTTTTACTGTATGTGCGAGTCAGTCAGAAGTGTCATTCCCTGGGTCCCTACCATGTCAGTGTATGTGCTATGTGTTGCCTCTTTGCCAAGCCTGGGCATACTGGGCACGCCTCCTTCTGCCTACAGGTGCAGGCTCAGATAGTTCCTCCTCCAAGTAATTCTGTGCCTGTGATGGCCTTGGCAATGGTGGGGGGGGGGGCTGTGTGGTTTACCCCATGCTGTTCCTGATGCAGCTGTTTCCACAGGATCATATTGTGTAGTATGGCACATATTATGAACATTTGTGTACATGTAGTTGGAGAGTGCTGCAAGGCTCCACCGGATATGTCCAGGCAGTGGAACCGTAACTTGAGCATCCCAAACGCATGCTCTATAATGATTCTGGTTTGTGTGTGTGCCTCATTATGGAGTTTTTGTTCAGGTGTGTGTGCATTTCTGAGGAGTGTCATCAGCCATGGCTCCAGTACATAGCCAGCATCTCCCACTAGGTGGCCATATGGGATGACCCCACTGACAAATGTCTGGTACAGTTCCCATTCAGCTAATACAAGATTGGTGTAGCTATTGGCACATGCCGTGCCCATAGCTACACCTATCTTATGAAGGTAATAGTCATCCCTGAAAACAAATATACTGTTCTCCAGGATAATTAACTGAATGGGAGTATACATCATTTTTACGAAATAATGAATACAGCAAACACATATTATGGTATACCCGTTTTGTTGATGATATGTTTTTTCTGTGGGGGGGGGGCGTCCTGCAAGAGTGAGATCTGTTCTTAGAATATTTACATACAACAACAACATTCCTGAAGTTTACTTGTAAGTGTTCATTAGAAAAAATTGAATTTTTGGATGTGCTTGTTAAGAAGTCTGAGATTAACAGACTGGAAACCAGCGTATACAGGAAACCAACTAGGAGAAATTCTTTGGTTCATAAAAACAGTATGCACCCAAAACATATTGGTAAGAATGTTATGAGGGGGACAGATTCTAAGAACGAGGAGATTTAACCATAGTGACACAGCTGACAGCAGCTCTGCAAACCCCTGGGGAAGAGTTTATAGAGAGGAGGCATTCCAAGCATGAGTTTGATATGTGTGTAGTGGATCTACTTAAAGAAACAGGTAAGAAAGGGAAAGCATACTTTTCATGACAGGAAGACCCAGGAACAAAGACAAATAGCACTGAAAACAATAAACTTAGATTCCTTATTTCTTTCGCTAGTGATGTTAAGATTTTCTGTGAAGTCTTTAAAAGGACTTGGAACATCCTGAAAGCAGTGGAAGAGCTAGAACAAGTGATAGATGACACACCCAGCTTTTCTTTTAAGAGCAAATAAAATTTCTTAAATGTCAATTATGCTATAAAACACAAGGGACTGGAATGAAGAACATCTCGCAGAGACGAGGCACTTATATATGCGGGAAATGTACAGCCTGCAAATGTATACATTCCTGCACCACCTTTACACATCCACAACTGCATTTTGAGATTCAGGCAAAATGTTATGCAGACTGCAGAACCAGAAATATAGTATATTTTAGTTTCTGCCAAGTGTGCAAAGCTTTTTACATAGGGAAGACTAACAGAATGTTAAAGGATCGCATACTAGAACATGTCGGGGATATACGTAACAAGAAGGAAAGGAGTGCCTTGGCCAAACATGTGGAAACAGAAGGGGCACGACACACATTTAAATTCCTTGTACTAGAGATTCTTGAAGAAGGGGTTAGAGGAGGGGACATAAGGAATAGGACTGATGCAGCAGAGCAAAGGTGAATTATGAGGCTGAACGCTGATAAACCACCAGGGATCAACAAAGCTGTCTCACTAAAACCCTTCCTCAAAGCAAGGACACTTAGACATTAAATGTAGCAAGAGAAAGCATCATATTCTTCTTTGTATTTTTAAATAAAACACTTATGTTATTTTGCATTTTTATGTAACAAGGTTTCTGTCACATGGAGTGTGAATATTCTGAAGGTTTTTCAAAGACGTTAGTAATGCTATTGATTGGTTAATTGTATTTTAATTAAATTCACCTGTTATTGAATAAGTATGTGGTTAAATAAGATGAAATAGTTAGTAACAACAGTCTGATGAAGAGGTCGGTGTGATCGTGAAAGCACTTATTTATTTCCAGTACTCTTTAAAGTTGTGTTTGTTACAGCCGTAGTGGTTTGGCTCAGCTTTTTCACTTGGAGCTCTTGCACTATTCCTGCACTCCGTCCAGAGCTTGCTGAATCCGGGGGAGAAAGTTTAAAGATAAATATAAATATAATTGGGCAGGAAAATAACTAAAATAAAAATCTATCAAGATGTAAGTAAGATTATTATTAATAATTTTGAAAAAGCAATTGAAAAAATGTTCTTTTTTCTTAAACATTGAATGAAAGTTTTTTTTTTACTTTTGAGGATAGGTTAATACTTATTAAAATGATTATATTACCTAAGAATATATGTGTGTGTGTGTGTGTGTGTGTGTGTGTGTGTGTGTGCATGTGTGTGTGTGTGTGTGTGTGTGTGTGTGTGTGTGTGTGTGTGTGTGTGTGTGTGTGTGTATATATATATATATATATATATATATATATATATATATAAAACTGTGACTCTTTCTTTGCGCAGCCTGGTGAGTGGGACATCTGTGTGTCTCACAATAGAATGTCATATGACTAAAATATTGGGTTATGTGGTGGTTTCACTATGGGCTTAAAGGTAGAATTGAATTAAACTGCTTCCTTATAAATCTCATAGAATCAATTTCTACCTTGTCTGGGAGACCCAATATTAAGGGAGTACTCCTTCATACACAATTCTCAGTATCATCCAACTTAGTCTCCAAGGTAGAAACATGGCTCTTCAAGTCTGGAGAGTTTTTTAGTATTTGTAGCAATCATGGTTCATTATTCCCAAAGCTAGCTTTGCTGTCGAATACACATTTGCTGCACTGGTCCATTTGCTATTTATGTCTTACAACCACACCTATCATTTCCTGTACATCACAGATAGTGGTTTGCATGAGAGCAATTAATGTTTTGAGAGAAGCCTGAAAAGTCTTTATACCCTCTGGTAATGTCTCCATGCTGGCTGCCATATTTACAGTATGTACAGGGACTTAGAAGACGCTGCCAAAATGTACTCAAACATATAGGATCAGCTGGATGTGTGAAACACAGTTACAGAACTAAACATTAGGCACTTAAATGCATAATCTAAGCTAAAAGTACAGTTATACTCTCTTACAACATGGATGACTGGTAGGAAGAAAGCATAACAAAGGTGCTTCCACATATATGTCAGGTTTGCCCCTGAATATGACCAATAGTTTTACATGTGTATCAATATGAGGTTCAAGAACTGATTGGCATGTTACTCCATGGTATCAGGTGAAGGCCTATCCAGAATGTAACAAGAAACTGTGCAAGTATGACCCATGACATGGAAGATTTAAGAAGATATTGTAATTTGCATATGTGGCACGTTATGACCTGAGATATGAAACGAAGTATCCTCTGCAAGCTGAGAAGAATAAGTATGAAAAGTGAAAGAGTCAGCATGACATGTAGACTCCAGGTGTTACTGATTGCCATTTATGAAAAGTTATGGACAATTCGACATACATTAATATTCATATTTGACTTAATACAGTAATGGACTTGGTGGAAGCAGCAGAGTACATATGGCTCAATACAAGGACAAGACGGTAGTAAGCAAGGATATGAAAAGGATTTGGGTAGCATATAAACATCAAGAGAGATGTATCATTGCCTGCTGTATAAGTTAAGAATATAAGTAATATGTTGAAGAGTATATCAATATAAGGACAGTAATTTGAGTGGCGTGACTGTCAATAATGTTAAATGAAGGTGTATTGGACATGAAGCTTGGGACACTGCAGGTATGATGCTGCAGTCTGGTAGATTTAGGGAGATAGCTGACATTTTTTATCAGAATACAGAATATGAAGCATTTTTGATATTTCATACAGTTAAGACAGTAATGCCAATCACTGACCATTGCAACTGTGATTATGTCTTTTAGCGCAAGGTGTTCTTAATAAAATTACCCAAAGAAGGGAGTTGTAATACACAGGGCTGCAGATGCTGATGAATGTTTTCTTTGCCATTTTGAGTAACACCAATATATATTCTTTATCTTAATAATGATATTAAAAGACAATAAGGCTCTTTTCTAAGAATCAAGATACAATTGACATGAATAACAAGGTATGCACAGTAAAGTAGTCAGTGTTGCATTTACAGTCCATGGGCTTTCTCCAATAATTTTGTGAATAGTTATGGGAAATATGGCATATTTCTTGTATTTGTGTTGACATGCCAATGGACATGGACACAACTGTATGCATATGACACAATGTAAGCACACAGCAATAAAAAACAGTAAAAAGGAATGGGTATCGTGGACATATTCAGAAATATAACTCTTTATTACAGCAATTATGAATATGAAAAAGTCATATTTTCATGACTCAACACAACTGTGTGAACTGTCCATGGATGAAGGCTACCATCAGATAAAACTACATTAAAATATAAAACATTTTCTAGTAATTCTTTCCCAACAGAAATATATGGTTTCAGAAACTTTGAGTGTTGTTTGGAAGAATCTATATTCAAAGGAAATAAGTAGAGTATTCCAAGGGACAAACATTTTGGTAATTTTATCCAGAATCTTTTTTTAATTATTATCCTCTGTTTCTTCACCTTTCTAAATGAATCCCAAGATTTTCTGATTCATATGTGAAATTAAAATCTAAAGAATGTGATGCATTGGTATCTCTAGTTAGTAGAAATACTTAGATTTGTGAATAGCAAAAGTTAATTCAGATATTGCTTGAAATTGCTGACTAATGGAATATAGTTCTTTTAAAGAAGTATGGGAATCTGTTACTGTTAACATAACATTTACAAAAAAACATTAATTTGAAACCATAGTTGCTTCCAATAGTTATTCAATGAATCCTGATATTAATCTTTATTTGAATGGAAATACTTTTCCATAAAATCATGACCCCTATTCTTTAAGTTTTAAATGATGAGTTTGCTAGACTTTCAAAGTTAGTGGGTTTCCAAATGTCTATGTTTGTGTGGTTGAAATGTGTTTCTTGTCGAAATAATATGTGAGGTATAATTACATTATAGTATTTTAAAAAAATCATCTATTTACCTTATTATTTAAACCACTTATATTTAAAGATAAAAGTGTGTGATACATTAAAATTTAAATAAGAATGTTTGCTGAATTTAGAATGGCATAACAAAAACCATAATGAACACAACTATATTCTTTTGAGTCAAGGTGACTGTTTAAAATAGATTGTTGTTGTGTCACCGCTGTTATTACTAAAGTATGTCAAATGGAATATCAATCCCAAAAAGAATAATAAAAATTAAAACTAGTTGTATTACAGCTTCACAGATTATACATCAAATGGAATCAAAGATTCCTAGTTTGATTACAGAACCAGTCACACTACCTAATAGCCAAAAATAACCAAAGTTAACAGATTTCCTAAAAAATGACCAAGAAGAATAAAGAGTTCCGCATTAGTAAATGAGATTACTGATGTAAACTGATGCTTAAAGATCTGAATACTCAAAATGAAATCATAAACAAGATGTTAAGTTGCAAAACTGCATTATAAATAGGATCAGCCAAAGTAGAATTCTTAAGACTGATTCAATTATTTCCCCAGCCTCTTTCTTCTCCTTCTCCCTGCCTTTTCTTGATGTTGCAATATGCTATATTACTTTTATGTAATGTTTTATTATGCTGTTGTTAACATGTTTATGTACTCAAAATTCTTATTCTTTTATATCCCTTCATATTTGCAGTATGTGCTATATTTTTCTCATATTGCATTATGTTCCTTTTTTTGATTAGCTGTCTGAGTGTTTCAGTAATAAGCATTATAGTAAAAATCAATAATGAAGATGGAATTCTGTCATACGCATTAATTATATGCATAATTTTTTCATAACAACAGGATTCCTTCCTCCTATCCTATGTGTAGCTGTCATTATTTTTATACTTTGAATATGAGACTATGAATTATTTTGTTTGACAACATCAGTGTCATTTTGAATCAGTAATCATTCCTGCCAGTAAGGATATATAATCAATTGGTAGCACACTGTTGTTGTTGTTGTGTCTTTCGGCTTATCCTGGTTAGGGGGTCGCCACAGCGGAACTCCGGTCCGCTAATGTTTGGTAGTGGATTTTTACATGCCGAGTTACCAGCCCTGATGCACAACCTTCAATGAAGGCACGCCCATTCACGTATGCCTCCACACAGAAGATGCTCTAGCTGAGAATCGAACGGAACAACGTCTTGCTGTGATGTGACAACACTACTGCAGCACCACTACTGCGGGAATTGGTATATAGATTAAATGTTATACCTTGAGGACTAAGAAAACTAAGTATCACCACCAAACTCTATGACTGCAGTGATGAAGAGATTTGAATTAAGATGATTTGCAATGGTATAGTGTGCAGTGTGTAATTGGTAGCACACTGTACCATTGCAAATCATCTTAATTCAAATCTCTTCATCACTGCAGTCATAAAGTTTGGTGGTGATACTTAGTTTTCTTAGTCCTCAAGGTATAACATTTAATCTATATATTTGCAAAGTGCTAAGATACTGAAATACAGATAAGGTAAAATAATTGTAGCTTGAGGCTATAGGTTAGTGCATTATAAAGAGAATAACATGTCATTTTTTGTTTGTTTTGCTAAAAATAATGCACACATATGGTAACACAAGCTACCATGTATAAGTTGCAAATGAGAAGAATGCAATTACTTGTATATGATATCATTGACAAAATAATTTAAAACCCTAGTTTGAAGAACAAAGTATTTAGAAAACAAGGAAAATTAAATTTGAAATTACCCAAACAAAGGCAGTATCTTGCTAAATCAGACTGATTTATTAATAAACAGATAGTGATAAAATTAATTTGTTTATTGAGCCTCACTGACACCAGCTAGACTGATTCTCTACAGCTTTCAATATGAGTGTTAGATGTTAAGCCAACCTGGATGTTGCACACAGAGGTACATTAGTAATGGTGCAGATTTCATTTCAAGAACTGAAAATACTTTTTCACTTGTTGAAATTCACTTAATAAATATAAATTCAAACAATGCCTTCAAGTTTAGAAAAAAAAAGTAATGGCCCTATGTTTCTGTAGGATTTTGCCCCACTTCTGAGCTGTATAACTTTGAGGTCACACAGCTTCACATAAAAGCTTCATATGCAAGAGGAATATTTAATTTGTTAAATAAACCAAGGCTATCCATTTCTCAGCCCCATGCTGTCATGACAAAACTTCTGATTGGCAGTATGATGAAGAGATGCTCATCAGACTTTATTAAAATTACTGATTGCAGACCATTAGTGACGTCACACAGTTATTCCTGCAATTGTGACAACTGAGACTAAGACTAATATACTTGAATGAAGCTTTACATTTTCATACGTTTGAGGTGCTCCAAACATTTACCTTAAAGCATGTACCTTAAAATTTCCATGTGAATATTGTTGGTTAGGAACTGCAATTAAGAACGTTACTGGTTTATCAACAGGAAGGATTAAAAAACACAGATTACTTTAGGTGTGAAAAGGCATTTAAATTCTTTACAAGAATTATTTATAGAGTAAGATGCAATAATAAGATAGTCAAATAGCAATATTTAATACTGTTGTATTTCAGTCTAATTAACATTTATAATAGTGCTGTATCTCATGACTAATTAACATTTATTTTTATGACTAATTAATATTTATATTACTGCTGTATCTCATGACTAATTAACATTTATAAGCAATATGCAGCATTTAGTGATCGAGCTGCAGAAATAGCATGAATAGTTTTCCAACAACGGTTTTAATTAGAATTAACCCAGAGCAGGATGACTTTTACATTGGCAGCTGAGGAGTAAAGAACTGATCCTGAAACATCAGGCAACCATTATTACAATGTCTGGTGGGATGTTAATACAAGTTTCTCATTTTTGAAGGTATATTAGCATTTTACAGTTCTGTAGGATTAATTTATTTTGTATAGCATTTGACGGAGCCTACATAAAATAATTCATAGAGCTAAGGATTATGGTGATAACGTTATGTTTCCTCTACCTGAAATAGTATTATTGTGTATGAATGACTTAAATGACTGAATACAATAAGTGTAGCTTGAGGTGATGTTCATGCATATCTAAAGGATTAAGCTGTCATCTCAAGGAGCTCTGTTTTCAAATAATATATCCTTATGCATTAAAATTAGAGTATTAGTAGGTTTAGTCTGCTGAGTATTAAAGACATCTAAAGTCATGATTAATATTTAGAAGGGCTTTGGCCTGCAAGATGAACATTCAGATAAATCATTCATAGGTTTATGGATTATAAAGGTGACATTATGTCTCTTTCCATTAAAATGGTATTATTATGTAGGAAAGAGTCGAATAAGTAAAGTAAAATAATTGTAGCTTGAGGCCATATGTTAGTGCATTTTTAAGAGATGAAGATGTCATTTTATTGTTTTATTTTTAAGTACTGCTACAGTACATTTTATTCTAGAGGAAAGATATGTTTATAAGCATTGTTGCGTACCTGGAGTAATAGTTGTATATGTACTACTTTTAAGAAATTATAACACTTTAAATTGCTATGTATAGAGTTATTTGTATGTGTACTACTTTTAAGAAATTCTGACACTTGATATTGTTATGTTATACAGTTATTTGAAAGATTATGATTTTAAAGTAAGTGATAACACATTTTAATGTATCTTGAACTGTTATATTAATCAAATTTATACATCTGTTCCAAACTCTTTCAATATAGTGATGGGAAAGTTTATTTTTCCTTTCCATGCCAATGCCGTAAATGCCTGAAGAATTATGAAATAATTCTGTAGCCTTAGTTTTTCCAAGTTCGTGTCTAGTTTGTGGTCAATAAGAACATGGTCTCTTGTGAAGAGATCTGAGGAATTCTTTGTGCACTGATCAACCACATTGAATTTTTAATCTACAAGTGGAATATAATAATGTATGAGGAAATGTTCTTCATTCCAGAGTATCAACGTTATATGACCTGTGGTATAAATAACCTTCACAAAGATTTCAGAGTATCCAGTGACATATTAGTAACAGTGCCAGGACTTCATTTATGTTTCTTGAAATTCCACTATTTGTGGTTTAAACAAGGTATAACATCTTTTAGTCTTGTAAAATAAGTGGACAAACTTTACATGTCGGGGTGTGGGATGCAATGACATGTTGATGAGAGAAAATAGTGTACTATATTTTGATTCTTTTAAACTGTAACTAATGAAGACAATAGTGTATATGGTATAAAAAGTCTAGGTTAAGAAGTAAAGAGCTATATCATAGTAAGTGTTGTCTCTACTTAGAATAAATCAAATAGAATAGGATGATTAAAATTTCCAATAAAAATGTAAGGATAAAATGAAAGTAATCTGCTATTATTATCTCCCCATGTTTATGATCTAAAGATGATCTATGTTACCATTCTTTAGCAAATGCCAGTAAACATTTGGTAGGCAGAAGATGTTATGCAGATACTGAATACAATTACCAAACAGCTATCTGTCAGAATATTTTTTTATTTTTATTTTGATGACCAGAATATCTAGACTTCTTAAGAAGGGACAGCTATTCTCCTTTTTCTTAATAACTAATGTGACGATTCCCCACATACTGATAGCACTTTCTGCTTGATTTTTCATATTCAGGAGGAAATGAATGTCTTGAAAAAAATGATAGCTGGATTTAAAGCATGTATATTACAGTCTTGATCATTCATTTGGAATACACACTCTGTTCTGATTATGTGAATAAATTAACATTTCATTCTATATGAAAATGTAACTAGTAAAGGTCCAGGTTTTAACCAGAAGGCCTATTTCATATGGTATAATATAACTGTACAAAGAAGTGTCTTAAAAGGAAGGAAGATTCTTGACAGAAGCTGCATGAGATTTTAGTTTATAGGACTAAGGCTACAAGCTGCTTGCAAGCATTATATTTAATCCTGGGAATGATTACCTCAATTTCCACTTGAAACTCTGTGATATAGAACGAGTCACTTAATGAACAGTGCTCCCAGATTATTGCTGAAAAAGGACCTGTGTGTTCAGTGAGCTTATAGAATTAACAAATAAACAGAATAATGAAAAATAAAAACTTAACGATACCCCACAAATGAGGGCTGTGGGTAGAAAACTGCATTCGTAGACCTACATGAATTTTCAACTTCTTAGGCAAGATTTTTGAAAATGAAGTGCAGAAGCTAGTCTTCAAATTCATTGAATCCAACAACTGCTCAGCAATTAATGCTCTCCTCTTAAAAACCAACTTGTACAAAAAAGAAAATGTGCTGAAATGGTCACTCCTTGAGAATACTAAATTTAATGAAACGCTAAAATAACAAAGTTTTTCGTCCGACCTCAGTAGTTGAACTTCTTCAGAAAAAATGCCAAGCAAAAGCAGTTAAAATTCAAACATCTTATTTACAACCTTCCCGCCAAGATTTTGAAACACTTAATTGTCTCTTAAAGGTGTATGTAACCAGACATTGTTGCCTCAAATGTAATGCTTGCTTTTGACATCAACCCGAAATTAAAATCACATTAATAAATATTATACACTTTTTGCAACAGCCCCCTTTGTCAACCATGTAAAATTGTATAAAATTACATTAAATCATACTATTCAAATCTATATTAAAAATACATTAATAATTTAAATGCATACCAACTATACAATAATACAATATGTCCTCATATCTATAGAATGCTAGCTAGTAAAGCGTGCATGATTCAAACTCAATCGCTAATATATATAATCGCTAGCACATATTAAGCAAGTACATTAATGATCTAAATGCATACCAACTATACAATAATCCGATATGCCATAATATCCATACAGCGCTAGATAGTAAAGCGTCCGTGATTCAAACTCGATCACTAATATGTGTGATCGGTAGCATGTATTAAGCAAAGCAAATGGGACAGCAATAACGATGACATATGCATTCTACTACTACAACACTCAGACAAACAGAACATACAAGAAGGTACAAAAAATGCAAAAACGCAAATTGTACATACCATAAGGCATATAAACCCCCCATCCCATACCTCCTTAATTGTTATATTTACCCTATTTCCTATATATCTATCAACTTAAATTCATCATCCATATTGAAAACTTACTTATTTTCATCAGTTTTAATTACCACTTATAGTTGATATGCATTTAAATTATTAATGTATTTTTAATATAGATTTGAATAGTATGATTTAATGTAATTTTATACAATTTTACATGGTTGACAAAGGGGGCTGTTGCAAAAATATAACATTTATTAATGTGATTTTAATTTCAGGTTGATGTCAAAAGCAAGCATTACATTTGAGGCAACAATGTCTGGTTACATACAGCTTTAAGAGACAATTAAGTGTTTCAAAATCTTGGCGGGAAGGTTATAAATAAGATGTTTGAATTTTAACTGCTTTTGCTTGGCATTTGTTCTGAAGAAGTCCCAACTACTGAGGTCGGACGAAAAACGTTGTTATTTTAGCATTTCATTAAATTTAGTATTCTCAAGGAGTGACCATTTCAGCTGCTCAGCAATGCAAGTTACAGGCCTATACATGTTCTCAGCAATGTAAATTACTGCTTTTGTAAAGATTACTCCATCAATACAACATTTTTCATTATATAATTTATCTTTAAATGTGACATTATTTTTATATCTGGAGCTATTCTCCCCAGTCCTCTGATGAAAACAGTTATCTTGTGTCCAGTAGGACTAATCCAGTAAACAAATGGGAAATAAATAAAAATTGTAGAATAAGAACACAGATGTCTTACTAATGGAGAAGCTGTACTAGTCATGTTCATTGATTTATTCTACAGTTTTGTTGTGATTAACCACAGCTGCCTAGCTGTCTAACTGAACACCTTAGTGCCATGGATTTCAGAGGTGTCAACTTTATTATCAGTGTATTAGTGATCAACACACTTTTGTTCAATCACTGGTGTGTGCTTATTGAATTCTGTTCAGGAAGATCATTGTTATGTCATCCTGGGGATATCTGTTTTCTTCATGTGTTAAACTTTGGAGTTGGCATATACAAGTAGCAAAGTATGGGGGTGCAGGTGATCTTGCCTCCCTCCAAAGTCTTTTAACTACTGTTTCCTTGTTTGTTTTCACTTTGAAAGTTGTTCATATTTGAGTTATATTGCTGTTTTGTGCTTACAATTTTATTGTCAATCGAAAAACCTGGCATGGTTTCAACAGGAAACCATGTTTCAGAAATACCACTTTGAAATGATTCCCTTGCTACCTCTAAAGCTACAAATACATAGTGAAGTTGACTTCATCCTGTTTATCTGAATTCATCATAGACAAAGGAGTCACCCAGTGTCCATCTGTGTGAGTCCAACAGTCTGTACTTTAATTCACTCCTGTCCTACTTCAAGAGCTGTCAGTGGTCCAATATACCAATGATGCTACTCTTGTCTGTAGAAATACATCCATGTCCAAAATAACATCCAGGCCCAGATAGGATTTTCCAGGAAAAAATAACAGGTAATCTAATCACCCTTAACTCAAGAAAACTTAAATTGAATGTTTTCTGTAGAGATTCCTATTCCCTTCAAAATGCCTCTGACCATTTAATAAGCAATGACATTGAAATCTCTTTTGAAAGAATCATTTTTATCAAATACATTGGAGTATCCCTAGGTCAAAGTTTCTCTCTTGACCAACACATAGAGTCCACCATTAAAAAAAGCAATTAGCCAGTAGCATCCCTTCATCATGTCAAAGACTAGTTTTCCTTAGTGCTGGCACATACATTATTTCCTTACTACTACAAACAAAAAACAAATATCTGACTAAATCAGAAGTGTGGAAATGTAAGTTTTTTAAAACCACTGTCACTCAGAGCATGATTTGCTTTTGGTAGTTAGTGGTTTATCTTCCTGCTGATCTCCAGACTCCTTGCATTATTTTCTATTGACAATAAATCAAAAAGAGAAGATTGGACAATAAATGTGCCATATTTACTCTGCTAGCTCCTTTACAAATGCATCACTATGACCTCTACAAATGAAGTTTGGCAACAAACTAAGGTGTCCCAGGACATCTTCATAGGAGGATTAGGTTCTTATTAGGGAGAGTTAAGTGGGTTGGGGAGGTAAAAGGGTTAAGTGGAGGCAGGGATAGTTGGGAGGAAATGAGATAATGATGGGGAGGGGCCTAAGAGGATTAGTCTGGTGTAGTTGGATTAAGCAATCACATTTTGGCGTGAACTTGCTAAGGCAAGGGTCGCGTCCATGACGATCGGTAGTAGCTTGATGGTCAGGTAGGCTTTGGGATAGAATGAAGTGAGTATGGTGGTACGGATTTGGTGGGGAGGCCTTCCTTTCTTAAAAAATAGATTTTTCAAAGCTAGTGTAGTTTTATTGTGATACTGGTACCTTGGGAGTCTCAGAATTTATTATCATTAATTTAGCAAGGCTCTGCCCCACTGTAAGGGGTTAAAGGGATAGTCATTATTGAAATTCTTTACATTTCTTCCTTCACCTTCAGCTTCCATAGCTTATTGGTAGGTGAGGGAATTTGGAGGGCTAAGCAATGGCATATTAAGGCCTTACCTCTCAACAGTTCAGATTTTGAGCACTGGGTTTAGTAGTTAAAGTTGGCTTACCGGGTTTACAGTTATAAGTTGTTTGTGTACGCAAGTGCCTTTTGCATGCATTTTATCTTGAGGTGCTTCATCAGCGAGGTAGTCCCTGTTCTACATTGCTTGGGTTGCATCAGAGTTTGTTATTGCTTTAATAGGGCAAAGTAGCGGAAGAAAAAAAAATGAATAATAATAATAAATAAAAAGAATGGGCGGCCACGGTGGTGCAGCGGTTAGCATTGTCACCTTACAGCAAGAGGTTCTCTGGTTTGATCCTTTGCTGGGGTGCCTTCTGTGCAGAGTCTGCATGTCCTCCCTGTGGTTGCGTGGGTTTCCACCGGGTGCTCCGGTTTCCTCCCACATCCCAAAGGTAGATTGGACACTCTAAATTGGCCCTAGGTATGAGTGCACATGTGTGTGCCTTCTGTGAAAGGTTGGGCACCGGGCTGGCAACTCGACACTGTAAAACTCCACTGCCAATCATGAGCGGACATGTGATCTGCTGTGGCGACCCCTAACCGGGAAAAGCCAAAAGAAGAAGAAGAAGAAGAAGAAGAAATAAAAAGAGTGGTTGTCGAAATTGTTTTTTTTTTTCTTACTGTTGAGCCATGAAGGGTTTTGTGGGCTTTGGGATCTCCAGTTGAATGGTTCTCTTTGCGCATGGGTGATAGGAGAATAGCTATCGTAAATGGATTAGGGTAATGCATGTAATGCATACCTTTCAGGCATGGAGGAGTGTTAGCCATTAAGGGGAACGGGACATGCTAATGATCACAAAAGATCCGGGTTTGCATTTCCTGGTTTGCTTTCTACTGGGAGAGTAGTAAAGGGTGATAAGGGCGGTGGGTTTCTCTCTCTTTGGGCTTAGATCTGTAGCTATCAGGTCCTTTGCACACATGCGTCCGCATTAGCTGTATAAGGGGGCATTTGTAGGTGTTTCATGAGCAGTGGAGTGTTTTGTAATGTCAAGGTTTCCACGTTCGGCAGTATAACTTCTGTTGTTGCATATCGTCATGTCTTAATGCTTACCTTGGTAGTCCGTTGGTACACAATAGGGATAACAGATTGTGGCAGTGTTCCCATCATTTACATGTTTTAAAATGGAAGTGCCAGCTTCTTCATCTGGTTGTTGTTTTGGTTGGGTCGGAAGGTTACTGATTTGGTTGCGTGCCCTTGGTGTTGTGTGGTTACATCAGTAATATTTAGGTAGTAGAATTGTAAAGGTTAACTTTCAATAATGGGGATATTGGTAATTAATATTTGGGTTTACGGTCGAAAGAGTCATTTGAGGTTCTGGTTCTTCATCGTGGTTGGGATGCATTGATCGATTGGAGGCTTTGCTTACTGGGCAGCCTTTGGTGGTGGATGGCGTCGCTTTTAACTGACAGGATTAATGTGCCTGGTAATGGTGGGTTTCGTGGGTTCGGAGGCATGGCTGCCCTCGGCGTGTGCATGGTGGAGGCTGGGGATATGGTGGATGGAGGTTGACTGCGACTGGGCTGTGAGTTTCTGTTAGCAGATATATTATTTGAAAATAAGGTAGTTGCTGTTTTCAAGAATAATTCATCATGAGACCACATTATATTCCAGAGGTCTGTCCTGTGCAATAGGAGGAAGAAGTCAAAATATCCTCACAACACAGGGTATATTCACATTTCAGTAACAAGATGAAATCCTGCCAGAAAGAAAGGAAACTCATGTCGCTTTCATTTCAGAAGTTTGACAAAAGGAAATGTTTAAGTTGATTCAGTCCACTTTAAAACACAGAAAAATTTGACATTTTTCTGTCTGGATAAGCTCATAGAAAAATAAAATGGTATATAATAAAATACCTACCTTTTGAGAGTTCCCAGGTTAGGGATAGCAGCACAAATTCTTATTTATTTACGCAAAAGATTGTTTCTGTAATGAGTTAACATATGACTATAATTAATCTGGGGAATTCTGGCTGCATTTTTTATTTATTCATTCATTTCATCTACAGTTACGTACTTAACACAGTGCCTGGTAACAGACAAAATGAAGCCTGTCTTATCATAGCAGTCAATGATCTAAGGCGCTGATGCACTGATGTACACTGTGAAAGGGAATCATAACCCACATTAAACAAATATGGGTTGCAATTCCTTTTGCTTACCATATTATTTATTAACACAGAAGCTGGAACATGTAGCAGAGGTAAGCAGTAAATATGACAGAATCATTTATTATTTTGGCTTGGAAGGATGAGCATCCTGGAATCTAATTTGTTGGGGCTTAGAAGTTAAGTCTCATCACTTTTGATAAGTGGAATAGAAGTGTCAGTAATTCTAAGTTTACGATAGAGTGGAGTAAAGTATTTTAAATCTCTTTGTATCGTCCTGGATGTTTTTCTATTCTGCGGGCTTTGGCTGGGCAGCAAGGGGGTTGCTGCTGGTGGCCGGAGGGGGTTGAGTGATGAGGTATACGCGTCCATTTAAAAAAAAAAAAAGAAAAGAAAACAGAGGAGCCGAAATATGGAGAGAATATAGGGGGTTTAGAAATATGCTCAATGAGTTAGCAGTAGGGTGAAGCCATATAACAATCATATTTGTATAGATCAGCAAGGTTTACTACATTAAGCAACATAACCATATTCTACTTGTTATGATAAATGACATGGTAACTGCTATGATGGGATGAAAGTAAATGTTGTGCTTCATAACCAGGGACAGTTGGCAAATAAGACTAGCTGAGGAAATTTCTTCTGGTGTACTTTTACTTTGACAATGGGAATGCTCATAATGTGGGGACTACCATATAAGTTTGCAGAATGCAGGTTAGTGATTTCTGTATATCAACTTTTAATGCAATATAGGACAATGTGCCTCAGTTGGAGATGGAAGGTTGAGAGCTAGGCAGATGGTTTACAAGATAAGTTAGCTTGGCTTATACGTGGCACTAATGGAGGTGGTCAGGAATCGCAAGGTTATCTGGGTTGTGGATCTTGATCGGTTCTTTTATGTGTGGGGATTAGTTTAGTTTAAAATACTTGACTTGTAGTTAAATTTACTTGGGTATTTGATAGAGTCTTTGGAAGCATAATTATGGCTGCCTAGTCATAGATGTGAGGGCGGTGGTACATTCCTTTCCAGGTTGGCAGGGTAGGTTGTCCTTGAAGATGTCTTGGATTGCATGTTATGTATTTTGGATTATTTACATGTCCTTTTCTTTCTTGCAGATGCGGTCTTGGAATGTGGTGGCTGTACTTTGGAATAGGTGGGTATAAGGCAGTGGCGGCTGGTGACTTCAAATCAAAGGGGGGCTGCAGGAGACAGCTGAATGGGTGGGGTCAATGGGAATGGGTGTGGCCAATGAGAAAGGGGAGGGTCTATGCTCAAAACCACAAAAACTGTAACTTTAATAAATATGCTGCCCTGGGTGCCAAACCATCATTATGAGAGTCCAATCAAGAAAAAAGGAAAGTGTAGAAGAAAAAAAATATTTCAATCCATTGGCTGCATGGCAGCTTACTTAATATCTAGATGGAAACAAAAAGGTTGTGAGGCATGAAAAAATAAATTGCTTTTTAAATACATTACTGGAATGCTAGTCAAAATCAAGTATAAGAAAAACAAGCAGCACTCAACTCAAACCACTTCTCCTTGCACTGCAGTTTTAATTATAATTTATATTTAGCGTTATTAAAGTACCAAGTAACATGCTGAAAGTAGCAATCTCTGTGATACCCCCACTTGTAAAAATGTTTCTTATCCAAAAAAGACCTGCTGCCTGACAACAACTATCTACTTGTTTCATGGAGAAAACATGATCAAAGTAAAAAATGAAAAGCAAACAGGGAACAAGCTCAACATACATTGCTTAAAGGATTACTGCACAGGATAGGGACCACACATGATAGATTGGCATTCTGTTTAGTTTGTAGATAAAGCCTGTAATGAGCTCTTAAAATAATGTAATCCTGTCCTTTATAACAAATACTGTCATATGCATTTCAATACCCAAGGCTTATATGTTATCTAGTTATGTAAGTATTCTCTGCATGGCAACAACAGAAAGGCTTTCAGTGTTAGCAATTCATTAACAGTATGCTTATTAAAACTTGCTTGCATCTTACAATCCCAGACAAGCTTACCAGATGGTCGTTAAAGCATTGCTACTTAAACACAGAGCAACAGGCACTTTCTGAGTAATAATATGCATAAATCAACAGTATAAAAATATGACAGAAACCAGAACATTCTGCAAAATTATGGACAGATGAAAAGCCATTGTAGTACTTGTGTCTACCTTGGATGGGGGGATAGTCTGCACATTTGCACTGCATAACTGCTCCTTGCCTTGCTTGGACACATCCAGAGTCACTACATGGGGGAGTGGGGTGCAACAAGTATGTTACAATTTGAAATGTCTCTGGCTGACTGTGATGGCCCTGACACATTTGTCATACCTCTCAACCTCAGAGCAAGAAATCTGGACAAAGCCATACACAGAAGTGGGACAAAGGCCCAAAAATAAGGACAATTTTTAAATATTGCTCTTATAAACTTAGAAAGATAATAGAATAGTAGGTCTTGCATTAGTATGAATTTTCTGAAGGGTATATAATCTGAAACTGAAATGTCTGTCATTATTTTCTAACTTCAGTCTTTAATGATTTGCCACTAATTTGCCAAAAAAACACAATTTTATGAAAAGTGGACCAAAAATGTGATTCAGAAATATAAAATAGCCACATAATACAGCTGGGAACCTGTCAAAGAAGGGACACTTTTTAATATTAGTACTGCTAACTTGAGCAGCTGACAAAATAAAATAATCTACATGCATTTCTGAAATAAAAGCAATCTATAACTGATTATTACAGTTATTTATTAATTGTAAACCCTCAAGTTTTCTTCCAAAATTGCCATTTTGCGGAGGGATTATTAAGGGAAGAGTAACATTTTGAGCCAAAATCGGGGACAGTTGAGAGGTTTGGATATGCCTAATTCTATAAAACAATTTATTTGCATGTACCTCTCAACCTGTTTGTTAATGCAGGAAATCTGGACAAGGCCAAATATATGGGGGGAACATATAAACAGTACTAAAAATTGCTCTTGTATAAACTGAGACAGTTGATAGAATAACAAGTCTTGCTTTAGCATGCATTTTCCTGAAGGTTATGAAGTCTGAAACTCAGTGTCTGTCATTATTTAGTGACTTCATTCCTAAATGTTTTGACAGAAAACCACAAATTTTATGAGGAACAAAACAAAAATAAGAAACAAAAATCTCTTCATTCTGCAAAAATCTGGACAGCTGAGAGGTATAGTTCAGCCGGGGCTGTCTGAGTTTGCTGCACCCCCCCCCCGTCACAAAATCATGGTCGAATGGAGCTTCCCCCCCTACAGCCATTCCAATGAACCAGTACTTGGCTATTTCATCCCATTTACCATAAACACTAAACGAGAAAAGACGAAAAATAAAAACCATAAACACTAATGTGCATACTGCTTTACTTCTGCAATGATTTGGACTTCATTTGAAAGTTTTATTTTGCATTTTACAGCACAAACACGAATAGATATCATATCTGCTAAACAAAGCAATGCAGTCTCACAATGAAAACAGACAGCATTAAAACTTCTCTGCCCTTGAAAACTCACATTCACTGAAACAGCATTGAAATCCACATTCAAAGAAAATACATTTTGCCAGTGGCAGATTAACTTTGGGTTTGGGCTGTTTTCAAATCACAGGCCCCTTGCACACGAAACATACACATGCTCTTTCATACACCTTCCTGATTGTATTAAATTATATTCCTTGTACAATACAGTACAATTTTAGAGGGCGTTTTAAAATTATTGTTTTGAAATTTTTCCAGTAAACAATGAAACAAAATGCATGCACCCATAATGACAAAACTGCCCAATTCAGAACATTTCCATCATAAAAGTCTACTCAAACTTCTACAGTCCACCAGTATCAGTACATATGCACAATCTCTGAAGAAGTAAAAGTCATCTAAATAATTCCACATTAAAGAGATCTGTAACTAATGAAGAGGTTGCTGCTAGCAAACAACTTTGTATTTCATTGTTTCATCTACAATTTACAAATAAAGTGCCTGTTACCCTTCAGGAATAAATTGCCTATCTTGCACTAAAAGAATGATAAACTAGCAATATTACAATAGGGAATGGATGGCAAACTGATAACAGGTTCATAGTTACTAAGTATCTTTGCCAATAAGGATTGCAGTATCCACCACCTTTGCATAGTACAGTATCAGCAATGCATCTATCTCCTGTGGGAGTAGAACCCACAACCTTCTGCATCAAAAGCAAGTATAGTACCTGTTGTGCTATTAACAAGACAAGCAACCTCAGCATAAGCAGCACTAAACTTTTGCTCCCCTGCAGCTCTCAGCTCCTTGTAAAATCTACTCACTCAGCTGTATCTCTGAACTTTGCAGCACAAAGAAATCTGGAAAAAGCCAACGTTTATTGTGGGGGGACAAAAGCCCAAAAACCAGGGACACATTTTAAATATTGCTTGTATAATGTTGAAAAGTTGCTAGAATAAAATGCTGCGTTACCACCATACATTTCACTACCAAGCCTTAAACCCAGGACACTGTGCAAAACAGTCAGAGCAACATACCACTATGCCAAATCAGCTGTTTTGTGAAAGAGGAAGATGGAAACTTAAATGGCTACCATTTAGTGAATTCAGTTCTCACCATAGCACAGCTGTCAACCTCTTAGCACAAAACACTTGAACAAAGCCAATAATGGGTGAATATATCCCCCAAACATTCAGTGAATTCAGCTCTTACCGTATTTCTCAATCTCTTAGCAAAAAACACCTGGACAAAGCCAGCAATGGGGGAATATAGCCCCCAAACATATTCAGTGAATTCAGTTCTTACCATAGCTCTCAACCTTAGCACAAAAAACCTGGACAAAGCCAATAATGGGGGAATACAGTCCCAAAAATAGGGACAAATTTCAAATATCCATCTTATACACTTAGAAAATTGCTAGAATAAAAGCTTTTGCGTTACCATGCACTTTCTGAAGAATATGAAGTCTGATATTCAAATGTGTGTCATTTTTAACATTTGTTAACAGGAAAGTCTGACTTAGAACAAAAGCTAATTTTTAGCAGAGGCACAGGGAGAAACACTCCAGACAGACACATGTCTTTGTAAGATGGGAGGACACTAGAGGAAACAAACACAGGGAGGGCATACAGACTCCACAGAGAAGGTAAGGCACCCCAGCCAAGAATCAGACCAGAGAACCTGTAGCTGTCAGGCAACAATGCTACCACTGCACCAATGCATGACTGGCTTTGCAAGGACACAAAAATACAGAAACCACAGATTTTATGAGGACTAGAACAAGTATGAGGGAAAAATCTGCAATGTTTTACAAATGGTGGCGGGTAGGGAATTCAGGCTCCTGCCACCTGGGATCAAGGTACAGGGTTCAAGCCTTATTCTCTACCCACCAACATGTAGCAACTGGGGCATTACACACACACACACACACACACACACACACACACACACACACACACACACACACACACACACACACACACTACCTGTCCTCCATAAAACGGCCGATCCTCCTGTTTGCAGCTAAGTCCTCCACAAAACAGCTGATCCACAAATCCTGTTTGCAGCTAAGTCCTCCACAAAATGGCTGCTGATCCTCTCCCGCAAAGCAGCTAAGTCCTCTGGCATCATGGCCCACGCATGGGTCTCCTGCGAGAGATGGCTAGAGCCCCCTGTCCCACAAGAGTAGGCTGGAGCCTCCATCCTGCAGGCATCCTGCATCACCGCACAGACCTGTGGGCTGGAAGGGCAGAGTTTCCTGCCTTCCCTATCCAGACTGCTTAACAGACCAGTCTGGAGCTCTGGAATGAGCACATATGCGTGTGTGGAGTTCTGGTCTGCATAACACAGCAGTCAGGAACCATGCATGCATGCGTGGCATCCGTGAATTTTTTTTTTATTTTATTTTTCAGTTTTATTGTTTAATTTCTTTATTCTACAGTGGGGGGGGGGGCTGCAGTCCTGCAGTCCTATAGCACGAGCCGCCCCTGATAAGGTGGAGTTTTTTCTTTACATATTAGAGGGTTTATTCTGTCCTTCTCTTTGTAGATGGTGTGGCAATACACAGTGAAATCGCAGATGATGAAGCAGTGTAGATGATCGTGAGATCTTTGCTTCTGTATGACCATTGCAGTGGCTCTAATCAGGGGATGACTTATGGCTATAGAAAGGGGATGGTGCAGGATGGAGACTCATAGTTGCGGGTAGTTTTATGTCATCTGTTGTCCCTTCTACAGCCTCAGCAGTTTTCTGTTAGGCATAAGACAAGCCAGTCCAGCAGGGATGTATTTGATTATGGCTGCTTCGTCATAGATGTGTGGCGGTATTGCATTCATTCCTGAGTTGCAGGATAGTTTGTCTTTGCAGATGTCTTGAAAGGTGCGTTATGTCTGATTTACATGTCTCTTCTTTCTCACAGATGGGGTTTTTCTGGAATGCTGCTGCTATAATTTGGAATAGGTGGGTATACGGTAGAGCCTTCTCTTTACATATTAGAGGATTTACGCTTGTCCTTTTCTTTGTAGATGGTGGTGTGCCGAGTACCAGTGGGGGCGATACACAAGGACTTCACAGATGATGGAAGCAGTGGCGAGCGAAGAGGTTACACATGGGGAGCACAAGGTGGCAACAGTTACTGACTGAAATTGCTGAAGGACAGAAGGCATCATGCAGTGGCATGGGAAGGGGATCTGAAAGGTATCATTTTGATATGACGGATGTTTTGCCACCGGAATGGGCACAAGGTGGGTCCAAGTAATCACCTTATTAAGGTATATTAGAGCTCTGTGTTCAATTAGTGAGAGCTGATTATTGCATTGGTATAGGGGACAAGTAAGGAAGTGGTAGGTAGGGGGGTGCCAAAGGGGAAACAGTTGGGGACAGTTTGTGTGGAGTGTGGAGATGAGTAGAGTCATGACATTCATAGGAGCACAGGACTTATTAGGTTAAAGCCCTATGGCTCTTGTCAATTTTGTGAGTAGAGTTTTAGGAAGCATGGTAGGTAGGCAGTTGGTGGGGCAGTTTTGAAACTAGGTGTGTTGTTACAGGGGAGTTAGAAGGTTTAAAGGAAGCTTGGGTGCAGGATAAGGCTGCGGTAGGACAGGTCTTAATTGCCTACTAGTGGTATAGGTAAAATAAGGAAAGAGCTCTCCAGGGGAAAGCCCAGGGCCAAGCAGGGGTTAAGAATGGTTTGATAATGAGCGAATTGGGGGTGTTTATGGCTGGGTATGTAGAGTATTTCGTTGCTGAGTATAGGCGGGTTTTTGGGAACTGGGTCAAGGGGTGCTACTTTTTGCTAGCTAAAGTAGGGCATTAAAGATGGAATTAGACTGTTCCATACAGTAATGCAGTTGTTGCACATGTAGAACTGGGTAGTGGGTGGGTTAAGGTGATATGCTACGGTTAACAGGGTTTTGGGTGAGAGACTTACTACTAGTTGTTTGACTGGGTGCCATCTTGAGTTTAAGGGGTTATAGTTTGTGGTTTTGTTGTGGGTATAGGCTGTCAATACATCCAGGTTGAGCCATGATTTCAGCTTTGAAGGCAGAGGGCTAAAAGGGTATGGGTTCTCTTGGTGTGGATGTTCCGGTGTTACAACGGGGTCACAGTAATCCTACTTTATTTAGTTTCATTGGGGTGTGTTTCAGTGATGGCATGGATTGGAGTTTATGGTGGGATTCTAAGGTGCTTTACAGATGATGGGTACACCAAATGATGTATGGCTTGACCCTTCCTTTTATGAGAAGTGGATTGAACAAATGATGTTTGGTTTGACCCTTCCCTTTATGGGAACTGGACTGAACAATTTTGGGTAGAAGGGAGGGGGAACAGCCTGGTCAGGCTGGTTGGCAGAGAAGAGGGAAAGGCTTGCCCTCTTCTGTTCCCCCTCTGATGTCTGGATGTTCATTTCAAAGATCTGGGGAAAGGAAATGAGTAGTTGGAGGAAGCTTGCTGAATAGATAAACAAGCTGAGGTAAGGATGGTGCTTATTTGGTGGAAGGCAATTCAATGGATGGTGCATGAAATGAGTTGGGACGCTGCTTCATAAGTAAAGTAATGGAGCAGAGGTATGGACCCTGCTTGTTGAGCAAGGTGAGTAGGTACGCTGACCTGATTAACATTGAAGTGAGATGGGACGCTGCTTCGTAAGTCAAGTAAGTGAGTAGAGGTATGGATGCTGCTTACTGGGGCAGGATGAGTAGGTACACTGCCTTGATTAACATTGCAAGGATGTTATGCTGTATTTCGAATCAATTATATCATGAATAGCTGTAATTAATAAAGTTGGTGATCAAAGCTATGTTATGGAAATTTAATAAAAGTCGTCAAATGTAATTTGGTTTGAAGTGTATTACTGAAGGGGACCGGGACAAAGAACTTCGAAGATTGTCCTTCACTGATGAACATGATTCCATTCTGCTCTACGTTGCCTATTGTTCCCCTCCACAGCACTCCTGCTCCTTTTATCTAAGCTGGTAATCCTCACCCCTACAAAATCTGTACCAAGACCCACATTATAAAGAAAACAAGTAGGCATAACAGTCATGTTGATGAATTATTTTCCAACTATCTAGACGTCTTCTAGAATGATCTTGCTGAAGACATTTGATCTAGTAAATCCCTCCGTAAATTCACAGTTACAGTCATACCTTTCCATTACTGCCAAATGAATGGACTTGAGGAACACATACACATATGCCCTTTGAAACTGTCACTCTCCCCTGAGAATAAGACTTTTCTTTACCCCCATACCCATCGCTAACTCCTAATGCCAGAGTTAATGCCCTCCTCTGATATGCCTAGTTGCTTTATGTACTTTTACAAGCTTTCATGCTATGTTTTCTATTCCATAAAAAATATACTCATGTAGCCAAGTCCTGTAATGGTCCAGGAGGACTGGAGTGAGTGTGCAGCACTAATAACCCAACAAAGGCTACATAATGTCAGATGACCATCCAAGGGAAAAAAACATGACAAGCAAGACTAGTCTGTCCATCATTTGGGAAGGGAGGTAGCTCTGGTGCACTGCTTTGGTGACAGTTAATGGGATCACTAAGTGTTGCACTCTCAACAGTGCACCCATTAAGCACATGCTGCACTAGCGGTTGCATGCATGCTCCTCAAGTGAGACAGCATTAGTAAAGTTCCGGGGAGGGGGGGGGGCAACAGAAGCACTGGGAATTAGTAGGCCATTGTGCTGCACCTGCAAGCTACCTCAATTCACACTTTCTGACTTTTACTAATGAAGAAATGTGTAAGCAGGCTAAACTGTACAGGCACAGACAACTTGGTTTAAGACTCTGTCTCTCTCTCTCTCTCTCTCTCTCTCTCTCTCCCTATCTCTCTCTCTCTCTCTCTCTCTATCTCTTTCATCTAGACTAGGGATGCTGGGACCTCACCTCAATGGAATGAATGGGCTGATTCAGTGAAAACAAAGGAGTCATTCAGCAGGTACAATTGAAGTAGAGTATCAAGAAGATGGGGGGATTATATCGTACTCACTTGCTCCTCCTAACTACTATGTGGTCATGCTAACCCTATAACTTACCTTAAAATACCCTTTTTGTAGCACTATCACTAAACAAAGCATTTCAGACACAAGACACACCACACACACACACACACGCACAAATGCACACAAATTCATATTTTTACCCTGCCTTAGCCCTCTAATCCTAACCCTCAAACACTTGCACAAACACTCCAGCAATCTATCCCCTTACCAAGCCCCTCTTCTAATCCTAACCTCTTCACAGTTGCATGTGTGTGTGCATGTACACACCTACACGCACGCACATACACACACACACACACACACACACACACACACACACACACACACACACACACACACACACACACACACACCTACTTCCCTCACATCTTCAAATTCTTGTTCATTCAGCAAAATGCTCATTTCCACACAAGGTAGCATTGCAGTGCACAAGAATGTGAGTGTTACACTCCTGAATACATCATCCTTTGATAAGATATTAGCCCAATGTCCATTCTGCCTGATCTGCTGGTGAATCCAGTAGCTGTAAAATATCTCACATCACTAACTGAAAAAGGAGTCGGGGTTGCTTTATGCCACATTTTCTTCACAAAATACACTTCATTGTATTTACACTTTATACACCTCTTAATATATTAGTTGCCTTTCTTCAGCCATAATATCCATTTTCTGTTTCACTCATTGTTTCCTCATCTTTTTTGCTATAAAACAGCCCTTCACATTTTCCCTTCTACAATACCATATAACAATAAATAAATAAATAAATAATATTTTTGTCCCATCTTCCAGCTTCAGCCTTACTTCCAAATTTACATTCCCATAATGCAATATAGTCATATTAATACTTTTGAAAAATGTTTAAATCATTTTATACAGTGCAAAAAACAATATTTTGTTTCCTCAACATTACATATATTTCACATTCTTTCTTCTAATATTTTATATTTCATGTTACCTTTCAGACATTTCAACTTATTCAACATTCACCACAAAAAAGTTATTCACATCAAAAGAGACTTACGTTATTGTCTTTCCCTTATTGCTACTTGCAACTTATTTCCCAGAGGTCAACATATTAATTTCCTTTTAATATTTTCTTTCACCTTTTTCTTTCTAGCCCCAAGCCACTCACCTCAGCCTTCCACATCTTTATTTTTTTCATATTATTTTCCTTCCTGACTATCAACAACTGTTTTCTTTTTTTAAAACCCACTGTCTACACTTCCTAATACCTTTCATATACAAATGACCCTATTACAGACATTTTTTTCACATACATATTAAAGATATAAAAACTATTGGGCTTATTAAATTCAACCCCCCACAACAACTTAACATTATGTACAATCCCTGTTTTTACCAGATTTTATTTTGATCCAACCAGGAAACAGAAAAAAATCCTAATAATTCAATTTCCATCCAACAAGGAAACATAAAAATACTGCCTAAAAATGCTAACTTCCCAAAATCATATGTGCTTAACATATAAATATTCCTTCATAAAGATAACTGAAATGCTTTCCACCACTGTGTTATATTACTTTTTAAAGAACCCCCCATTGCTCCTTTACAGTACAATGCTTCAAAAAATCTACCATCAAATACACTTATCTCAACCTTTGTAAAATAAATACCCCTGAGTTTTACAATTTGTCCAAAAATCCTTACATTTTGGTTTATGCTTCTGTAGCTCAACTTCTCCCAATAAAACTTCTGTTCTAATAATTACTTCCTTAATCCAACATCTATTCTGAAATCTTTTGTATAAGCAACATTAAGTCACAGTTGGTCAGGGTGGAAAATAACATCTCTAAAACAATAATAATAAATACAGGAACTCCACAAGGCTGTGTGCTGAATCCAGTGCTGTACATCCTCTTCACTTATGATTGTGTTGCTTCTCAACACCAGAATCAGAATCACATTTATTGGCCAAGTATGCACACATACACAGAATTTGACTCTGGTTTCAGTGACTCTCCAAGTATGAATTACATAAATGACATACATACAACAATTAAGAACAAGACAAGCAACACACATACAACTATTAAGAACAATACAAAAAAGTAAGTATACATATACATATGCATACAAAGTGCACAGTGCAATTCAGTGCCAGAAATACTGAAATAAATTCTGAAAGAAACAAGTGTTAACAGCATGTAAACAGCACTGCAGAATCCTCTGAGACTTGGAAAAAAGAATATCCCAACCTAATAAACTGAGTTAACCATTTATGAACTAGACAGCCTATGGAAAAAAAAACTGTTCTTATATCTGCTTGTTTTGGTGTGTATTAATCTATAACGCCTGGCCGATGGTAATCGTTCGAAAAGATGATGACCTAGATGTGAAGGGTCGTTGATGATTTTCCCTGCCTTTTTCATGACTCTGGAATAGTACAGGTGCTGTAAGGAAGACAAACTAGCACCAATGATATTTTTGGCAGACCTGACTATTCGATGTAATCTAGTTTTGTCATGATTAAACAGAGATCCAAACCACACTGTTATGAATGCGATGAGAGCAGACTCAATGACTGCTGTATGCAACTGAATCAACAGTTCCTGTGGAAGGTTGAACTTCCTCAGCTTTCTCAGAAAGTACATTCTCTGCTGTGCCTTTTTTATGATGGACCCTACTTTGGTCTCCCACTTCAAGTCTCAGGAGATTATAGATCCCCAAAACTTGAAGGATTCCTCAACTGACACAGCAGTATTAAATATAAAGAGGGAGGGATAATATTGTAGTACCACTCCTAAAGTCCACTGTCATCTCCACAGTTTTAAGAATGTTAGTTCCAGGTCATTCTGACTACACCAAAGGGCCAGCTGCTCAACCTCCCATCTGTATGCAAACTCATCACCATTCCTGATGAGCCCGATGATAGTTGTATCATCTGCATATTTAATAAGTTTGACAGAGGGGTCCTTAGAGGTACATGACACCAGTATAAACAAATTTGCAGATGACAGAACAGTCATTGGTCTGATCTCTGGGATGATGAGTCAGCATTTAAGAGGGAGGTGGAGAACCTTGCGAAGTGGTGTTGGAACAGTAATCTCTCTCTTAGTGCCAGCAAAATGAAAGAGATGATCTTTGATACATGGCAGCATTTACCAGTATATATTGGTGAGTCTGAAGTGGAAGGAGTGGCTACATTCAAATTCCTCAGTAATAACATCTTGGAGGACCTTACTTGGGCTAATAACATCACAGACCTGATAGGGAAAAACCAGCAGCAACTGTATTTTCTGAGAAGGCTGAGGAGGTTTGGCATGCCCATCACCACCCTCAGCAACTTCTACAGACTTACAATTGAGAGCATTCTCTCCCACTCTATTTGGGATTAGTACAATATGAGATTGCAAGGCTCTGCAGTGAGTAATAAAAACATCATTGGAGTAACACTCCCTGCATTGGTCATCTACACCAAAACATTATCACAGACGCTACCCACCCACAACACAAACTGATTATGTTGCTACCATTGGGGAGGGGCAGAAAGAACAGCCAGGCTGAAAGACAGTTTTGTATCTCAAGCTATTATACTGTTAAATAAAACACATACACTAACTCTTCCTCCAGTACTGTAGGTTGGCTCACATTTGGAACGAAATGAGCTTTTTTTTTTGCACAAATGCGCTTTTTGCACAGTTATATATATTAACTGATATTGACATTTATATTATTGTCTATTTGTTGTATTAGATTACTTCTTGTTAATAATCATCATTTTTTTATGTGTTGGCTGGAGGACTTGCAGAATAAGAATGTCATTGTACTTTGTGATGCTGTCTCTAGTACATATGACAATACAACTGAATTAAAATGAATTGATTTGAGTTCAAATTAAATAAACATAACTCTTACCCCTTTTTCTACCACCCATCTAGCCTCTTCTATGTCTGATCTACAGATCTGCATTACTGGTTCATAGGTTCATAGGTTCATACTAGGCTATCTGCCCTGGGGCAATTATAATCCTAGCCCGATTCTGTATGGCTTATGCCATCCCTTGATTTGAGTATACTGTGCCCTTTTTAAGGTTTAGTTTACTGTGCCTCTGTCTAATAGTGACACGGGAGTAATCCCTGGGACAAACCTACGATCCCGCATCCACCTATCGAGATTTTTCTTGAAGAGATTCAGTGAGGTGCTCTGCCTCACATGAACTGGAATTCTATTCCAGAGCGAAGGGAGCCCCTGGGTTATGAACCTGTCCCTCCAGCAAGTTCTATTTATTTCTGTGCTGAGGTTCAAGTCCCTCGAGCATGTGGCTCTAAGGGATTTAGATTTACTGAGGTGGAGCATGTCCATTAATTCTGGATTTGACATAGCTTTGTATGTCAGGCATAGATCGCCTCGAAGTAGGCGGTATGCAACTGAGTAGAGCTGGAGTTTTTTTAACCGAGCAGCATATGGCATCTGTTTGAGACACTTGATCCTCTTGGTGAGATACTTTTGGGGTCTTTCTAATTGCTGCAGGTGTCGGGTAAGGTACATCCCAAAAGGGGCATTGTATTCTATGATGGGCCTGATGAGGGATGAATAAAGGGGCACGATTACCTCTCTTGATCTAGATGTGAAACCCTTCGTGATGAGGTGGGCTATGTAGAAGGTCTTTCTAACCACTTTGGCAATGTGGTTTTCAAAGGAGAGATTGCTATCAACTTGGATCCCCAGGTCCCTAATAACTTTCTCTGTACTTAATGGGTTTCTGCCTATGTGGTAATTTGTGGGCACATTGTTTTTGCCAAAGGGTATGACTATACATTTTTTGGCATTTAGCTTTAAACCATGGCGCTGGCACCAGTTATCTGTCTTTGTGAGACCTTTTTGAAGGATGTTTGTGTCAGCTGGAGAGTTGATTATGGCACCCAGTTTGCAGTCGTCTGCGAACTTGGTGAGCCATAGTCCTCCCACGTTTGCCTGTACCTCAGAAAAGTATATACAGAACAAGAGTGGTCCCAGGACAGAACCCTGTGGGACACCACTTGTGACTGGTTTCAAGTCTGACATGGCTCCAGCAACTCTCACTCTGTGGGTTCTGTCTTTGAGCCAGTTTGTGACCCATCTTGTGACATAGGGGTTTATATTTAAGCTGGATAGCTTATCTATGATGCCCAAGTGGGGTATTATGTCAAATGCCTTTGCAAGGTCCAGATAGGCTGTGTGGACTACCTTCCCTTCATCTATGGCTTTGGTGACTGTTTAGAAGAAGTCAACCAGGTTCAAAAGGCAGGATCTGCCCTTGACAAAGCCGAACTGGGTAGGATCTAGTGTCTGTAGGTCCCCAATGTCTTTGTTTATGAGCTCCATGATGATCCTCTCCATAGCCTTGCAGACTAAGCTAGTCAGGATTATGGGGAGATAGTTTCCAGGGTCCATAGAGGCTCCACCTTTGTGGAGTGGGACCACTGTTGCTGTACGCCATTCTGTGGGCACATATCCTGTAGTGAGGCTGAGATTGTATAGCTGTTTTATTTGAGGGATTAGTTCCTCTTGGAGTTCATGTAGGACGCAACCTGGGATGCCATCTGATCCCAAGGAAGCAGTGTTTTTTGCTTTGGAGAGGTCAGCCTTCACCTGAGCATCAGAGATGTTTGGGAGGCAGCCCTCTGCTGGGATAGATACTTGCTCTTTTGGGGGGGGGGTGGAAAAGTTTGCACTGAACCTGTCTGCCAGGATATTGGCAATGTCTGTGGGTTCAGTGCATTTTTTGTCGTTTAGAATCAACTCAGAACAAGTCTGGGAGTTGCATCCCAGGTTTCTAACATAACTGAAAAAAGCCTTATGATTGTCTTTGGTGTCCTGTGCAATTTTTCTCTCGAAGCTGGCCTTGGAGGATTTTATGAGGGATCGTAATGTTTTGCTAGTACTGATCAGAGATGCCTTCCCTATTAGGGATTTTGCTCTATCATGTAGTAGCTTCCTCCTTCTGTTGTACAGTTTATTTATGGCAGGGGTTGACCAGACTGGACGCCTGCCTTTGGATGATTGGGTCTTGGTTTTGTTTGGGATAGCATGATCCATGCATTCCTGGAGATGTCCGTAGAATGCGTTTATATAGGATTCTGCAGTTTGGGCTGTAGTTTCCACTGGCCCTGGGGCCTTGAAGGATTCCACTTCAGTTTTGAGAAGTGAGAAGTTCGCTTTTGAGAAGTTTTTCACTGTGGTTTTCTGGGCTGGGGGTGGGGTCGGGATGTGGACATCCAGTGAAATTAGTTTATGGTCTGATCTTACCACTGAGGGATATACTTCTGGTGTGGAGCATAGAGTCCCCATGTTGGTAATGATCAGGTCTAGTATGTTGTCCCTCTTGTGGGAGTGGTGACTAGTTGTTCCATAGCATTTGAGTTTATAATTTCCAGGAACCTTTGGGCTAAGGTGCTGGGGCTTGAGTAGTGCTCCCAGTCAATGTTTGGGTAGTTGAAGTCGCCCAATATAATGGTGTTCGGAGAGATCTTCATGTTCTCCAATGTTTTCAGGAAAGCCGAGTGGGATTCCTGACTTTGAGAGGGTGGTCTGTAGGATGCTATAAACTGAAAAGCAGTCTTGCCCACTGTTAGTTGCACATGGATGGTCTCTGATACTTCGTGCAATGCCACTAACCTGGAGGTGTGGATATCCTTGATAAATATGGAAACTCCCCCTCCTTTTGTGGTTCAGTCTGGGTTTTGGGGCCGAAAAGCATGATATGAGGTATAGCCTGGTAGTGCTGGGGTGCTCTCTGGAGCCTTGAACCAGGTTTCTGTCACTGCACAGATATCGATGTTCTCCATACTGAGGAGAGCTTCAAGTGCGTGCATCTTGAGGTTAAGACTTCTGGCGTTTAGCAGCATTACCCTTAGTTTCTTGTTCCTTGTGCTGTCTATGGGGGTGGGTTTGACTTTTGAGCCTTGCCTAAAAAAGGCACTATGGGGTTGGCAAGAGCCTTTGCCAATATCTGAAAGCCCAGTGGTGACAGGTGCAAGCTGTCCCTAGCGAAGCAACGTGGCTTGTCGAGCATGTCATCCCAGGCTGACAGACACTGGATCCCCTTTGAATGACACCAAAATTTTAGCCAATTGTTAAAATCAATCATTTTGTCTTTGTACTGTGGCATAATTCCAGGTGAGGGTAAGATGCTGCTCAAGGTCAGGGTCATACCAGCCTGGGCTACATGATCAGAGAGCTCCTCTATGTCTCTTTTCATGTAGTCCAGGAAGGTACGTCTCAGGTTATTCACACCAGCATGTACAATGACTGAGTCATATTTGTATTTGCTTTGGAGTGACCTGAGTGCTTGCGTTATGTGGCGGATCCTAGCACCCGACAGGCAGCTCACCGTGACCTTCTCTTTATTCAGCCTGGTGAGCGGGACGTCAGTGTGTCTGACAATAGAGTCACCTATTACAAGAGTATCAGGTGTGTTATTCAGCCTTAAGGGCTGTGGCTGCTTGGCACACTGACTTTGTGGGTTATGTGTTGTGCGTGTTTTGTTTTGAGGTAGCGTTTGCTTGGATGTCTGCTTTGGAGGTCTGTGTTGCTTAGGTAGATTTTTATTTAGAGCCTCCCAGTATGTTTTTGTGTATTTATGTGTTTTGTTCGCTGATATGGTGGGACTATGAGATACTGGAATTGTGTTGTGTGAGGTTACCTTCTCCTCCTGACTGGTTACACCAGTTTTGAGATGAGAGAGCTCAGCCTCCAGTTTGGCTAAATAGTTGCATCTCTCACATATATTTGAACCTGTTTGGAGGAGGAGAGGGTTGTCCGTGTACATGAGACAGTTGTAACATTGCCTCAAAATTCCCAGATTCACCAGCTGGACTGGAGAGGAAACCATTGACTGACCTTTGGACATGCTAGAGTAATATAGGGAAACTGAATTTAAGATGGACCAATAGAGGACAGGGTAATCGTAGAGAGTATAAGAGTAAGTAGTGCTTATGGTTTAATAGTGCTAACTTGTAGGATTACTTAATTGGACCAGTGAAGGGCCTTAGAATGAGAATATGGTGTTTAAATTGAGAGAAAGAGCAGTTCTAAGGGAAAAAGTGAAGAGCAGACTTTGTGGAGCCAGGAATAGTTTAAACCCAATTAGGCGGCGCTGCCCGCTGTTGCGCTATGCTCAAAAACATGCAAAAATGCGCAAAAGAGGGTTTTAAGAGAGGAAGATGAAGGAGTTTTGGAATTGACCCAAAATGGCCAATAAAACTACAGTTTCAAGTCAGTAACCACTCCCACAGGGGCAGGCAGGCTGCTCAATGTTTTTCACTGCCACTGATCAACAGAGAGACTTCCCTTTAGCCCAAGCAAAAAATGGCTTCACAGAAACTTACAAACAGTTCAAGAACAGCAAGCCTGTAACTGAACTTTTTTAAATCTCAGAAAAGTGGGAAAAAAGCAAGATTTTTTTTTTGTTTTTTCAGAGATAGCAGAGGTTCACAAGTATCAACAAGTTATAACAGTGCAGTAAATGACCCCACACAAGAGTGCTAGGCCAAAGACAGATAAAATGCAAGTTTTGAGAAAAAATCGATTTTAAAAATAAGTGCAAACAGGAAATTCAGTAAACAGCTCTAGGTTGTGCTCTAAATACAGTTACTAATGCAGAAATCAAGTTTAACAAGCTAGAAAATGCTCAAAATAGGCAGCTATGCAGAAAAACGTAGAAAATAAACAGAGGAAAATACTTAAAATCTCAAAAGTGGCTCCTTTCTTCTCTCAGTGTTTTCTCCTCTTGGTGGGTGCTTCACCAACAGCCAACAAGCCTGAAAAGACGCCAAAACCATGAGGCAACCAGGTTTTAAGAGAGGAAGATGAAGGAGTTTTGGAATTGACCCAAAATGGCCAATAAAACTACAGTTTCAAGTCAGTAACCACTCCCACAGGGGCAGGCAGGCTGCTCAATGTTTTTCACTGCCACTGATCAACAGAGAGACTTCCCTTTAGCCCAAGCAAAAAATGGCTTCACAGAAACTTACAAACAGTTCAAGAACAGCAAGCCTGTAACTGAACTTTTTTAAATCTCAGAAAAGTGGGAAAAAAGCAAGATTTTGTTTGTTTTGTTTTTTTTTTTTTTCAGAGATAGCAGAGGTTCACAAGTATCAACAAGTTATAACAGTGCAGTAAATGACCCCACACAAGAGTGCTAGGCCAAAGACAGATAAAATGCAAGTTTTGAGAAAAAAACAATTTTAAAAATAAGTGCAAACTGGAAATTCAGTAAACAGCACTAGGTTGTGCTCTAAATACAGTTACTAATGCAGAAATCAAGTTTAACAAGCCAGAAAATGCTCAAAATAGGCGGCTATGCAGAAAAACTTAGCAAATAAACAGAGGAAAAATACTTAAAATCTCAAAAGTGGCTCCTTTCTTCTCTCAGCATTTTCTCCTCTTGGTGGGTGTTTCACCAACAGCCAACAAGCCTGAAAAGACACCAAAACCATGAGGCAACCAGGTTTTAAGAGAGGAAGATGAAGGAGTTTTGGAATTGACCCAAAATGGCCAATAAAACTACAGTTTCAAGTCAGTAACCACTCCCACAGGGGCAGGCAGGCTGCTCAATGTTTTTCACTGCCACTGATCAACAGAGAGACTTCCCTTTAGCCCAAGCAAAAAATGGCCTCACAGAAACTTACAAACAGTTCAAGAACAGCAAGCCTGTAACTGAACTTTTTTAAATCTCAGAAAAGTGGGAAAAAAGCAAGATTTTTTTTTTTTTTTTTTTGTTTTTTTCAGAGATAGCAGAGGTTCACAAGTATCAACAAGTTATAACAGTGCAGTAAATGACCCCACACAAGAGTGCTAGGCCAAAGACAGATAAAATGCAAGTTTTGAGAAAAAAATGATTTTAAAAATAAGTGCAAACAGGAAATTCAGTAAATAGCTCTAGGTTGTGCTCTAAATACAGTTACTAATGCAGTAATGCATTCATTACCATAATGAGCAGCTGCATATTCAGTGGACAGCTCTGCTTCACACCTCCTTTTCATTTTATTTATTTTTTCCTATCCATCCATTCACTACCAACAAAACATAAAAATTCTCATTTATTGTTTTTTACCATCCTACTTTTTTCCCCATACCATATTATTTTAATATGCTCAGTGCTGCCTGTGGTTAATATGATCAAATGCTTTAGCGACATCATACTTTTATTCTGCTTTTACCCTTTGTCTTTTAATTCCACATATTCCCTCTATAGCACCTTCTCCATATGACTGGCATTCATTTTTATATATTCTCTTTCCGGTTTTGTCCAGATAAACTTTATTACTCCTCTGCAAATGTCATCTTTTTTAACCCTTGCCTCCATCCATTTATTCAAATTTTCCAAAGCACTTCTTTCCCTGAAAATGACATATGTTAATAAAAATTATAGCTGAAGCTATCCAGACCTAGCACCATTTTTTTTATTTCCTTTATAATCTCCTCTAATGCACTTTTTCTCTTTATCCTACCTCTTTTATTAATTCTTTCTTTATTTTATTAACCTTCCAAGCTCACCTACTCACATTTGTTTCCCCATTCATTTTCTCTACATATCCCTCTAGAATACATCTAACTGCTTCTTGCTTATATTTTAACTGTCCCTTCTCATCCTTTGGTCACATTCATTTTCTCTCATTATACTTTACTTCTTTACCTAAAAAAGGGGAACCTTGGCTTTTTTTTTCTTTGAGAAAATATTTGCCTAAGTACCAGTGTTTTCATTGCGTTATTATATTTAAAACATTTTAAATCCTGCTCTTCAGTATTCCCACCTCCTGCCATTTATACCACTCACATTTTTATTTAATTCATAGTATTTCACTTTCACATTTTTCCATATTTAAATACATTTTCTTACATTTTTCTTTAAACACTACCTACCATTTTGTCATACTACTATAAAAAGCTTCACTGCCATATGTTTTTCCCCCATAATTGTTTTTCTCTTTGTCCAAATATTCCATCCCTACAGTTCTACCCGTTAATCTTTCTGATACCTTTCATTCTTTTTTATATTTTCATATTTGCCTACTATTGCCCATACCACTCTATGATCCAGGAATTGTGCATCTCAATATCTATAGTTTATCTCTTTTGTGTCTTCTGAATATAAAACAGAATCTATTTCAGTTTTGTAATGCACATCTTTTATAAATATAGCCTTTCTCTCCCCTCCTCTTTTTCAATTTTCATTCATTCTTTCTTCTTTTATGAATCATTTATCATTTCCTTTCTCTTTCTTTAAGTTACAGTTAACCCCTCCCCCCCACTATAACAATAGATATATTCACTATCACATATTTCCAAATTTCTACAAACTATGTTATTCTGTCATTTACATTAGTATACAAATTATAACTGAAGCTATCCAGACCTAGCACCAATGTTTATTTTACTTCCTTTATAATCTCCACTAATCAATTTTTTCTCTTTATCCTACCTCTTTTATTAATTCTTTCTTTATTTTATTAACCTTCCAAGCTCTACCAGGAAGGCTCATCCAGACTCTGCTACACTTTGCTGTGAAGGAAAGGTTAGTTTGCTTTTATTTGTTGTATTTTGTATTACTTTATGGCCTTTTTATATTTTGAATACTGTGGTTTATTTTCTTTACCTTGTGTTTTACTTGCATTCTGCTTTAACTGCATATTAAAACTTCAAAAGAGACCACAGCTCTGTCTCTTCTGAGTCAGGCAGAATTTTTTCCCACCCTCCCATGCAGTCACAGTTGTCTTGTTAAATACCACTGTCTTTCTAGTTGCCTGCCTCTTATGTTAATCTGACCATATATCTTATTTCCTCTCTGCTTTCACTGGCATGTGTGAGTAAGTACAAAATCATAATTTTTTTTAAATTACTCCCCTTCAACTATTTAAATTTATTGGCCATCCTACTGTATTCCATAGTACCAGAATACAAAAGTGACCACCCCTTTCAATCCATCTTGCTGTTTTAAAAATAGTAACTCTCCACTAAACCATAACTTTTTAAACAGGTAAAACTTAAGTTACCTACTTTCACATCTAATTTCTCTAGTGCACACTGCAGTGTGCATTTTTTTTTCATCTTACCTTTAAGCATCCCTGTGACTAGCACTTGCTCTAATACCTGCCGGAAAGCACTAGGAAGCCTTAAACTGATAGAAGCACTCAACTCTCCTTGTTAATAAGGAGAAATTAATCGTAGGCACTAAACAGCCTATAATTGCAAATTACCTTGCTAAGGTAAGTGAAAACAGCTCCTGTACTTTAAAAAAAAAAAAAAAAGCACCAAACCAGGCATGTCCAAGGGTCAGCTTCCGGTGATTTCTCCTGTCCACCTGGTGAATCTGGACATACTGGGGCAATGCAGCAATTGCTTCATGTACACAGACAACCCTCTCCTCCTACCACCCAACACTACAACCTGTGAGAGATGCACTTACATAGCCAAAATGGAAGCAAAGCTCTCTCCACCCAAGATTGTGCTAGACAGTCGAGAGGAGAAGGCTAACACCCACACTACACCTCAAGCAACACATAGCCCTCATAACCCACACCACCAACACCCACATATAGCAGCAATAAATCCACATATGTAGAGGCCCTTAACTCTAACCTCCCCAAGTAACAAGGACCTCTGAAGCTGAAACGCAAACAAACACCAATCACAACCAAAGTGTCACATAGCTCACAACACTAGTGTGCCACCCAGCAACAGCCCCTAAGGCAAGACAACGTACCTAACACTTTAGTCATAGGTGACTCTATAGTCCGGCACACTGATGTCCCACTCACCAGGTTGAACAAGGAGAAAATTACAGTCAGCTGCCTGTCGGGTGCCAGGATCCACCACATAACACATGCACTCAAGTCACTCCACAACAAGTACAAATATGACTCTGTCATTCTCCATGTTGAAGTGAATGACTTGAGACATACCTCCCTTGACTACATGAAAAGATTCATGGAAGAGCTCTCGGATCATGTGGCCCAGACAGGTATGACCCTAGCCCTGAGTAACATCCTACCTTCGCTCAGAATGATACTGCAATATAAGGACAAAATGATTGACTTCAACAATTGGCTAAGCTTCTGGTGTCATTCAAAGGGGATCCAGTATCTGTCTGCCTGGGACGACATGATCGACAGACCATGATGCTTTGCCAGAGATGGTCTGCTCCTGTCGCCCCTGGGATTCAGGTTACTGGCTAAGTATCTTGCCACCCCTATAGTGCCTTTTTTAGACAAAGTTCAAAGGACAAAACCACCACTGTAACAGGTACAAGCATGCAAAATCTGAAGGTAATGCTACTCAATGCTAGAAGTCTAAACCTCAAAATGCACTCTCTTGAGGCACTCCTAAAAATGGAGAACATCGATATCTGTGCAGTAACTGAGACCTGGTTCAAGGCTCCAGAGAGCACCCCTGCAATACCAAGCTACAACTCTTACCACACTTTTTGACCACCAAACCAGGACCGAAACACTAAAGGTGGAGTAGTGTCAATATTCACCAAGGATATTCACACCATCAGGCTAGTTGCCCAACACAATTCATCTGAAATTCTCCAGGTGCAACTAAGACTGGGTAAGACTGCAATCCAAATTGTAGCTTGCTACAGATCCCCCACCATGCCCCAGGATTCTCACTACACCTTTCTAAACATACCGGAAAATATTAAGATAGAACCAAACAACCTAATACTGGGTGATTTTAACTACCCTGCCATTAACTGGGAAAACTACTCGTGTACCAACACCTTTGCCCAATGGTTCTTGGAATTCATAAATTCCAATGCCCTGGATCAACTAATCCAAAGTCCCACAAGGGGCTTCAATATCCTAGACCTGGTCATTACCAACATGAGAAATCGATGTTCCACACCTATGGTCACCCCCTCTATAGTCAGGTCTGACCATAAGCTAATCACCCTTAACATCCACCTCCCACCCCCACCCCCCAGTAAGGAAACCTCCTTAAAAAACTTTGCCAAAGCTAACTTCATGCTACACAAATCAGAAGTGACAAACTTCATGACACCCATGCAGGCAGGAACTGAAAGTTCAACTGCTGAATCCTACACTAAGGTACTGTACGAGCACATCCACTCATGCATGAATCGTGCCATCCAAAATAGAACCAAGATGCTCTCATCCAAAAAAAGGAAGCCAATCTGGTGGTCCCTTGCCATAAACAAACTTTACAACAAAAGGAAGAAACTATTGCAGAAAAGAGGAAAATCCCAGGATGCAAAAAACTCCCTTACCAGCCTCAGTAAGAAACTGAGATCTCTCATAAAATCCTCCAAAGCTAGTTACAAAAATAAAATTGCCAAAGATTCCAAAGACAACCACAAGGCATTCTATAACTATGTCAAGAATCTGAATGGCAATGCTCAGATCTGCTCTGAGCAAAAACAGAATGGCATTAAATATACTGATCCCAGGGATATTGCCAATATCCAGGCAGATCGATTCAGTGTCAACTTCACCCCGCTCTCAACCCCTAAATGGCCCTTCTCAATACCGTAAGATTGCCAAATTCTGGTAATAATGGCCACACAGGTAAAAAATGCACTCTCCAAAGCTAAGAATACAGCATCCATGTACCAGATGACATCCCGGGCTGTGTACTACATGAACTACAATATGAAATGGCACCTCACCTAAGTGTCATGTTTAATCATAGCCTCACCTCAGGTTTCATGCCCACTGAGTGGTGCAGAGCTACAGTTATCCCACTCCACAAGGAGGATTCACCTTGGATCCCGGAAACTACTGTCCCATCAGTCTGACAAGCCTTGTCTGCAAGGCCATGGAGTGTATTATCATGGAACTTAT
Source organism: Protopterus annectens (assembly GCF_019279795.1). Lineage (NCBI taxonomy): Eukaryota > Metazoa > Chordata > Ceratodontiformes > Protopteridae > Protopterus > Protopterus annectens. The sequence goes on along the minus strand of NC_056727.1, from coordinate 386,021,962 downwards.
AAACAAAGACATTGGCAACCTTCAAACACTGGACCCCACCCAGTTTGGGTTCGTGAAGGGCCGATCTTGTCTCCTGAACCTGATTGACTTCTTCGAATCAGTCTCCAGAGCCATGGACAAGGTAAGGTGGTTCACACAGCCTATCTAGACCTTGCCAAGGCCTTTGACACCATCCCCCACCCTGGAATCATAGATAAACTTACTAAGCTGTGAATTAATCCCTACGTCACCCAATAGGTTGCTAACTGGCTTGCTGATAGAACCCACACTGTAAAAGTAGCCGACTCCAAATCCAGTTCCAGACAAATGACAAGTGGAGTACCTCAAGGTTCAGTCCTGGGACCGCTCTTGTTTGGCATCTACTTCTCTGAAGTACAGGCCAACCCTAAGGGACTCTGGCAAACAAAGTTTGCAGATGACTGCAAACTGGGAGCCATTATTGAGTCCCCAAATGATGTGGATACTCGACAAAAGGGCCTTACAGAAACAGATGCTTGGTGCCAGAGCCATGGGCTCAAGCTCAATGCCAAGAAATGTATAGTTATCCCCTTTGGGAAAAAAACATGTACCCATGAATTACCATATAGGTGGCAGTACACTAAACACCGAAAGTGTGATAAGAGACTTAGGGACACAGGTGGACAGTGGTCTCTCCTTCGATAACCACATCGCCACAACAGTCAGGAAAGCCTTCTATGTGGCACACCTCATCACTAAGGGCTTTTCATCCAGAAAAAAGGAGGTCATTGACCCACTGTTCTCATCCCTCATTAGACCCATTATAGAATACAGTGTCCCATTTGGTATGTACCTCTCAAGACATCTGCAACAACTGGAAAGACCACAGAAATACCTCACTAAAAGAATCACAGGCCTAAAGCAGATGCCCTATGCTGATTGCCTTAAAAAACTCCAGCTATACTCTGTCACATATCATCTACTCAGGGGCAATCTCTGCTAAACATACAAGGCCATGTCAAACCAAGAGCTGATGGACATGCTACACTTAAAGAAATCCCAATCCCTCAGAGCCACACGCTCCAGGGATCTAAACCTTGTCATCACAATAAACAAAACATGCTGGAGGGATAGGTTCCTGACCCAGAGACTCCCCAGACTCTGGAATAGATTGCCCATACATGTCAAGTACCTCTTTGGCCCTCTTCAAAAGTAACCTTGACGATTGGATGGGAGAAAGGAAATTAACCCCGGGGATCACGTCAGTTGCCCTGCTAGACAGGGGTCCAGGGAAGTAAATAGTGTGGGAAGAAATAGCCAGGGAATGGTTATGGCTAGGCTTGTATAGGCCTTAGGGCTGATAGCTTAGTACCAACCTATGAACCTATATGCATACATAGCTGGCCTTAGGCATAAGTCAACTAGGCAGCCGCCTAGGGCTGCACTCCTGTAGGGGTGCTTTTCCAGTATTTATTTGGTGTGGGTAGACCAGGATGGGGACACCAGGTGGTGTAAGGGGGGTATCGTTGAGCCCTTTTGCCTAGGGCACCAGTTGACCTAAGGCTGCTCTTGTACGCATAAATTACAATTAATCTTAACACCTTCTGATTTAGTCTGCATGCCCACCCACAGTTGAGTGAATTTAAAGCCATGCCAGTAGGTACGAGTGTGTGTGGGTGTGCTTTCTTTGAAGGTTGGGCACCAGGCTGGCAACACAACACCGTAAAAATTCACTGCCAATCATTAGCAGACCGGGCTTCTGCTGTGGCGACCTCTAACCAGGAAAAGCTGTAAGAAAGTGTATCACATATTAGTACACTCCCTGCTGTCACTACTTTTGCATCCAATATTCTAACTTCATTTTTGGCAAAACTACAATACCTGGACAAAAATCATTATTTATTGCCCAAACCATTCCTTTTTGCCACATCATCTTAAAGTCTAACCTTTTTTTTTGTTTCTGTACATCTGATTTCCAGTTAAAAATGATATCAGCATCCACTCTTCTGCATCATTCAACTGCATCATGTTTCTGCTTCCATCATTGTTCATACCGTTTGCAGTCAGTGATACAACACTTGCATTAACTGTCTCCCATTTTGTATTCTTTTCATTCCTTATTTCAGTTTTCATTTTCTTAGTCTAAGCCTTCTTCTTATTGATCCTTCTACTTGCATCTCTACTTCTGAACTTTCCTCTCCCCCTTCTACTTCACCATTTCCATAACCTCAGATTTATTTTCCATTGTAATCAAATGTTCATCTCCATCGCTTATTATTCAAACGAGTGAGAAGCATAGTACCATTCTGCCTCCTAGTTCACTCTTTATAGGATAAAATTTTTCTTTTACTACATTCCATGTCATATTTTCAAACTCATCTCAGTCAGTTTCTACTTATTCATTTTAATGCAAGTTTACTTTTTCCAACCCTTTTATGTCAGTTTACCTTTCTACATTCCTCACTTCATCATCAATTTTCATTAATCAGTGGGCAGTCAGAACAAAAGTGCTCTTCACACCCATATTTCCTACAAAAAGATTTACTTATTTCGTAGAATGCCCAAACTCTCAGTACTGACCACATCTTCTTTTTGGTATCTTCTTGAATTAAGTAAGATAAATCTGCACAGAAAAAAAGCTTTTGTTTGACCCCAATGTGTAGCACTCCTTTTTTCCATTAAATATTATGATATTAGGACATGCTGCATATTATTTCCTCCAGTTTTTATGGTTACAAAAATCTCCCATCCACCAGTCCATAATTTTTGTGATCCACAATCTACTTAATGTTATGTACTTCAATGCACATATTCAGAAAAAAAAAAATTTGTTCACTTTCCTCTTTATCAGTTGTTTGAAACTATATTGTCATTTTTTAAATGTATACTTACGTTTTAAAAACTATAGTCTTTCCAAAGACAGTCATTTATTTTCTCTTACAGTCATTAATGAATCTTTCTGCCAGTGCTGCTGTTTCAAAAGTTACTTCACAAAAAGCCTCATTGCTTATATAAACGAATGCCCTGATATCTGTTATACTGAAACTGAAGGGCTGTTCATTCTTAATTTTAATTATCAACAATGGTCTTTTTCATCAGGTGTCTATATCTCACATGTGTCTGCTGCTCAGTTATAATTCTCACCACAGGTCTTTTTTGCCTTATATCTGTACCTTCCAACTCTCTTTGCTCCACGTCTACCACTTGTAGGAACCGTTTTGACGCACAGAAACTGCAGAAGTCCTTCTCTGGGCACTAGATTGCTACCAGTCCCATTTTTTCCATTCTTTCTGTGTCTTACCATTCACAGGGCATACCCTTAAAACCAGCTACTGTGTTGGCTGACTGTGCCTTTTCTGTTTCTGTTAAGCTGTGTTTCTCTGTGTCCTTTCTATTTTTCACTATCACCATGTCTTAAGCCATATTTCCCAAAAACCTCTTATCAGCTATGCTCCACTGCATAGTTTGCGACTCCATTGATTCATCTTTGCTAAGCATCTTCTACAAAAATGGAGTCACCCTGAACCCTATTGCAATGACATTTACTTCCAAACTCTCCTCCATCACAATTTCACTTCTCAGTGTTCGTCTTTCTCCACCACCTCCCTCAATCGCAAATTCCCAGAACCTTACTGAACCATGATCCCTGCAAAAACATCTTCCTCCTCTACTAAACATTCAATGTTTCAGAATGCTGCCCATATGGCTTTGACCTATTAAGGGTCAATGATCTAAAACATTGATCTTCTGATATAAGAAGCAAGTGGAATACTCAGTATGGAGAAGGGTTATAAGAAGAAAATGGATACCAAAATAAGCAATTAAAAGAAAGCAGGAAGTCTGTTTTTGCAGACTGTTTGGCTCCTGATCACTGGAAGTAGCCTACCAGAACTACCTAGCTACTTGTCAAAAAGGAGCAGGGTAAGTTCTACAGTGCCCTGGCCAAATTTTCTCTTGTAAGTATGAATACTCCCTTGGGTCTTCCCTAAATGAATAATAAATAAGTAAATAAAATTAATTTAATACACATGGCAGACTTTCAAACAAATGATCATTCACTTGAATGTAGGGGACCCATATAGCTATAGCTATGTATCTATATCTATTCATCTCTCTATAGATATAGATATAGACAGCTATATGGGCAAGCTAGACTTAGTGATAAAAGACAGGAAGCCAGTGCAAAAAGTACTCTAGAGCTATTCATAGTATGGATGAACAGATAGTGGTTGGGATTCATTGCTAATAAATGCTGAATTATGCAGTCGAGATGCTAATACTAATAGCGTCAGTAAAATTAAGACTAGAAAGTTCAGGAATGGGAACGAATAGAATAGTCTTGATAATTGCTACAATAATTCAATGGAAGAATGCAAGTGAGTGCAAGCAAATGCCACTGATTTTCTTGGATGCTATCAGATACTCAGAGGTTATCTTGCCATTGTAGAGAGTTCTGATAATGCTACATCTGAAGCCCTCTGTGTAGTTCTGGAGATCATTCAAGGATAATGAGGTCAGCTCCTTGTGAAGGGCAAAGAAGTAACTACTTATGAGGAAAGACTAAATTGGCCAAAGGTGTTCATAGCAGATTGAAGGAGGGGGACAGAAGACATAATATATGCATAAGGTTGAACAGGATTGTTACAAGTGAGGTAGTGGTGCTAGTGTTAAGGAAGAGAGAGTAGGGGACATAATTAACATTTTGAAGAGAATTATTCAAAACAAACCTGAGGAACTTCTGGTATGTAAACAGTACCTGATGGAAGATCTAGTCCAATCTGGATATGGAATTTTCTGCAGGATAATTATTCACAAGGTAAATGCTAAATGGTGGATGTAACATTATTATTATTATATGCAGTATTGAGGTTGAATGTAGTAACTACAGTCAATTGTACCATTACAAAATTCTCAGTGAAAATGTTTGGGAGCTGGTCTCTTGACCAACAGATTACACTGTAAATGCCAGTTATATAGGCTCACAAGCTGCCAGGTTTCTGCGTTCAAGAAATGAAAGAAAACCTGTTCTCCTTTGTGCCTGTTTGCCAATTGATTTTTACTGACTATAAACTGATTACTCTCTTATTATAATTTGACCTAGAAGAAAGAGACTAAAAACAAATAATGCAATTTGTCTATCCAAAAAGAGTAGAATGCTATTGCAGGATAGAGAAAAAGCATAGTACGAATGCCAGATATATAAAACACCACAATATGTTGAAAACTTCAGAATGTTTTGCAGTTGCACTAAAAAGCAAACAAATGAAGGCAAAACACAACACTTTAAAATTCTGAACATCCATTAAAGAAATCTTGCATCCTAGCCAAAAATTCATCCCTAACCCCTGTTCGAATAACTCACCACTTGAAACTGCAACAGCTTTTATTTCATAGATAGTACAGCATTCCTGACCAAGAATTCCCCAACATCGAATACTAACCCTGCAAAACAGCCACATATCACCACATCCACTTTCACCAGCAAAGCTGTCCATTTTACTGTTAAATCATTTTACTGAGTGCACTTGATTTATCTGCTTAATTAAAATCTAAACTGCATTTAGTGCTGTAGGCATCGCACTCAAGTGTGACATGCTTTTCTGTGCATTTTTACTGTTTAAATTATTCTTTGCTGCTTAATTTCTTAAAAAAAAAACAACAAAAAAATACTATCTCTACTGCTCATTTCCCACCCTTTCCTATATTAGAATAGTCTGGATCCCAGATCTGCTGGTTTCAATACTTTAGTCTGTGTTTCTGAGTGGTCCTGACCTTGTTGTGGTAGTGGGAGGTCTATCTGCTTATCAGTGAGAATGGTAAGCATTAGAATACACTATCTGTCTCAGGAGGAGTGGTTTCCAGCTCTAAAATTAACCTTACTGTCTGTTTTGGGCTGAATTCTATCCCTTTCAACTTTCTGAGTTAAAAACCCGTGTTTGTGCGGGTTTGCACATCAGGCAGCGCTGCTTAGCTAGGGTTATACTATTCCCTGCACCATAAAGTGTGCTCTTCAGTTTTTCCCTTAGAACCAGCCAGATTCTTAATTTTAGCACTTGAATCTGCTTCTTTGTACTCAGCACCGCTTCAGAACTGTTGTAAGCACTAAATAAGCTACAAATTACTACAGCACTCAACCTTCCTCATTTACTAGTGGATAACAATTTTTGTACTTATCTTCCTCAAGTTACTTCTAGGAAAACAGCTCTAGTACTTACTTCTCTCACTTGTTTAGAGGAAAACAATGATTACCCAGGCATGTCCAAGGGACAGCTCCCGGTGTTCTCTCCTGTCTACCTGATGAAGCTGAGCAACTTGGGGCACTATAGCAATTGCCTCATGTACACTGACAAACCTCTCCTCCTACCACCCAACACTACAACCTGTGACTGTGAGAGATGCATTTATCTAGCCAAACTGGAGGCAAAGCTCTCTCAAACCAAGACTGAACTTGTAAGTCAAGAGGAGAAAGTAAACATTTACACTACACCACACTCATCACATAGTCCTACTAAACTTACACCATCAAAACCCACACATAGATACACAAAAACATTCACGGAGGCTCTCAATAATAATTTGCCCAAGCAACAGAGACCTCCAAAGCAGAACCGCAAGCAACCTCCACCCCTCATCACAACCCAAAAGACACATAACCCACAGACTCAGTGTGCCACTCAACTGCAGCCCATAATGCAAAACAGCGTACCCAACACATTAGTCATAGGTGACTCTATAGTCAGGCACACTGATGTTTCACTCACCAGACTAGGCAAGGAGAAGGTTACTGTTAGCTGTCTGTCTGATGCAGCATCCGCCACATAACGCATGCACTCAGGTCACTCCACAACAAGTACAAATATAACTCAGTCATTGTACATGTTGGTGTGAATGACCTGAGACGTACCTCCCTGGAAAACATGAAAAGAGACATGGAAGAGCTCTCCTATCTTATAATCCAAGCAGGTATGACCCTAGCCCTTAGTAACATCCTGCCTTCACCCAGAATGATAACGCAGTACAAGGATAAAATAATTGACTTCAACAATTGGCTAAGCTTCTGGTGTCATTCTAAGGGGATCCAGTATCTGTCTGCCTGGGACAACATGGTTGACAAGCCACGATGCTTTGCCAGAGATGGCCTGTACCTGTCGACCCTGTGATTCTGGATATTGGCTAAGGCTCTTGCCATCCCTATAGTGCCTTTTCTAGGCAAGGTTCAAAAGATAAACCCACCACCATAACAGGTACATGCAAGCAAAAACTGAGAGTAATGCTACTCAATGCTAGAAGTCTAAACCTTAAAATGCACTCACTCGAGGCACTCCTTAAAATGGAGAACATCGACATCTGTGCAGTGACTGAAACCTGGTTCAAGGCTCCAGAGAGCACTCTTGCATTACCAGGCTATAACTCATACCATACCTTTCGGCCATCTGACCTGGATCAGAACACCAAAGGCAGAGGTGTGTCCATATTCATTAAGGATATCCACACCTCCAGGCTAGTTGCCCAACATAACACATCCAAAATTATTCAAGTGCAACTAGCTCTGGGCAAAACTGCAATCCAAATTGTAGCTTGCTATAGATCACCCACCATGCCCCAGGATTCCTACTCCTTTCTTAATAGGCTGGAAAATATTAGGGTTCAACCAAACACCCTAATAATGGGTGATTTCAACTACCTCACCATTAACTGGGAAAACTACTCATGTACCACCTCCTTTGCTCAACGCTTTCTAGAATTCATAAACTCCAATACCCTGGATAAACTTACCCACACCTCCACCAGGGGCAATAATATACTAGACCTAGTCATTACCAACATGAGTGACCGGTGTTCCATACTTGAAGTCAACTCTTCATTGGTCAGATCCAACCATAAGCTAATCACCTTAGATATGCACATCCCGCCCCCAACCCCCATTAAGGAAACCACTGTAAAAAATTTCCCCAAAGCCAACTTCTTGCTCCTTAAGACAGAAGTGGCAAACTTCACGATACCCATCGCAGATGGACAATTCAGTTATGACTGCCGAATCCTACACAAATGCACTCTATAAGCACTTACATGAGTGCATGGACTGTGTTATCCCTAAAAGAACCAAGATGCTATCCTCCAAAAAATGGAAGCCAATCTGGTGGTCCCCGGCCATAAACAAACTCTACAACAGAACTGCTGCAAAAGAGAGTAAAATCCATTGAGTGGAGAAGCTCCCTGGTCAGCCTCAGCAAGAAGCTGAGATCCCTCATAAAATCCTCTAAAGCTAGCTATGAAAACAAGATTGCCACTGATTCTAAGGACAACCACAAAGCATTCTATAGCTATGTCAAGAATCTCAATGGCAACACCCAGATCTGCTCTGAGTTACAGCACAATGGTATGAAAATTACAGAACCAACTGATATCGCCAACATCCTGGCTGACAAATTCAGTACTAACTTTACCCCCCTCTCACCCCCTAAAGGGCCCATATCTATACCAGAAGAATGCAAAGCCCCTGCAAACACAACTGTGCAGGTAAAAACTGCACTCTTCAAAGCCAAGAATACAGCTTTCATGGGAACGGATAACATCCCGGGCTGCATTCTACATGAACTTCAGAATGAACTGGCCCCCCAGCTAAGCACCATGTTCAATCACAGCCTCATGTCAGGCTTTGTACCCACTGAATGGTGCACAGCAACAGTTATACCACTCCACAAATGTAGAGCCACCACAGACCCCGGGAACTATCGCCCTATTAGTCTAATGAGCCTGGTCTGCAAGGCCATGAAACATATCATCATGGAACTCATAAACAAAGACATTGGTAACCTCCAAACTCTGGACCCCACCCAGTCTGGGTTTGTGAAAAGCAGGTCATGTCTCCTGAACCTGATAGGCTTCTTTGAAACAGTCACCAAAACTGTAAACGAGGGTAAGGCAGTTCACACAGCCTATCTTGACTTTGGCAAGGCTTTTGACACCATCCCCCATTCTGGAATTATAGATAAACTCACTAAACTGGGTATAAATCCATATATCACAAGATGGGTTGCCAACTGACTCACTGACAGAACCCACACTGTAAAAGTTGCAGACTCCAAATCTGACTTCAAACCAGTGACAAGTGGAGTACCACAGGGATCAGTCTTGGGCCCTCTGCTGTTTGGTATCTACTTCTCTGAAGTAAGGGCTAACATAGAGAGCCTCTGGCTGATGAAGTCCACAGATGACTGCAAATTAGGTGCCATAGTCAAGTCCCCAAATGATGTGGACATCCCACAGTAGGGCCTCACTGAGACAGATGACTGGTGTCAGAGCCATGGCCTCATGCTCAATGCCAAAAAATGCATTGTCATCCCCTTTGGTTAAAAACTCTGTACCCATGAACTACCACATAGGTGCCAGTTCACTTAATGCTGAAGGTGTGATAAGAGAACTTGGTACTTAGGTGGACAATAGTCTCTCCTTTGAAAATCACATTGCCACAGTAGTCAGGAAATCCTTATACGTGGCACACCTTATCAGGAAAGGGTATGCATCCAGGAAAAACTAGGTCAATGTTCCCCGCTACTTGGCTCTCATTAGACCCATTATTGAGTACAACACCCCTTTTGGAATGTACTTCACTAGACATCTGCAACAGCTGGAAAGGCCACAGAAGTACCTCACAAAGAGGATTACGGGTCTCAAACAGATACCCTAGGTAGACGATCTCAAAAAACTCCAGCTTTACTCCGTAGCATATCGCCTACTCCAAGGTGATCTCTGGCTAATATACAAAGCTTTGTCTAACCCTGAGTTGTTGGACATGCTACACCTAAAGAAATCCCAATCCCTCCAAGATACATGCTCCAGAGAACTAACCTTGTCACCACAATTAACAGTACATGCTGGAGGGATAGATTCCTGTCCCAGAGACTCCCCATACTCTGGAACAAGCTACCTATCTATGTCAAGCAGAGTTCCTCATTAGCACTCTTCAAGAGAAATCTTGATGAATAGATGGGAAATAGGAAATTCACCCTGGAGATCACTTCTGTGACTCTGCTTGACAGGGGCACAGGAAAATAACTTTCTTGGGTGGCGTAAGCCAAGGAACTTGTTGGCTAATCTTACATAGGCCCTTGGGCTGATAGCCTAGTATGTACCTATAAACCTATGAACATCCTATATAAAATTACTCTTAAACAAACTCAAATCATGTTCTACTTCAGCTGATGACCTTAGATGCGAGTACCTTAAAATAGCAGCCACCAACATTGCCTGTCCTGTCTCAATTCTTATAAATAGGGCAATCCAGGAATCCCACATTCCTTCCCTCTGGAAAAGGTCAAAAAGTGTCCCTCTGCACAAAGGAGGAAAGTCAACAGACATTACTAACTTTAGATCTATAACAATCTTGCCCCCTCACTAAAATACTTGAAAATGTATTCAAAATCAAGTGCTAAACTATCTCCTGCAGGAAGAACTATTCCCCACACAACATGGCTTCCATCCTTCCCATAGTACTAATACTTCTAACCTATATACATATTGTCAATAAAGCTAAACATAATGAAAACTAGTCTTTCTAGTATAATGCAAACAGGAATTGCAATATGAAGTGAGAGTAAAAACAGGCTTATGGTATATTTAGAGAGAAAGCCTTCAACACAGGTTGCCACAGCAAAATTCTACTTCATATGTTCTCATTAGGTTTCTTTCAGCCCATCCTTCTATGGTTCAAAAACTACCTATCCAATAGGTATTAGTGAGTAAAATGGCACTCCACCCTCTCTCCATACCTCCCAGTCCCCACCGGTGTACCACAAGGCTCTGTCCTTGTTACTTTCCTCTTAAACATTCCCACTAACACTCTCCGCACAACAGGCCATCCTAATACAGTATGCAGATGACTCCACACTCATTTACACAAATGACAACATGGCACATCTCCAAAAAATTACTCAGGAAGGTTTAACAGACTATGAAACATGGCTTTGTAACTCACAATCCATGCTCAACTCTAAAACAACTACTGTTTTTTTCCCCATATCCCCATCTCTTTAAAAATTTTTAAACTTCTCTCTCGATAATACAACCATTGAAGTCAATTCTCATAGCAAATTATTAGGGATGATAGTGGATGATAATCTTAAATTCCACCTGCATATACAAAATTCCATAAGAAAAACTCATAAAAAGCTAGGGGTACTTTACAGAGCCAAAAACCTTCTCAACAATGTAAGTAAAGCTCCACTTGCCACTACTTATCTCCTCCCCACACTTCTTTATGGTGTTCCCATCCTTACCAACTTCCAGACATCATAAAAACCAAAACATGAACAATGATATAACCAAATTGCTGAATTTGCAGAAAATACCCCTTTCAGAACCCACCACTGTATACCACTAAAAAGTCTAAATTAGTTAGAGCTACCCCATCAACTAATATATACATATATATTATATATACCTGGACAGTGGTACAATGGTTAATGTTGTCACCTCCCAATTAGAGGTTCCTAGGTTTGATTCTTGGAGGGTGGCCTAATGGTTAAGGTGTTTGCCTTACAAACACAAGGTACAGGGTTTGAATCTCCCAGGGGATAATCGACTAGGCTTAAAATGGCTCGCAAGGGCAGTTAGCCTAGTACTAATCTATGAACCTAATCTTTATCTTTTTACCACCTATAAAATTATCCAGTATCCATCTTCTTGTCCAGCACTAAATAATATTCTACATGACTATGTTCCCAGTCAATCATTATGAACCATTGACAAAAACTCCTGTCTGTCCACAAACCTATCAAATCTGCTGGGCATTGTCTGTATTTGTACCATGTTGCTAAGATCTGGGACTCCCCACCTGTATCCATCAGATCAATACCCTCCATCTCACCCTTTCCAAAAGCTAGCTGTGTTATTGTTCAACACCAGGACATACATTACCTCTAAATGTGAATAAGGACCTGTTCATACCTTATACTACCTAAATCTGTCTTCTTCGCTCACTTCCTTACTTCTCTCAATTTCCCACCCCATGCTTTCTCTCTAAATATACCATAAGCCTGCTTTTTCTCTCACTTCATATTGCAATTCCTGTTTGTATTCTAACTTGCCTTTAATTTCTCTATACACTGACTAAAATTTCTCTAAATATGAAATCATATCATATAACTTGTATCTGTTTTTCGCTAATGTTTATGTCTGATTCGGTATAATTTTTAAACTATACCTTTTTGTATTATTTTTGAAGACTGTAAAATTATTGTTCTTAAAATGTTTTATAATACTTTGGAGCTTTTCTCCCCAGGCCTCCACTGGAAATAGGCTCCTACCTATTCGGACTTTTCTGGTAAACAAATGGCAACAACTAAATAAATAAATAACTGGATAGGTGAACTGATGTGAATGGACCTTTTGCAGACATTGCCAAAGGCAAAAAATAAATTGTATGCGCAACATATTAGCCTCATTATCAACATTTAAACTAAAGGTCAATAATATGATAAAGCATAATATGTCAGTTTCTTTCTTTCTTTCTTATTACCGAGAAGGATGACTGCTCAAAACTGACCAATTTTAACACAAGTTGAAACAAGCAGTCTGGATTCTTAATACACCTCTTATAAGATACATATCCATTCAATAATGCAGGAAATAAATGATGTCTTATATTAACATTTTACAGTCATGACCCGGGCCACAACAACAAAATAAATACAATATACATAGGCCATTTACAACATGTCTCTCAGTTGTCCCTGATTTTCAGGGACATTTCTGATTCTAGCTCAAAATGTTGAGCTTTTCTCCTTAATATCCCCAATTTTTTGAGACAATGTGCTGGTTTGTAGTCAACCAATATTGCCAGTCATTGAAATTATAGACTTCTTTTGCTTTAGAAAATGCATATTAATTAAAGTCCTATTATTCTATCACCTTTTAAAATAAATAGTAGTAATATTTAAAAAAAATGTCCCTAATAAGGGACTTTTGTCCTTCATAAATATTGGCTGTGGTCCAGAGTTGGGAGGAAACAAGAGATTGACAGCTATGCTTTACAGAAGTCAATCAACCAGAAAGAGACCCCCCCCCCCACACACACAGGTTAATAGGTCCAAAGATTCATGGATGTATACTAAGCTAACAACCACTAGAGACTTATAAGCCTAGCTGTGCAATCCAAATGGAACCCACACATTTGATTTATATAGGGAGTGGTTTCTGTCCATCAGTGACATAGGCAACAGACCAGGAGTGAAATTCCAATTAATTATCCATTGGTCCAAGTTGTAATTAAATATGGATAGGGAAAAACTCTGTTTCACATGGATAGGAAGCTTTTTCCAGAGAATTTTCTGAGAAACATATCTGTCTTTCCAACGTGTCCTAGTTATGTTGCAAGCAAAATTTAGATATTTAAATCTAGTGTTTCTGACGTTGTTTGCTTTGCAGATTTGTAGAAGAGTCATCAAAGCAGAGTAGGAGGATTTCTTGTATGCCAGGCAAAGAACACCTCTCAAAAGTCTGTATGATACTAAATAAAGAGAGAGGGCTTTCAGACAATCAGCACACTACATTGTGTTTACTCCCTGTATTCTTTTGGTAAGCAGCCTTTGTGGCCATTACAGTTGCTGCATGTGTCTGGTCAGATACATACCAAAGGGGTCATTATACTCTATGATGAGCCTGATGAGGGCCAAGTACAGTGGCATGATGGTCTCTCTGCACCTAGATGCCATGCCCTTGCTTATACGTTGAGCAATAGAGAAGGGTTTTCTTACTACTTTGGACATGTTTGTTGAAGGCTAGGTTACTATCTACATGAGTTCCCAAATCCCCGACTAGTGAATCAACTTTTAGGGATGTTTTATAGATGACATAGTTACCCAGAGTGGCAGACTTACCAAAAGGGATTATAATGTATTTCTTAGTAATAGTTTTAAAGCCATGATTTTGGAACCAAGCACTTTCATGTACTAGACCTTTCTGAAAGGTGCTATCATCTTGGGGGGATTCAGTGACTGCTTCCCATTTGCAATCATCTGCAAATCTAGTCATCTAGAGGTCTTTGACATTGGCTATGACATCCAAAAAATAGATACCAAAGAGGAGTGGATTTACCACAGAACCCTGAGAGACTCCACTGGTGACTGGCCTTTTCTGGGGAGGTGGCCTAACTGATTCTAGCCTCCTGGGTCCTATCACTGAGCCAGCTAGCTATCCAGTGTGTTATAAAGGGGTTTATACCTTGTTCCATAATGCCTGAGTGTAGTATTGTATGAAATGCTTTAGCCAGATAGTAGGCAGTATGCACTGTTTTCCCCTCATCCATTGTCATAATGACCTTTTCAAAGAAGTCCACAAGATTCAGTAATCATGACCTTCCCTTGACAAAGACAAACTGGGATGGATCTAATGTCTAGAGGTTTCCTATGTCCTTGTTGATAATTTCTATGATAATTCTTTCCATGACTTTGCAAACAAGATTAGTCAGATTAATGGGTGGGTAGCTTACAGGATGTGTTAAAGGTCCTCCCTTATGAAAAGGGATGATCATTGCAGTCCTCTGTTTATATGGTACAAATCCTGTTTAAGACTACAGTTATTAATGACTCCAGGTGTCATCCTGGGATGTTGTCTGGGCCCAATAAGGCCATGTTCTTGGCTTTAATGATTGCAACTAGTATATGCTACCTAGTTATAAGTGCAGTGATTATGTTTCAGGGTAATTTTTGGGGGGTGGGTGAGAGTGACAGCTGGGTAAAGTTGGAAATGAGTTTGTTCAGTAACAGGGTCACTACATCGCCAGGCGCGGTGAATGTGGCACAGCACCATTAACCACCAGTACACCACATTGCTGTGTGCTGCCTTTGAAGTTTCTTACATAGCTGTAGAAGGCCTATGGTTGTCTTTCACCTAGAAGGTTATCTTAACCTCAGAGTTGGCTTTGATTGACCTAATTAGCCTACTTAGTTGCCTATTTAGTTTTATGACAGAGTTTTTTATCTTTATGGGAATTATCCTTCCTATTTTGCCATAATTATTTCCTTTTGTTGTATACCCTGTTTAATTTGGGATGCCACCAGGGTGGTCTGTTTCTGTGGCTAATCATGGGCTTATTTCTGGTACGAACACAGCCTCTGTGCAGCCACGGATATGGTTGTACAGAGTTTCTGCGAGCAATTCATTATAGGCTGTTGTGTTCTCCAGGTTTGCAGGGGCATGGAATTTTGACAAACCACCACTTAATAAAAAGTGTTTTGCCTTGGAATAGATCCTAACTGTTACTGGTTTTAATGGGTTTACAGAGTTGATTTTGATCTTGAAGGAGACAGCTTTAGGATCGGGCCTTAAAAGAGATGATGATACATCAGTGGGGTGCAGCATTCTCCCATATTTGTGAGCATGAGGTCCAGTATGTTGGAGCCTTTAGTGGGCGTATTCACTATTTCACCAAGAGTGCTTGTATTTATGAAGTCCAGCAATCTCTGTGCCTGTTTATTTGAGGCTGTGTAGGCTTCCCAGTGTGTATATAGGGATAATTAAAGTCTCCCATGAGTAGGGTATTAGGCTGGATGGTAAGTGTCTCCAACAGGTCCAAGTATGCATTGTGAGCTCCTTGGGATATGGAGGGTGAGCTATAGCTGGCTAGGATATGGTACGGGATTTTGTCTATGGTAATCTGCACATGGAGGAACTCTAACATATCATCCTGTTTCACCACATTAGATATATGCCTGTTGCTGATGTATGCTCAAATGCCTCCACCTTTAGCCCTTTTCTGTGCAGCTTCTACTCTAAAAGTGTGGAAGACACTGAAACCTTACACAGCCAGGGTATTCTCTGCCTCTTTAATCATGTCTCTTTAACTGCACAGATGTCTATATTCTCGAGTGTGAAAAAAGCTTGGAGGAATTGTAGTTTTTTATTTAGGCTCCTGGCATTGAGCACTAACAGTTTTACCTTCAGTTGAAATGATTTTGCAATGTTGGTAGGTTTTTCAATTCAGCATTAACTGAAAAGGCACTAAGGGGGTGGATAAAATTTTAGCCAGTATTCAAAAGCTTAGAGGGGAAAGGTGCAGACCATTCTTGGCAAAGCAACATTGTCTATTGGCCATGTCCTCCCAAGCTGACAAATATCGATTCCCTTTACAGTGACACCAGACAGATAGCTGGTTTTTGACGTCAGTCATAATGTGGCATCATTTACAGTGATGGTAATATGCTGCTCACATAGTCTGAAAGCTCCATAAGGTTGCCACTGGAGGATTTATTCATTGTAATTTTGCTTTGTTTTTTCTTTATTTTTGTAATAAATTTCCCAGCTGTGGTACTGTCAGTGCTGTTACTTTTGAAGCTCCATAAGGTGTCTATTCATATAGTCCAGAGAAATACAGCTCAATTTATTTACACATACTGGGACTATGACGGAATCGTACTGCTACCTGTAGTGTAATTACTTGAGTGTCTGCATGATTTGGCAGATTCTGGTTCCAGATAAGCAACTAACAGTTATCTTCTAATTCTCAGCCCAGTCAGAGGGGCATCAGTATATCTTACAATGGAGTATCCTATAACCAGAGTCCTGGGAAGTATGTTTGTTTGCATTAGGAACTTAGTGTTTGAGCTCTGCTGAGAGTGACAGTATGTCCGATGTTAGATGTTGTTTTCTCTAAGTGCCTTTAGGCTTGCTGAGGCATAGCTTTGACAACAGGTGGTCTAGGTGATCTTTGCTGTTTAGGAAGATTGTTTTTAAGTGTCTCAGCATATGTTAGTCGATAGCATGGAGACAGCATGGAAACTCCTCAGTGAAAATCAGGTCTAAATGCTGTTATTAGTAGGTAGAGATCTAAGCCCCAGACCCACTGTGTTGTTCATGAAATATTTTATACAGTATGTAGCAAATGTACAAAAACTGTTACTGGAAACACTCTATAAATCAGCATCATAATCATTAGCAAAACAAAATCACAAAACAAAGATTTGAAAACAATTCATAAACTGTTGTTGCACATTTCCACATAGTAACACCTACATAAAGAAAGATATCATTTGTTAGAAAAGTAATTTCATTGCAGAGCAATAATACCTTGTACTCTATATTTATTTTACTGTTCAGTTTGGACCCTTTTCAGACATGACCTAGGACACAAGTTCATGGGACAAGGGTAAATACAATTTACAATAAACAGTCAGCAAGACCAAGGACAAATGATATTTAGAATAGCCAATCTACTGGCATGTTTTTGGAAGAAACCTACACAGGTATAGAAAAAGTATACAAAAACAAACACAAGCAGTAACTAGAGATCAGGAATGCATTTTAGACCATGACATTGTGAGGAAAGGATTTTAAATAATCACAAAACTACCCTTCTTACAATGTCATATAGTTACTTTGGGGAATTGATGTCTGTTTTTTTTAGACCTGAGAAAGACTAACAATGACAACACAGAGATTATATAACAAATGGGATATTTTGCCGCAATCAGCTGTCACAATCTTCTACAGAAACAAATACTTGTGTGCCCTTGAACAGTGCATTTTATCTTAATCAGTAATCAACAGACTATTGTCTAAAATGTGCACTAAAACTGAATGTGAATTATGTCATCAGAGCCTATAAAATCTTAAGCCACTGCGCTTAAAAGGTAACATACCTCTCAACCTCTTAGCATAAAAAAACTGGACAAAACCAAAAATATTGTGGTGAAAATGTCCAAAATTGGGAACCAATTATAAATACTGTTGTTATAAACTTAGAAAGGTAATAAAATAACAGGTTTTCCTTTAGAATGTGTTTTCTGAACGATATGAAGTCTGAACAGCTGAAATGTCTGTCATTATTTATTGAATTCAGTCTTCAATGATTTGCCAGAAAACTACATATTTTATGAGGAACAGACCAAAAATGTGAGGCACAAATCTGGACAGTTGAGAGGTATGAAATGCAGCCATTTAATAAATAACTAAATGTGTAGTATCAGTCAAAATATGAAACTAAAATATAAATGCTTCATTGTTCAGTATGACATACCAGTGAGTTATTGCTAGAATCTGCTTTATCTTGGAGTCATAGTACACAGCAGACAGCACTTAAAGCAGAAACAGAAAGACAAAGGGCAACATTTTGGTCTTTGCAACACATTTTAAAACTCATAAAGTTATGTCACCCAGGACAAGTATTACTTTTCGTACGCTCCACTGTTCCAAGGCTGAATACCTTTGTCTTGTGTGAGAGATAACTGCACATGGAAAAAATGCTAACCTCCTTACTGTATAGCATCATTGATCATGGTTAGTTAATAAAAATCAACATAAAAAATATTATTTATTTACTGAGGGGTGTGCACTATCCAGACCACAGCAATTAAGTCTTATAATCAGTACAACGGCTAGTTAAATTGAATGTAGTGTGATGGGTTAATGCAGTGGGCTGCAGATGAGAGGGGCCTGGGTTCAGAACTTAGCAGAGGTGGTCATTTAAGGTGGGAGGTTGGCATAATGACAAAAGTATTTACCTTGCAGACTCAAGGTGCAGGGTTTGATTCTCCCATGGGGTAATTGGCTAGGTTAAAATGATCTACGCAGGTAGTTAGCCTAGAACTAATCTATGAAGCATACTTGGAATTTTTTTAAATAATTCTCCACCCCCCCCAAAAAAATCCTTGTCTGTATCTCTGTATCCATTCACTTTTTTTAGGAAATAAGTCATAGTTTCTTACAAATACTGTCTACTGCTTTTTACCCATATCTTTCACTCTTCCTTCTGACATCTGCAGGAAATACTGTGTTTGTGTGTGTGTGTGTGTGTGTGTGTGTGTGTGTGTGTGTGTGTGTGTGTGTGTGTGTGTGCGCGTGCGTGTGTGTGTGTGTATGTGTGTGTGTGTGTGTGCATGTGTGCGTGTGTGTGTGTGTGTGTGTGTGTGTGTGTGTGTGTGTGTGTGTGTGTGTGTGTGTGTGTGTGTGTGTTTGTGTTTGAAGAAATGGAAGTTTGAAAGTATAGCTTGCATGAAAGAATATATTTGCATATATTGATATGACTCTGCTAAAATGTGTACACTCCTTCATGGCCAATGAACCCTATGCCTGGAGTTTCCATACTTAGCCATCTGTGAGGTGGAGTTTCTGCATCACCATCTAAACAAAAAAACGAAAAACGGACTAGCCGCAAACTAGAAACACAAAGAAAAGTATAACACAGCTCAGTGCGTGAATGTCACAATAAAGGCTATTAGATTTAGCGCTTTCTTCCACTTTATTAAAAACGTGAACTTCTTCAGAAAAAAAGACAATGTGCCCTCCCAAACTCAAGTCTTATAAATTATTTAAACAGGATGTGATGTCATGAATTCTCTATCCTTTTTTTTGAAAATGCATATTACGTTTCAAATATCTGAAAAATGTTTTGACATTGAATACATTGAACTACATTGTGATAAATATTGATAATACTTATGTATACCAACAAATTAAACAAAAAATGTATCTGTATACATGTAAATCAATAAAACCCTACATGTAAACATCCTCTCATACAAATGGAGACTGCATATAGTCATAAATAGTAAATATATTTGCTGTGCCCTAAACAGATGTAATGAATTAATATTTACACTAAACAATATGTAATAAATAAAACAATCTACTTGTACAAAAAAATGTGTCAACATAGACCAACACTATACATATGACACTAGTTAAAATTGAATGGAAATATAAACAGCTATAAAGAAACAGATAGCATAATACTATCCATCTAACAACATGGTCAATACTATTTAAAACATCCCAAATAGTTAATGTCTATACTAATATATATATGTGCGCATAAAATAGTGATTATTTATATAACAAAAAACATTTGATATTGATGACCTCATTAAGGCCTGGGAATTGATCTGCCCCCAATAGTAATTGCCAAAGGGCTTCCTTCTGTTCTAATTTATTATTAGCATCTCCTATGAATGTACCTTTATCTATGTAGTCTAAAACAAAAAATTCAAACTTTTTGAATTCTCTACATCCTAAAGCATGTCTTGCAAGAGCATTGTTTTTATCTTTGTTCTTTACAGCCAGGACATGTTCATATATTCTACGCTTCAAGACTCTAACAGTTTTGCCTACATAGTAACATTCACAGGTCACACAGGAGGCTAAATAAACAACATGATCACTATAACAGTTGAAATATTTCCGTGCCCAAAAAGTTCTTTTTAGGTGCTTGACAGTAACAAAAGACGTGTTACTTAAAAATCTACATTGTCTACAATTAGTACAAGCGAAAGTACCCTTCTTGATTACATCTCTAGTCCTAGACACTGAAGATGAATTATTTTTTTCAAGAACCTTCTTAATATTATTAACTGTTTTATAAGTGAATTGTGGTCTCATTCCTAAACAGCTAACTAGGTCTTTGTTGCCCAAAATTATTCTCCAGTTTTTTTCTATAATGTTCTTAATTTCTTTTAATTCATTCACTATAGGGAGTGGAAATGCCGTGTAAAACATACTTTGATTTTCTTCTGATCTGTTTGTATTTTGGTTTTCTTGTTGAATTATTCTCGGTGTTTCAGCAAGTATATCTGTGGCTAACAAAATAGGTTTTGCTACACCTTCCCTTAGTTTTGTAACTTCTTTTTCTAACTTTTTGATCCAGTTGATGTTATAACCCCTCACTACAAACATTTTTCTCAAATTTAGTAATTCATTTCGGTAGACTAGATCTTCTGTAGTTAATCTACTTAGCCTTATCATCTGTCCCTTCACCACACTCTTTTTCATGTGTTGGGGATGAAGGCTATCTTTGTGAAGGTATTGATTTGTGAAACAAGATTTCCTATAGATCTTACTTGAAATCTTACCATTTGAGTCATTTATGTGAAGATTTAAATCCAAAAAATGTATATCTCTCCCAAATTCTCCCATTTTGAAAAATAGGAAGGTCGTAGTGTTATTCAAGTCAGTGATCATTTCACTGAACTCCCATTGTTCACCTTTCCACAAGAAAAACAAATCATCAATGTACCTAAAGTACATCAGAACCCTATTGAAACTAGGATGATGTGTCAAGAACTTCTGTTCCCAATTGGACATCACTATATTTGCGAAAGCCGGGGCTACTCTGGCCCCCATCACTACTCCAGATGTTTGCTTATAGAGCACATTGTTGAATTTGAAAAAATTGTTGTCAAGAACTGTTTCCATGAGCGTACATAGAGTGTTTACCTTGTGACCACTCATATCTGTACTTTGTACAAGATATTCTCTCATATACTCTATCCCTTCCACCTGATCTATAGAAGTATATAGACTCTTGACATCCAATGTTGCAAAATTAACCTCTTTTTCTAATGTTGTAACTTTTCCCAAAATTTCCAAGAGTTGCCAAGGGTCTCTAAGATAATATTCAGCTTTTTGCGCCACAGGATTTAGAATACTGTCAAGCCAAATGGAAATATTTTCTGTTTTCGAGTTTTTGGCTGAGACTATTGGCCTAAATGTGAGGTCTTCCAAACCATATTGTAATTTAGGTATACCAAAAAAATGTGCCATTGTAGGATGTTCTACCAGAAGGAAATCGTAGTCCGCCTTCTCAATTTCACCCTGGCAGAACATATCAAACAAGAGAACATCTATTTTTCTGAAACTGATTCTTACACATTCTATAGTTACTTTACAGTAGTTGGTGGTATCTTTTAACATATCTAATATTCCTTTGTTATAGTCTATTGTATTCATAACTATAATTTTCCCCCTTTATCTGCTTTCATTATTCTGACTTCAGAATTTTCTGATAACGCCTTCAAAGCATTGTTTTCAGTGTCAGTCAAATTGTTATATTCGCTATATACTGAAATATCTTTAAATTCTTTTTCACATAAATTTAGAAAAACTTGCAGTGTGTTAGTTGGGGGGGGGGGGTTGAATGTACTAGGCTTCGTCGGTAGATTGCTCCTGGAAATATTGTAATCAGTGATGTCTTTAAGGATGTATTTCAAGTTTAATTTACGTAAATACAACCTAAAATCAACCAACAACCTACTTATTTCAACTCTGTTAGAAGGAATAAAAGTGAAGCCTTTGTTGAGTACACTGTATGCATCTACTGTCAACAACAAATCACTTAAATTTATCACATTTAGTGTGTAATCAGTCTCTTTGGTAAAAGGAATCACCATCTCCTTTTGTTTTTGCCCTTAATTTTCCCTTTCTGTTGTGTGGAATTGTACCACCTTGTAGTCCTTTTCTCTTGTGCCCTTTGTTGGTGAAAAGGGACATTGGATTGGCGATGTTGCTGGCTTGCAACTTCAGCATAACTCGTGGTTGCAGCCCCTACATTTACATCCCCAGTGTTCAAATTGTTGTCATTAGAGACAACAAGCGGTTCTGGTGCGTTTTCTTTTAGAACCTCCGGTACCAGTTCAGGATTAGGAGAGTTATCGTTTGTTGATTCGCCTTTAGACTGTCCGAATCATTCTAGTGCTCTGTTGGAATTCTCCAACGCGCTAGAAATACTGTTTGTAGAGACCCCACTAGTTTTATGTGCATCTACAGTACTTATGTAAGTTAATCATTATCCTTAAACAGATTCTGCATTTCTTTACAATAAGTAACAACGTTTGGGGCTATATTTGTAAAGAAATGCAGAATCCGTTTAAGGATATAAACGGCAGTTTGATGAACCGGACTTTAAGTGAGTATCACGATAACACTAATAACTTAAAGTCATGCAAAAAGTTAATTTATGATTTAGAAAAACTGGTTTTCAAGTATATCACACTCAAGCTAGAAATCCAATATTTAACCGAGTGTATTCAGCGTGGCATTGTTCCGCAAGGTCTACGGACCGCTAAATTTCCTAATTGTGTGGAACCTGGTGACACTTTGTCCAAAATGATCATCAAGGTATATAATGATGCTGGCTTAGCTATGATGGGCATATTAGTCAAACATTATGAGACTGAGATCATTAAAGTGAAATCGGGAATCAAGGAGCTGGATGATTCCATCAAAAAGAAGGAATGTTTTCAAGAACTGTTCACACTATACAATAGTATAGAGGTCAAGGCTGATAAACATCGGTCCACCATAGTCCTGAGAAAACAACACAAACTTACGAGGGACATTAGGACTTATGTGTCTAATGAAGCTTACATAAGTACTGTAGATGCACATAAAACTAGTGGGGTCTCTACAAACAGTATTTCTAGCGCGTTGGAGAATTCCAACAGAGCACTAGAACGATTCGGACAGTCTAAAGGTGAATCAACAAATGATAACTCTCCTAATCCTGAACTGGTACCGGAGGTTCTAAAAGAAAACGCACCAGAACTGCTTGTTGTCTCTAATGACAACAATTTGAACACTGGGGATGTAAATGTAGGGGCTGCAACCACGAGTTATGCTGAAGTTGCAAGCCAGCAACATCGCCAATCCAATGTCCCTTTTCACCAACAAAGGGCACAAGAGAAAAGGACTACAAGGTGGTACAATTCCACACAACAGAAAGGGAAAATGAAGGGCAAAAACAAAAGGAAATGGTGATTCCTTTTACCAAAGAGACTGATTACACACTAAATGTGATAAATTTAAGTGATTTGTTGTTGACAGTAGATGCATACAGTGTACTCAACAAAGGCTTCACTTTTATTCCTTCTAACAGAGTTGAAATAAGTAGGTTGTTGGTTGATTTTAGGTTGTATTTACGTAAATTAAACTTGAAATACATCCTTAAAGACATCACTGATTACAATATTTCCAGGAGCAATCTACCGTCGAAGCCTAGTACATTCAACCCCCCCTAACTAACACACTGCAAGTTTTTCTAAATTTATGTGAAAAAGAATTTAAAGATATTT
The DNA here is from genome assembly GCF_019279795.1 of Protopterus annectens. NCBI lineage: Eukaryota > Metazoa > Chordata > Ceratodontiformes > Protopteridae > Protopterus > Protopterus annectens. Next base: position 385,998,164 of record NC_056727.1, on the reverse strand, counting down.
CAGTATATAGCGAATATAACAATTTGACTGACACTGAAAACAATGCTTTGAAGGAGTTATCAGAAAATTCTGAAGTCAGAATAATGAAAGCAGATAAAGGGGGAAAAATTATAGTTATGAATACAATAGACTATAACAAAGGAATATTAGATATGTTAAAAGATACCACCAACTACTGTAAAGTAACTATACAATGTGTAAGAATCAGTTTCAGAAAAATAGATGTTCTCTTGTTTGATATGTTCTGCCAGGGTGAAATTGAGAAGGCGGACTACGATTTCCTTCTGGTAGAACATCCTACAATGGCACATTTTTTGGTATACCTAAATTACAATATGGTTTGGAAGACCTCACATTTAGGCCAATAGTCTCAGCCAAAAACTCGAAAACAGAAAATATTTCCATTTGGCTTCACAGTATTCTAAATCCTGTGGCGCAAAAAGCTGAATATTATCTTAGAGACTCTTGGCAACTCTTGGAAATTTTGGGAAAAGTTACAACATTAGAAAAAGAGGTTAATTTTGCAACATTGGATGTCAAGAGTCTATATACTTCTATAGATCAGGTGGAAGGGATAGAGTATATGAGAGAATATCTTGTACGAAGTACAGATATGAGTGGTCACACGGTAAACACTCTATGTACGCTCATGGAAACAGTTCTTGACAACAATTTTTTCAAATTCAACAATGTGCTCTATAAGCAAACATCTGGAGTAGCGATGGGGGCCAGAGTAGCCCCGGCTTTCGCAAATATAGTGATGTCCAATTGGGAACAGAAGTTCTTGACACATCATCCTAGTTTCAATAGGGTTCTGATGTACTTTAGGTACATTGATGATTTGTTTTTCTTGTGGAAAGGTGAACAATGGGAGTTCAGTGAAATGATCACTGACTTGAATAACAGTACGACCTTCCTATTTTTCAAAATGGGAGAATTTGGGAGAGATATACATTTTTTGGATTTAGATCTTCACATAAATGACTCAAATGGTAAGATTTCAAGTAAGATCTATAGGAAATCTTGTTTCACAAATCAATACCTTCACAAAGATAGCCTTCATCCCCAACACATGAAAAAGAGTGTGGTGAAGGGACAGATGATAAGGCTAAGTAGATTAACTACAGAAGATCTAGTCTACCGAAATGAATTACTAAATTTGAGAAAAATGTTTGTAGTGAGGGGTTATAACATCAACTGGATCAAAAAGTTAGAAAAGAAGTTACAAAACTAAGGGAAGGTGTAGCAAAACCTATTTTGTTAGCCACAGATATACTTGTTGAAACACCGAGAATAATTCAACAAGAAAACCAAAATACAAACAGATCAGAAGAAAATCAAAGTATGTTTTACACAGCATTTCCACTCCCTATAGTGAATGAATTAAAAGAAATTAAGAACATCATAGAAAAAAACTGGAGAATAATTTTGGGCAACAAAGACCTAGTTAGCTGTTTAGGAATGAGACCACAATTCACTTATAAAACAGTTAATAATATTAAGAAGGTTCTTGAAAAAAATAATTCATCTTCAGTGTCTAGGACTAGAGATGTAATCAAGAAGGGTACTTTCGCTTGTACTAATTGTAGACAATGTAGATTTTTAAGTAACACGTCTTTTGTTACTGTCAAGCACCTAAAAAGAACTTTTTGGGCACGGAAATATTTCAACTGTTATAGTGATCGTGTTGTTTATTTAGCCTCCTGTGTGACCTGTGAATGTTACTATGTAGGTAAAACTGTTAGAGTCTTGAAGCGTAGAATATATGAACATGTCCTGGCTATAAAGAACAAAGATAAAAACAATGCTCTTGCAAGACATGCTTTAGGATGTAGAGAATTCAAAAAGTTTGAATTTTTTGTTTTAGACTACATAGATAAAGGTACATTCATAGGAGATGCTAATAATAAATTAGAACAGAAGGAAGCCCTTTGGCAATTACTATTGGGGGCAGATCAATTCCCAGGCCTTAATGAGGTCATCAATATCAAATGTTTTTTGTTATATAAATAATCACTATTTTATGCGCACATATATATATTAGTATAGACATTAACTATTTGGGATGTTTTTAAATAGTATTGACCATGTTGTTAGATGGATAGTATTATGCTATCTGTTTCTTTATAGCTGTTTATATTTCCATTCAATTTTAACTAGTGTCATATGTATAGTGTTGGTCTATGTTGACACATTTTTTTGTACAAGTAGATTGTTTTATTTATTACATATTGTTTAGTGTAAATATTAATTCATTACATCTGTTTAGGGCACAGCAAATATATTTACTATTTATGACTATATGCAGTCTCCATTTGTATGAGAGGATGTTTACATGTAGGGTTTTATTGATTTACATGTATACAGATACATTTTTTGTTTAATTTGTTGGTATACATAAGTATTATCAATATTTATCACAATGTAGTTCAATGTATTCAATGTCAAAACATTTTTCAGATATTTGAAACGTAATATGCATTTTCAAAAAAAAGGATAGAGAATTCATGACATCACATCCTGTTTAAATAATTTATAAGACTTGTGTTTGGGAGGGCACATTGTCTTTTTTTCTGAAGAAGTTTACGTTTTTAATAAAGTGGAAGAAAGCGCTAAATCTAATAGCCTTTATTGTGACATTCACGCACTGAGCTGTGTTATACTTTTCTTTGTGCATCACCATCTAACTAACTCCTCTCCCCAGATGAGAGATCATATTTGTCACTTTCTGCCATCTCTTTCCACAGGTTCACCTGGGCTTGCTAGTGAAAGCTGGGTTTTTGGAGTCACAGTCAGGACTCCTTCACTCTGTGCCATGGAACCTGCCAAAGGAAGTGGAAAGTTTTTACTAATTCATATTCCCCTTAAGCTTGCAGTCCATCAAATCTCTCCTCATGAAATGCAAGCTTGTTTACTCCTCTGTATTGCCTATTCTCAGGATAGCAATCACAGCCATTTGGAGGGACCATAATTCAGGTGGCCTTGAGGGTGCTTCATGCAGTCACCAGCATCTTCCTAGTAAAAAAGATGTGTGGTATATGCCCCAGCCTCTTTCCCTGTATAGGAAATAATCTATCTGCTTCACTGCCTGAACCACAATGCCCTCCTCATCTGGGTACATCCTCCAGTAAACCTACAATGCGACCCACCACATTCACAACTTGGTTTCCAAGTGTCCTTACATGCCAACTCCAACATATATACAAGTCACTAACCAAACATGTATCACCTGGGCTGTAATCCATTTTCTATCCTTGTACATGATTGTTGCTGCCATATGGATTTTAAACATCTACAGAATGTGCTTGCTTACACTTTCCTGCAGTGAATTCGTAGTAAAGTTTCTTTCCCTGTGTGAAACTACTGAAGATATTATTACCGAATAAATGGTTACTATCTGTATATGTACACAGCTATAAATCAATTCTCCAGATCTGTTGCTGCCAGACATATGGATGGACTAAGTGGAAATGCTCAATCCAACTATAAATAAAGGGGGACAGTTCAGAAAGTCTACACTGACAAATGAGGCTACTTCACTAATACACAGTGCTGGTACATTAGTAAATATCAAACCATGCAACAAATGTTAATGTGCAGACTACACAAGCAAATTTAACCTGTGACAATAAGTTATCATGACAAATAGAATGGTTATAGTCTATCCATTATTTACACTCCTTGTGAATGTGGCACAAAGGAATAGTCAGAGGAAAGCAGTTTCCACTCTTTATAACAGGTTCATCAGCAGGTCTCTGGTGGAGGTTATAACAAAAACCCACAAGTGCTGTGAATGTTATGTTACTATGACCAGTAAATCAATGGTGTTAATTATCAACAGTGTAGAATTCCTCCAATAACACACTATTTTAAAACTGCAAAACTTGAAGAATATTGCACTAGAACGTGCATGCAGCTGGGGATATCACTTAAATATAAAGCAGGATCAAGAACATTACTTTCATTCAATGAATGAACCCAAGAGAAAAATCACTACAATAAAATAATTGGTAATAATACTTTTTCCCTACTCTACCTGACACGCATTAAGCTTCTCCCCTGCCCCCACCACAGGATGCCCATTCATTCCCTAGTAGAGGGAAATGCCCAAATCTACTAGGGTGAAAACCATCTGAGGGGGTGCTTTACAAGCAGACATCAGGGTTGTTTGTCCTTCACCAGCATCCCAGTTATGAAGGCTTTTTCACTATCAATGGCCAAAGTCCTTCCCTGAAGGTGATTTAAGCAATAGAATCACAGCAAGGACTCTTTCTGCCCTTTTGTCTCCACATGCATTATCCTGTACAAGTGCTGACATGGGCTACTATCCCAGCCTTGGACAGACAAGCCATATCTTCCCTGCACCACCTCCCTACATCCTGACTCACTCATGTCCTAATGCAGGATACACCACAGCCTTCCAAAGGACATTGTTCTGACAGCATAGCAGGAGAACAAGCTGGCCAAGCCCATAATCTTCCCCCCAGGATGAGCACTTCTGTCATCCCTACCTGTAGCATCAAGAGCACAACCTACTAATCGAGCTTGGTCCACTTGGACCACTGTCAGTATTTTACCTCTCTATCCCAAGGGCATTGTCTCATCTCAAAAGATTTTAAGTGATCTAAGCAATATGGAGGGATTATATGAGTGTAATAAGCACAACACACTTCAGACTAAACTCTCACTATTGTGAAACTGTGTTTCTTTTATGTTCAGTAACTTCAATTTTGACTCCTCTGAAATGAAAAATAAGCATTGTTTCAATGGCATTCAGAAGACCACCCATAAACAATATCTAAAAGCCTTTTGAATGAAACTCTAACTGCATATTATAACAAACTAATACAGAAGAAGTTCACATTAATTTCTCAGCTAATATCCATGAATACAAATCCAGATTATAGTGAGGACAAACACTGATGCATTATGTGATATTGTTAATCTTATTTATAAGAAAGTATGCATCAAAATAACTGAGAGTCCTTCCATAGTTTTGTGAACGAGTCAGTCTCTGTGCATAAACATTGCTAGTAAAGGTACAGAGGTATATTCTTTTCACATCTGCATTGACACCACCACACTACTTCTTCTTTCGGCCTTCTTCCAGTTAGGGGTTACCACAGTGGATCATCTGTCTGCTCATGATTGGCAATGTAGTTTTACGGAGCTGAGTTGCCAGCCCAGTGCCCAACCTTCCACAGAAAGCACGCACTCACACCTAGGGCCAATTTAGAGTGTTCAATCCACCTACAACATGTCTTTGAGATGTGGGAGGAAACCGGAGCACCCAGAGGAAACCCACGCGACCACAGGGAGGACATGCAGATTCTGCACAGAAGGCACCAGAGCTGAGGATTGAACCGGTGAACCTCTTGCTGTGATGTGGCAACACTAACCGCTGCACCACCGTGGCCACCCTATGGTATAATAAACCTGTCGTATGAAAAGCTTTCCATGGAAACGCAAGTTAACCCTACAGAAATTCTCAAAGCTGAAAACAACTTTCATCTGCATGCATAGAATAACAGTGGTTATTAGAATTTGCCATCTATTATCATTCTTTTTTTTAAAATGAACATCTCATCTGTCCATATATTTATGAGTTGGCTAAGTGTTATAAGGATTCCATTATTTCCTTTTGTCAGAGAAAGGCTTTAATGTGGGAGCATTGAAGACCACTCTGGAAATGCTCTACCCTCATTTCATAGTTTTAAGGGACTGAGCTCCTTTTTCAGTTATTAGCTGATATGAGTGACGGTATCTATGACCAAATAAATATATTTTAATGTATATGTATAAGTATCTATGTTTGGGTGCAAATTATTATGGTGACACAAACATGTTAAGGTGTCCTTAGTAAACCATTTTTGCTTCATAATAAATGTATGCCAAGTGCAGAGAATGACTACACTGGCACATATGACTCTTAGTTGTACCATTGTATTTCTTATGAAGTGGGAAAATGAATAAATGTATCTTATACAGAAAACATTCCTCCAGGTTCCAACTATTACTATAGAATTTTTTTTTTTTTTCATCTAAAACAGCTAATAAATTTTTTTTGCAAGGGAAAAGTTGTGAAAAAATATACCCTAGTATTCACAATTACCACACTCTGGGATTCACACACACTGAGCTCACTGCATTAGATGAAATAGCAAGATGAGTATTTAAGCACAAGGTGGAACTAATTTAGAGACACAGCGGGATGATATGACCATGGAAATTACCATGGTGAGCATCATATACAAATGGCTATGCAACAGTATGTAAGTGAGCAGCAGTATGGAAATGATACCAAATGTAAATGATGTTAACAACATTGTAGGAGTGATTCAAAAACATAAACATTTCACAATGAGTCACAGTGAGCAGCAAATCCATGCACTATCATTTCCTCATCAGCAGACACTGTGACCATGCTAAGATGCTAGGAGTACCATCTGCTTCAGCTGAAAAGCACATTAGTGGCTGTTCTCACAGCCAGTAACTATGTCAGTGCATGTCATCACCCTTCGAATTGCAGAAAAATCCACCAATGTTTGGGTTACCATTTGGACTGAGACACCTCAAGAAGCTTGTAGATAGTTGTTGGCATCAGATAGAATCACATGTGATGCATGGAATGCCTAACCATACTGACAGAAAGGTCTGTGTAGCATTAACCATCCTTTCTACATAGACATTCCAACAGTTATCTGAATTTTACATACATCTTCATCTCAAATCCTTAACCAGTTCCTTGATATCATGTTGCAGCATATGAAGGAGGATATGCAGGTGCCACAGACTTCAGAGGAGACAAACATCACTCTACAGGCATTTTATAAAATATCCTATTTCTCTGAGATTCTAGAAACCATCAGTTGCACCCACATTGACATGGCCATGCTTAGTATGTTAACCAGAAGATCTTTCACTCCATCAGCTGCCAGGTGGTATACAAGGGTCTATATCAGTTCGTTGAAGTCTAATTACAGTGAACGCCTGTTCATAGAACCAAAATCACTGAATAGCCATTCCTTGAACATTCACAACAGTGAACGTTTTTCCCAGGGAAGGAAATGACTTGGCCAACAGATCAACACACACACACACACACACACACACACACACACACACACACACACACACACACACTCACACACACACACACACACACACACACACACACACACACACACACACACACACACACACACACACACACACACACACACCACACTACATCAAAACCAACAAAGTGGGGGGTTACTCCCACCACACACCCCTAATTATATATACCAACTCAGAGATTGCACTATGGTAGGGAAAAGGACAAATTTCCATATGTTGGTCAAGTCATTTCCTTCCCTGGGAAAAACGTTCTCTGATGTGAACATTCGATAAATGGCCATTTGGTGATTTTGGTTCGATAAACAGCTGTTCGCTGTAACTAGACTAATATAGATCTGGCATATAATGCACAGCGTATTATTCAAAATGTGTGCCATCCGCGAAGTTCCCATTATACCCACAGCTGGCACTTTGTGTAGAGTAATTTTCCAGGCAGACATCTAATTCGTAAGTGTTCACACTCCCCTACTCCCCCAGTCAACACAAACAAGCAAACAAGTGAGTAGACTGTAGTCCACTCATAAAGCTATCCACTGTCCTGTTGTGCAGATGATGCAGGATATCCCCTTGAGCTGTGGTTCATGACACCTATATGCTACCCTCCAAATATGAATGAGAAGTCATAAAACAATACAGTAGAGCAGACCAGCAACATCATTGGTCATGTACTTAAAGGCACACTTCCATTGTTCAGATACCTCTGATGGTGCGATGCAGTATGAACTGGAGATCTGCAGCAAGATATTTGCCATCTGTGCTCTGCTTTGTAACATGGTTCTACACAAACAACTATATCATGGAATCACCATCAGATTTTCAGACAGACAGGAAGCAGAATCAGTGGAAGATCTAAGAGAGGAGTTGTTGGAAGAACTGGTAGCAAGGCAACCCAATGAGGGGCTGATGGAGGTGCAATAATCTGTGTCACCTGCAAAGAGGTAGTGTCTGGTCCACAGCTGTAGGCCATGATAAAAACAGTATAAAATAAAACTTATGCATGCCATAGTACATCCAAACTTTGCAGTACAGTGTCCCAACCTGCCACATTGGGGCACAATGACATAGAAAAGCAACTGCTACATACCAGGGGAGATGCAAGTGTTATACTGGCACACATTTAGGAGTTTCGGGAGCTTTGCAAACTGTGTAGTGGCAGGGAAGAGCCTCCTGAAGGAGACAGATGAAAATATATTTCTGAGACAAGGTGGACATGTGCAGCAGAAGGTGGACAACATGATGTGACATGTTGTCATAGGGTGGGACATAGATTGTGGAAATCCATATCCATGTGGCTGTCCCTGTCTTTAGATGGCACCATCATTTACATATGGTAGCAAGGATAGTGTAGAACTGCACGACCTTGACTGCCTTGCTATTCAATGTGTCAGATATCTGCAGAGACCATGTCCACAAGACTAGCTCTTTTGTGTTGTATGGTCTGAAGACCTTCAGTAAGACAGATGTATTACCAGTAGGTGGAAGTGAGACTATGGCACCCCATGACCCTGACAAATTTGCATGTGGAACATACCCACAGTGGAACCAGAGGGGGAGGTGGACATGCTTATGGCTACAGACATGCATAAGTGTGTTGGAGCTATGGGGTTTGTGATGGCTGTCATAGGCATAACAGAGGTATGTGACAAGTGTAGAACTGTGCTCTGGGACTGTGGCAAATGTGTGTGCCATATGTCATGGCCATTATAGGCTGCTGTGCCACCAGACCCCTCAGTGACTATAATAGGTTTCAAGTATCCCTCTGATACTCTCTGGATGTGCTCCAAATCCCTGTATTCCATATTGGTATACAGGTACTGCAGGCCCTCAGATATGTCCTTATATATGCTGTACATCATGCTAATCATCTCCAACATGTCATGTGTGGCATCTATATGTGCCTGTATCACCGCCCTGCATACGTGCTGATTGATGCCCACTGTGACATCAAGGTGTGGGAAGGAATAGGAATCATGACAGCAACTTCTGAAGCACACCTCTGCCTTGTGTTATGCAAATACTCCATGGTGTTGGCACTGCTGTGTTATGTATCGGTAGGTGAGGACTCAGTACTGTGATGGGATGATATGGATGGTGAGACATCAATAGAGATGGGTGATATATATGTTGTCCATAGTCACTGCAGACATGTTGGTAGGTGCAGGTGGTATGGTACTCTCTGCTATAAGCATAGCTGATAGTGTCAATGTCCTGTCTGACTATGCTATAGGCAGGCTGCCATCATTACCAGGCACCAATGCTGCAAGTCCTATTCTGTCTAACGCCATGCCAACAGCACTGGTGAAAGCAGAGTGAGAGAGAGAAAGAAAACACCCATGTATGTATATGTGAACATATTTGACAGTCCCACATTCTACTTTACAATAGTATATGTAAATATTATAAATGCAAACAACACATATGTACCATGGGCAAACCTGTGGGAGAGACATTGTTATGTTTGCCATCAGTAAATTCATGATGGTTGTGCAATAATGTACATTGGTAGCACACATGGGCATACCAATACAGTGCTTTCCCAAAAGGCACATGCAGTTTCACCATCAGTCCAGCACTCACATCCAGCCTTTTTCCATGTACGAGTGTCCAATCACTGTCTCCTGACAAGGGACACCAAAAACTCCTCAGCCTCTGTGAAGGTGGCCTGCTATGCTGATCTTCTTCCTATGGCCATACCTGCCCTGGTGAGGGCCTCTACTTTTGTGCAGGCATGGTGTATCATGTCTGTGATCTGTGTTCTGTTATGTCCACCTACAGAATTTACTTCAGTCACCAGGTTCTGCAACACCTGCTCCTTGAAGGAATTCTTAGCTTTGTCAATGTTTAGTATCCACTTGCCTTGGGAAACTAGAGCTTATAGAAGTATCTGTGTCTCTGCTGAGTGAACTTCTCCAGCCCCCACCAGAATACCTTTAACATGAACATACACCTATGGTCAGTGTCTGGATATAAACATGGCCATCATACACTTTAACTCTCTACCATCTGTGTTGCAGCCATGCCTGCAACATGTGGCATGCTTCATATACAGTGTTGTCAGAGGCCACATCCCCACAGCATGCCTGTGGTTTCAGTGTGGAAATAACTCATAATGCATCTTGCAGCCTTTGTTGTGTATATAGAGGTCTGTGGTCCCCAGGCAACTCTGATACACATCCCATTTGTGCACATCTGCAACTTGACCCATGCACCAGGCAATCTCTGGCCTTACGGAGTCACCTAGGTGGGATGAGGACATCCACAAATTTTGCCCTTATGCTGCCACTCCATCTCCACCACAATCAATGTAAGTACCTGAATATGCAGGTAGCTGCTGTACACCCTCCATGCGATACAGATAGATTTTCTGTGCCCCTTACCACAGTCATTGTAGTCAGTTCTTTTGGCTATTGTAGTAATTAATTTTCATGTAAAGCACTGTTTTTGTATACTATAAGACTTTCGTTAGCACTGTCAGCACTGCAATGGTCACTGTTGCTTTTATTATGCTAATACTAGCCTTGTAGCAAAACTGTTATGCTACTGAAGTGATTTTTCATGACTGTTCCTGAACTGCATGTGTAACTCTGTGTGATGTTACTTCTAAAGTGTTTGATACGGCACATGTCTGCCCATGCACATGCCTGGAAGTCTATCGTTTGAACTGTGCATGCATGGGCACTTTTGTAACCCCTGCATCTTTATGGTTTAATAAAAACAGCAACATATGTCATTTGTGGTCACTTGTGCATATTGCCATTCGGCTACCTCACTCTACAACTGTGTCCACTGATGCATGTCATTTGTACTTTGCAACTCGGCTATCATTTTCTTTCCTCAGCTCAAGCTGCTAAGGGCCTATGACATCATTAAGAGCTGACTGTTGCAGGACTCTTGCATTGCACAGCAGGGAAATGGATTTTTTTCTCCTGCCACATACGCAGCACATTTTGGAGCTGCTGGGGGGCTCTTATAAGAACCCCAGTACAAAGTAGATACCTGCACTTGCTTGCCAGAGCAGTGAATGGTGCCACAGACCACTGTGACTGAAATCACTGGCCATGGAAATTCCCTGCTAAGGATCTGACCAGACAGTCAGTTTCTAAATCTTTAGGGCACCTTCCACACACCCTAGACACTATCCTGCATGAGGAAAGCAGGATAAAATTAGTGGCTAGGATAACAAAATTTCAAATCTTTATTTCCTCAGAAGAAAGACACTAAAGTCTTACCAAATAGGGTCCATATTAATAAAAATCCAATTTTCTGGCATAAAAATAGCAAAGATAAGGGGATAGAGGGAGTGTGTGGCTACTGCAGTCATGATCTATCTGAACATCTACTGTTATAGCAAGTTTACTTACACACCTTATGTTTATCATTAGATCATTGCTGTATGGGTCAAATACCTGAGCTTAGAAAGCAAGGAAGGAGGAGGATAAATCAGAATTCAAGACCTATGGAGAGTAGTTATAGCAAAGCCTGTTCTGAACCTAGAAAAAGAGTGGAGTTTGAAGTGCAAAATAAAGGTGTGCATGCCTACTGGTGACCTGCTGGTCACATGATTAAAAAAAAATCAGGAAAGGAGGTGCCCCACCATGTTGAGGCAGGCACCCAGCTGTCAGTGCACCTTGGATGACACCAGCATCACAAATAATGCAGGGGCGTGATGAGAGACCCCTCTTTGCCACTGTCAGAAGAGAAGCTTCTGCCCCCTGAGAAGTGGCCATAGAAGTTACTGGGTCTAGATTACAACGTCAAACTCACAGGAGTATGAACATTGTAATATCGAACTCAAATGTTTGAAACACGGAAATAGCAAAGCCACGGAACACTGATTTTTTCCCAGGGAAAAAAATCGGTGGGCCATTTTCGCAGCTTTGCTATTTCCTCCACTGTGGTGTGATCTCGGAGTTTATATATTTAAGTAGGGGGTGGGAGGGAGTGAAGCCCCCCACACTAGATTAAGTTTAAAGTGTAAGTGTTTGTTTTTTTTTGGGTTTTTTTTGTATCTGAACAGCAATCACTAACAATCTTTGTAAGTCATTTTCAGCAGGGTGACCTCTGTCCCCCTCCTGACAGGCAAACCTGGTGACCATCGTTGACCCAGCACAAGAGGCAGCACTCACACTGAGCTGACTAATGAAGGATGAAAACAAGAGAACACATTTGTACACACATATGGCACACAGACCATGACAGTTACACATTAGGGTGCCACACACCATATGCACCCTTGCTTCTGGGGGAGATGCTACTGCCTGCTGTGCCATCAGCCCATGTTCAGCTCATGTCCTTTACTTATTATAAACATAGACAAGTGCAACAGGAATAGTAGAAAAAAAACAAACAAAAATATTTATAATACATGCCCGTTTATCTGTCGCTTTCTATCACCCTAAACTCTGCCTTCCAATTCTGAATCTGATTAGAGTGGCACTACTGTAGATCACTGTAGTGATTCTTGCACTGCTCACTAGAATGGATCATCATTCCAGTGGCATCACTCACCATACTGACAAGCTTGTGCCAACATCTACCATGCACAACAGGCCATCATACCTCTCTAGCAGGTGCACAAGAAAATGCCTGGGCAGAAAGAATAAGGAAACATTATACTGTTTAGCACAACAAGCAGTAATCATGCAGTTTACAGAACTTGCATAAGTCATCATTACTATACAGAGTCACATAGGTTCATAAGATCTTAGGAGAATACTAGACTATCAGCCCTGGTGGCACATTTTAAGCCTAGCTATGTTACCTGTTTGTTGCCTAGTTATGTTTTTCCATAGATGTTTAACCATCCTTGCTAAAATTTTATTTAAATAATTTTCATTTGTCAAGAATTAACTGTTGAAGTCAAACTGTCAGTGTAATAGGGGAACTTACTGTAAGATAGGGCGTTGAAGTACTACCTTGGTCCATTAGGATGATAATGGGTTACATTTCCTTTTTTCCATCCATTTCTCCAAATTATATTTGAATATGTACATGGATGACATATGTTATGCATGAATGGGAGGTCTGTTCCAGAGCAGTGATATCTTCGGAGATATGTACCTATCCCTTCAAACCATTCTATTTATGTTCCAGAAGAGATTTAGGTTCCTATACTAGGTGTTCCTAGTTGCATTAGACTTACAGATGTGAAGTAGTTCCATAGCTATTGGGTCTGAGGATGCCTTACAAGCTAAGCATAGATCACCTCTTAGTAGCCTGTATGAGACCGAGTACAGTGACATGGTTTTGAGGCAGTCCATGTAGGACATGCACTTTAGACTTTGTATTATTTCTGTAAGAAACCTCTGTGGTCACTTTTTTGTTGCCACTGCCTGGAAAGGTACATACCACATGGGGGACTGTACTCAATGATGGGCCCAATGACAGCTGAATAAAGTGGGACGATAACATCTCTTTACACAAAGGGTATCCCTGTTCTTATAAGCTGTGCAATATAGAAGGGCTTCTTTACAATGGAGGAGACATGTTGTTCTAATTCTAAGTTGCTGTCTATATGAGTTTCCAAATCCCTAACTACTGGGTCTACTCTCATGGTGCATTGTCAATGTGATAGTTTCCTGGGGCGTCAGTTTTCCAAAGGACACAATAATGCATTTTTAGGTGATTAACTTCAGTCCATGACTTTATCACCAGTAATTGGTGAGGAACAAACCTTCTTGTAGGATCACTGAGTCTTTTGAGGATTCAATGACTGCTCCTAGCTTGCAGTTGTCCATAAACATGGTCAACCACAGAAAATGACAGGATCATGACATTTGCTTTGATTTCAGAGAAATAAATTCCAAATAGAAGCAGCTCCAGCACAGAGTCTTGTGAAACCCCACTACATGCAAGTTTTTTTGTTTGTTTGTTTGTTTTTGTAGAAGTGCATCCACTATCCTAACTTCCTGTGCCCTATCTGTAAGCCATTTTGCAATACAGTGCATGGCATGACATTTACTTGTATTTTAGAAAGCTTTTCAGCAATGCCTGACTGCAGTTTTCTCTCAAAAGCTTTGGCCAGATCAGGTGTAGGCAGTGTGTACTGCCTTTAGTTCATCCTTATATTTTGTGACTTTTTCAAAAAAATCCACTAGGTTGAATAGGCATGACCTCCCATTGATGAAACCAAACTGGGATGTGTCCAATGTTTGGAAGTTTTCTATGCATTTATTAATTAGTTCCATATGTTTTTCTGTTCATTCAACATATGATGTTGGTCATACTTATGGATCAGTACTTGCCCTGGTCAGTGGATGGCTGTCCCTTTTGCAGAAGTATGACTGTTGCTGTCCTCCATTCATTTCATAAAATGCCAGCTTGGAGACTAAGATTAAATATTGCTGCTAGGGGCACAGAAATATGATTCATGCTATTCAGAATGCATCATGAGATGTTGTCAGGGCCCACAGATGCCATATTTCTGGCCTTTGAGAGCACATCCAGGATTTGGTCCTGCATGATAGCTGGGAGCATATGTTTTTTTTTTTATATTTCTTGTGAAATTACAAGGGATGAGAGAGGGGTGAAGTCTAAGCTGTACTTTTCAACCAGTATGTTTTATATACAATGTAACAAGAGGTACGGACTGCAGAAAAACAAGCCACTCGTCCAAAATGCAGTGAAATAAAACAGTTTAATCCAATCCGAAAAGTTTAGCGCTTTCAACTGTACAAACACAGTCTTCTTCAGAACAATTAAATTACATCTGAAATCACTTTATATACATCACAGATTCAAAAAACCCGCCAAAACCTTAAAGCAGCAATGTATATTAAGGTGTCTAGCGTGTTAGGGTAATTAATATAAAATTTTATGTATGTACAATTTAAATAAACATATACTAGAGAATCCTATAAAATTATTTAATCAAATACATAAAATAATTTTTTAAAAATTAATTAAATACTAAAAATGGCTTAATGCTGATGTGGTCGTTGATGCCAGGTCTCCTGGTGGCATCTGTGTAAATCTGCCATTTACTTTCACACAGGGCTAACAGCATTTTCCAATTACCTCGCCTCGAAGAACTGTGAACTTGATCAATAATAGTAAAAAGAAATACGTGGTCACTACCTTTTTCAAGGATGTGTCTATATAATGCATTATTACTGTCCTGCCTCTGTATTCTGTAATAATGTTCATATATGTGTTTTTTAAGACAACGCTCAGTTTTGCCTATATAATAGGCGGGGCAGGACTTACATGTAGCTAAATATACCACCTGTTTCGAGTTACAATTACCTTTCCTACTCTTGATAGTGGTTTTGTTAATATCATGAAGTTGAATAATAGTGTTTTCATTAATATGTTTACACTGTTTACAAGATCCGCATTTGCGGGTAGCACAATATCTGATGACCTCTGCTTGTCCGATGTTGGTTTTTTCTAATAGTCTTTTCAAATTGGGAGCTGTCTTGTAAACAATTTTAGGACTTGGTTCCCAGTTCTGTCCCATATTGTGTTCCAAAAATACATCCCAATGTCTAAGTAATATTTCTTTAATGAGATATACAGAAGGTGTATATGTTAAAACACAAACTCTACCAATGGGTTGAGGTCTTTTACCAACCTGACCCTGCCTATTGTCTGTGTTGCATTGATCCAATTGTCCCAATAATGGGCAATATTTGTTTCCCCATTCCTTTCTTACATATTCAGTAATGTCCTTAAGCATGTATTCGGGGTAGGCACGATTTTGGAAAAGGTTATAAATGTTCCTTATTTCCTTCTCAAAAGTATCAAAAGTTGATGTCATCCTTGCCGCCCTTATACATTGCCCTTTAACAATATTACGAAAAATGTGAGGTGGATGGTTACTTGTGTAATATAAATAATCATTTGAAAATGTTGGTTTACGATATATACTGGTAGAAAATCCATCCTCCTTGTAACTAATCAACACATCTAAAAAGGGAATTTGTTGTGCTTTAAATTCAAAAGTGAATTTAAGGAAAGTGGTAGATTCATTTAAGAATTTAATAAATTCATCAATCTTATCTGTGGGAGCCTTCCATAATATAAAAATGTCATCCAGGTATCTCACATAAAGTTCTATATCTTCATAATATATACTTGTAAATAGATGTTCCAATTCCCATGACAACATGACAAGGTTGGCGTAGATAGGGGCACAAGATGCCCCCATGGCTACACCCCTTGTCTGTCTAAAAAATTCGCCCTGAAAAGCAATGTAGTTGTGGTCTAAAACCAGTGACATCATGTCACAGATTAAACAAATTTTGTCCCAACTGTATCCAGAATAAAGTCTTAAACTATTTGCAAAGTATTCGAGACCTATATCTTTAGGGATGCATGAGAATAAGTCAACTACATCTATTGTTAAAAGGGTCAAGTTGGCATTCCATTTGTCCCTAGTCAATTTTCTTAGAAAGTCCCACGAATCTTTGACAAGGTGCGGTATCTCCAAATAAATGTGTTTTAACCATGTGTCGATAAGGACACCTATATTGTAAGTTTTGGAGTGTGAACCTGCCACAATGGGTCTAAAAGGAGGTTGTTCAATAGATTTATGAATTTTTGGAATTCCGAACATGTTGGCCATAGTAGGATAGTCTTGTTTTAAAAACGTGTAAATATCATTACTAATCCTGTTGTCAATGAGATATTCTTCCAGAGCAAGGTCTATTCTTTTGGAGTTGGAGTTCTTTTTGTGGGTGCTATATGTTTTATATACAGCCAACTTTAGTATAAATCATGCTTTTTACAATCAGTTTAGCCCATTGATTTGTATTGCTCTTTAAATTGTAGATATAGGTGAAGAATGCCTTGTGGTTGTCCTTGCCTTGGATGGCTACTTTTTCTTAAATTTGGCCTTGGTAGTTTTAATTAGGTTCCTACATTGTTTGCTTAATTTAAAGTTTAAATTTCTATTCTTCTGGGTGTTGCACTTATTATTCTTGGCTACAACTTTCTTTCTCTTCTTATAAAGCTTATTTATGTTGTGATTACACCAGATCAGTTTGTTTTTAGGGTTTGCCCTGTGCTTGCTTCTTCTAGGTCTAGCTGCTTCTGTGTAGTCATATACCTGTTGGTATAAGTTGGTGGTGCATGTTTCCAAAAAACAGTAGGGTTTTCTGAGTTTGGGGGATTTAAAACTAGTCAAGGTATCACTTAGAAGTAGGACATTTGTCTGGGAAAATAAAATGATAAACCCATGCATAGGGATGCCCATTCAGACATCACTTGATGTGTATCACAGCTCAGCAGCAGGGTGTCACCAAAGCACTATAGCACAGTGCTGTAATACTATGAGGCCATGCAGTCTGTGTGCACAGGCATACTGGTCATATGCTTCCACACAGTTCAGAGTCCATAGCACTAACCTGACCGACTGGCATAATCACCATGATATAAAGACCTTATTAGTATGACATAAAGTGTAGCACCATTTTGAGTGGGAATGCTTACAGATGAAAATCAGTGGAATACAGGACTATGTATACTTAATGGAACTGCATATATAAATACTGAACACAGAAAGCCCACCTGATAATGACTTCTGCAGTGTACTTGACACCTGTGATATGGGTGGGGGGGGGGGACATCCAGAACAACAACATGGCACTGTCATGTCGAGCTGTAGTGGTGCTGTAGACCATGAGCACTGGACTCATAGAGAAGGAAAATGTTTAAACTTGGCATTGCAGGGATACAATCTTAGTATCATTTGTGTTTCTCAAACCCTATTCTGTCTCATGTTGCCTGTCATTATCTTATAAGTTACATTGTTAAGCAGCTTCAATTCTAACCATGCTATGATGCCATAATGAGTTATAGGCATTAAATGGCTTTACATCAGAAAAACACTAGAGGTGTAAATGATTTTAATCCTGCATTGCGTTTCTCTTGTACTTCTATACAAATGGCATCTAGAAATGATGTGCACTGCTAATCAGGTAACAGTTGTTATAGCATACAGAACTCACCATGAAGTACTGCATCAGAAACTAGCAGCTTTAAACATGTAGAGATGTAAATGTTTTAAAACCTGCAACATACCTCACATGCACTGCTATACAAATGGCAGGAAGAAATGTAGCTCCCTGGTAAATATTCAACAGCTTTTAAAGTTGTTATTATTCATATTCCTTCACAGTGATGCATAAAACATTAGCCAGCTGATTTTAAAGCTGTTATACTTCATACTCCTACATAGTGCTGTGCAAGACATTAGCCATCAGCTTTGAAAGTTATTATATTTCATACTCCTATATAGTGCTGTGTAAGACATTAGCCAGCAGCTTTGAAAGCTGCTACACTTCATACTCCTATATAGAGCTGTGTAAAACATTAGCCAGCAGCTTTGAAAGCTGTTACACTTCATACTCCTATATAATGATGTGTAAGACATTAGCCATCAGCTTTGAAAGTTGTTATATTTCATACTCCTATATAGTGCTGTGTAAGACATTAGCCAGTAGCTTTGAAAGCTGTTACACTTCATACTCCTACATAGTGCTGCACTAAACATTAGCCAGCAGTTTTTAATGCTGTTATACTTCATACTCCTACATAGTGCTGTGTAAGACATTAGCTGTTACACTTCATACTCCTATATAGTGCTGTGTAAGGCATTAGTCAGCAGCTTTGAAAGCTGTCATAGAAATAGTAGGCAGAAATAAAATATACTTCATGTCAACCAGCAACTTTAAAAGCTTAGACACATCATACGGTGCCGCACTATTTTAAATTACCCATGTAATACAAATAATTGTGATTAGTCATCCAATCACAACCATTTATTATTTACTCTCAAAATAGATTCAGGAAATTTACTTCTTAAACGTTACTCTTCAGATGGAATTTTTTTGACTCTGCTTCTCAGACACATAACTTGGTGATAATCAGAGATCCAATCATAATCTTCTATATTATTTTAATGACTTGTTTTCCTATTAGGTGAATTGCTTTAGTATTTGTTTTTAAATTTTTGTAGTATCATGTTGTCCCCAATTTTCACAAAGTTTGGTGACTTAGAACTTTTATGACAATAATAACATTGTCTCCAGATACATATGCAATATGTCGCAGTGGTGCAGCAGTAGTGTTGTTGCCTCACAGTAAAAGGTTCTCTGGCTCGAGTCTTGGCTGGGGTGCCTTCTGTGCAGAGTCTGCATGTCCTCCCTGTGTTCATGTGGGTTTCCTCTGAATGCTCTGGTTTCCTCCCACATTAAAAAGACATGTATCTGGAGTGTTTCTCCCCAGGCCTTGGCTGAAAATTGATTTAGTTCCAAGTCAGACTTTCCTGGTTAACAAATAATAAATAAATATGAATGTGTTTATAATCATACCACTTATTTTGAAAAAAGGACTGCATTCACATTTGAATGATGCTACTTCTCAATACACAGGGAATTAAAACATTAATACATGTTTACTGAAGTGATGACAAGCATTTCTCTTGTAAATAGTATCTGATGAACCAGTCACAAGACTGATAAATGCTGATGCTACACATGATTTATAGCAAACTAACCTGTGTGCAAGAATTTACTTTGTCAACTGGAAAATCTTGTTCTTGATTATACATGTTTGTACTAGAACTCTGAAAAAAGCTTCAACATGTTTGCACGTTGCTAAAATATCTCCTAGTAGTTGTACAAATATAGCATTTACAAGGAGAACTTGCAGATTTTTATACGAATGTTTGATATATGTAGCTGATTTTCAGAAATTCCTAGTCTGATGAAGTGAAACTGAAAGGAAAGAGAAGTAGATAGATATATAGCCTGATAGATATACAGATACATGTTTGATAATTCTGGTAGTATCGATAAGAAAATGAAATAATATCCAGAATATTCATTAAAGTATTACAGACCAGCAGCACTTTAAATGAGGACAAATTTTAACCGAAGCAATCCTGTCAAAATTCTAAATATGCGCTGTTCACAGTACATAACTGCACACAAAAATACACTGTAGAAAGTCAGCAAAGCAAACAAATGCTGCCTCCCAGAAAATGCAATTAGCACAGAGGACTGAGGCTATAAGATGTTAATGATCCACGTCCTGTAATCAGGATTTGATTACTTCAGTACCATTTACCTACGGTGCAACTCCATACCTCTCAACCTCTTAGCACAAGAAATCTGGGCAAAGCCTACAATAATGGGTGGACAAAGGCTCAAAAATAAGGACAGATTTAATTATTGCTCTTATAAACTTAGAACTTTGCTAGAATAACAAGATTTGTGTTAGCATGCATTTTCTGAATGACCTGAAGTCTGAAACTTAAATGTATGCCCATATTTACTGACTTCAATCACACCAAAAATATGCAGAAAAAATCAAGGCATTCTGTGAAAATCTTCACAATTGAGTGTTATGTGTAACTCTGAGCAAGTCACTTATCCAGACAATTTTCTAAAACAATTGAGAAATTAGGCAAGGTTCCTCAGCGGTAGCCTTAACCATGTGCCTACTAACTACCTATGAATACAACGCATTGAAATGAACTCAGACACAGACCAGCTAAATGAGTCCATCTTTACATTCAAAACTCAAACCCCCAGATTCCGTAAGCCTTGCATGGTGTGCAGGACTAGTGCAGGAGCTCCTGCAGGCAATACGTCTGCAGTGCGATTTAGGAATAAGCTGTAGGGACGTGCACGAGTGCTCCTGCACTAGTCCTACACAGACTCAGCTCCTGTATGCAAATTACCCCATTTGCATGTGAAATCCATGCAAATGAGGTGAATTTGCAATCCAGGAAGCTGGAAGCTGGCCATGCAGGACTAGTGTGATCTGCAGAAATGTACTTGTTAGTAACTGAGGACATTTCTGAAAACTACAAAACTGAGTCATGACAGCTCCAAATAAAGGGTGGATATTATGTAGAAAGCATGCCAATGGCCAAATATATGGCCAGTGGCATGGAAAACAGTTGCAAAAATAAAAAAAATAACTTGTATTTTTTTAGCTGATCTTGGCTGTTTAAGTGTAGGGCAGCGGTGGCAAACGGGATCAGGTGAAAAAAAATAAAAACTAAAATAAGCATTCTAACCAAAAATCACTATTTTGCCATTATACTCAATGGCAGGCAGAAGACAACATGGCCAGTGAACAGTGGTTGCTAAGGGGAGAGGCTCATTGTGGGACCTGTAACTATGCATCAGCAGGCAATCTTATCCAAATTAAGGGAATGATAGTGAATCCCAGATTTCCCCTGCATGCTAGTCAGCACCCAATGGTGTAAGAGCAGGAATAACTTGGTGCAAGCCTAGGAGTTAGCTGACATCATAGGGGTGTGTGTCAGGCATACTGTAAGTGGAGTGTTGCCCTGTGGCTCAAGTTTGCCCTTAGCTTAGCAGAGCTAAACAAGGGGGAGTGTCTGAGCCTGCCTAGTACTCTTTACATTGCCTAAGTGGGTGTGTGCACTGTGCACCGGGTTTTAAAGGAAAAAAAAAGTAAACCAGGAAATGGCAGCTCTGTGCACATTTGAGCACTGTGTTTGCGCGGCACCCCCCCCCCCCCCCTGGGCTTAAACAGGAAGGCAATGGAAAGGGAAAACAGCAGTAGGAAGGTAATCTAGGAAAACTAGCATAGTTGGCAGGTGAAATGTATCAGAATCACGCAATTGCACAGGCAGCAGACCAACCCAGCCCAGAACACTGCTATAAACTATGCAAATGCCTTTCCCTCTGGTTTTTCCCACATACTCTACACCATCAGTGTAGAAAAGCGGGGAACTTTTAACAAATAAAAACAACAAAATGATAGGGGCTGCAGCAGCTATCAGACATCAACATGTTGAAGAAGCTGAGGGTTGTGAGGATGACAATGCTGTCAACCAACACACAGTGAGGAGATGGAGAAGGGTGCACAGACCCAGGGTAACCTACCAGGAGCTACATGAGCTGGAGATAGTGGAGCACTATAGGGTGGACATGGACCTCCTACAGCAAATTATTGAGCTGTGCTGGTCATGCCTGATACACAGAACTAACAGAGGGGAACCCATCCCAGTGGAGACCAAGGTATGTGTAGGCCTAGGAATACTAGCCACAAGTACTTGCAGGTACCTGCCAAAGGCCAACTGGGTTAATCATGGGGATCTCACAGGCATCAGCATCCAAGTTATTCCACCAGTTCCTGGATGCCATGTTAGCACATGCTGGTGAGCACATATACTTCCACAACACCCGTGCGGTGTTGGCCAGCAATATGCGTCTCTTCCACCAAATAGCAGAATACCCTGAGGTAGTGGGTGCTATAGACTGCACGCACATATGCATCAAAGCACCACCCGGTGAGAGGGTTAGGTCTATATCAACCACAAGGGCTTCCCCTCCATCAACTTCCAGGTCATGTGCGATGCCCAGGGCATTATAATGAATGTGTGTGCTGGCTGCCCTGGAAGCTATCATGAGTCCCACATCTGGCATCTGACACAGCTGTACCAGAGATTTGCCAATTGGGGACAGCCCTTATGTTCACCTAGTGGGGGATGCTGGTTACGCACTGGAGCCGTGGCTGATGACACCCATCAGAAATGCACACAAATCCAAACAAGAACTCTATAATGAGGCACACGCACAGACCAGAATCATAATAGAGCTTGTGTTTGGGATGCTCAAGTCACATTTCCTGTGCCTGGATAGATCCAGTGGAGCCTTACAGTACTCACCAACTACATGTACCCAAATTGTCATAGTATGTGCCATGCTACACAATATGATCCTGCGGAAACAGCTGCAGCAGGAACAGCATGGGGCAGGGCCACACAGCCCCCCACCAATGCCAAGGCCTGCACAGGCACAGAGTGACTCAGAGGGGGAATAACCTGAGCCTGCCCCAGTAGGCAGATGGAGACATGCCCAGTATGTCCTGGCCTTAACAAAGAGGCAACACATAGCACATACATTGACATAGTAGGGACCCAGGGAATGACACCTCTCTCTGACTCGCACATATGGTAAAAGGGATGCCAAACATGACACTACCTGTACTCAACCATGTATAGGGAGTGTACTATGTGCATCCGACGTAGGCAGCCCTCCAGCACCATCCTCAATAGTGGCACACCCACAAGGTAAGTCCCTCTCCTTACCAATTGCCAAATGGAGTAGTATGTGTTGTTACTTGTATCTATAGTATGGATGTGAGCATGCAAGGGAATTGGGTGGCTGAATGGGATGTCAGCAGAACACCTACAGTGGCAGCATGAGATCTGTAACAGATACTGGTGTCACTATAGTAGCCAGTACTACACATGGTGACAAAACCCACTGCAGGAGATGTGCTGGGCCACATGTGTGTCCATATGACACACACATGCCAGTCAGGGAGGTTCACATACCCAACAACAGTCTCAGCCAGCAAGACAGATGTAGGCAAACATGAACAAAGGCTGTGCTAAGACCTCTGAATGATGGCTATGGGTAACCCCCCCCTCCCCAGGCCTACACAGACCACACTACATCAGGTCAGCCAGTGGGATGTTAGTTCTGATGGGTAAGAAGTTAGAAACTGGTATGTAGGTCAATCAAACCTAAGAACTGTAGTACACTGATATGCCTCTAGTCAGCATGATAGGTTAGAATACAGAATGAAATGGAGTACCTGACATACCAGTACAGTCATAGCAAATGTGTATAAGTGTCAGGTGTGCCCCTCCCAAACCTATGTAGAAATGTAGTAACAGTCAGGTGTGCCCCCCCAATCCTGTGTAGAAATGTAGAAACAGTCAGGTGTGCCCTCCGATTCATATATAGAAATGTATAAACAGTCAGGTGTGCCCCCCCAATCCTATGTAGAAATGTAGTAACAGTCAGGTGTGCCCCCCAATCCTATGTAGAAATGTAGTAACAGTCTGGTGTGCCCCCCAATCTGATGTGGACACATTGTAACAGTCAGGTGTGCCCCCCAATCCTATGTAGAAATGTAGTAACAGTCAGGTGTGCCCCCTCTCCAATCTGATGTAGACCTGTAGTAACATGTATGTGAAGGTATAATACCAGTGGAGCACAGATGACTTGAGGTTGCCAAGCTAGCAGGATAGATTGTAGCATTTGTACAATATGCAGGTATGCGTGTGTTAAGTAGGTGCATGTTTCATATTGTGTGAGAGTGGTCAGTATGTATGCATGTTGAGGTTTGACCTGGTGGCCATTGCCTACTACTGCCAATGCCAGGGCCAAGTTCTCACAACTGCAGTGTCAAAGACAATGCTCCCCAGTATAACACATTCTAGCAGTACACCATTGTAAATGTATGGTGGTAATATGTGTCACCATCTGAAAGATGGACATGGCATGACTGTTGGGCTTGATATACAAACAGTACACAGGAAAAAGTACCCCAGACATACAGTATATAAAGTGTAACCATGAAATGGACACACCCTTGGAATTGTACATACAGGTATGCATCACATTATCTGGGCTTGTAGTAGGAATGCCGATGTTGTCTGGCCGAACACTTGCAGATCACAAAGGTGATAGGACTGATGTATTGGGAAATGGCTGATGTCCCTGCACAAGCCAACATAACTGGAATGCCCCATGCATATTTGTGAGTCAAATGAAAGTAGTGTCCATAGCACACATGCACACTGGTACCTCTCTGGTCTTATCCCTGCTGTTGGGAATGGGTACAATATGACCCCCACCTTTGTATGGCAATAGCAAAAGAATGCAGCATGCAGTGCCAGTGTCCCATGCAGCTGTGTCCCTAGTTATAAGCAGCACCCTGCCAGCATCCACACCAACTGATCAATACTGATAAAAGTATTGGCACGAACACCTAGAACACCTACCCTGTCACCCCAGGGGAATATACTATATGGCATTCTGGGACTGTAGGACTGACAGAATGCAACGGCCTGCTACAGCTGGCCTACATCACCACCAAATGGCCTACAGGCCTCTGCCAAAGGCCTGCATCTCACTCGTACTGCCAATGTATGTTGTGTCATGGACTCCCAAATGACAACATAACACACTGCACATAAGCCATATGCAAGGCCATGTGGACAAACCACAGTAACATGTCCACCATGTCCCACTGCATGAACTGTGGACCAACACTAAAACACAGCTGTGATAAGGTGATAACTATAGGGAAAGTATCAGAGAGAGGATAGAATAATAGAGGGGGGTGGGAGCATGGGCAGCATGGAATGTGCAAAGTCCGACACATAGCCATGTGCACATACTATCGCTGGCTGCAAATGCAAAAATGGGTGGCTACAAACCTGCCCGAACATCACAATATGGGTAATGTCCTGACTTATGACCCCTGCCTCTGGGTAACCTGTGTGAATCTGTACAGCTGTGATGTATTGCCAGAGCAAGATAAGGCCATACTGTCGTGTCAATGGATGTACAAGTATGGGATCCTCCACCATCACTGTACCAAGATACTGAACTGGATACACAGACCCAGCAGCAAGTGTCTGCACCTCCCCCTCTGGAATGGCATTACTTTACATGAATATGTAGGTGTTTGACCACAATACTGGACACAGCTGCATTCTCCCTGTGTTCCCCAGAGCATCACTGTGAGCAACAATGTCCACCTGACAGTACTTGAGGACATAAAACATCATAGCGTCTGAATAACTCTGCTAACACCAGTAACATGTAGCAGAAGCAGCACATACACAGTCACCTACAGGACACACTATCCCTTGCACAGTGTGACCCCCATATTGCCAACTGATCTACAGATATCCTGCAGAAACAGTTTGCTAGCTGTAGGTGTAGAACACAAAGGTCTGCACTGGGGTACAAACTACCTGGAATGAATCCACACATTCAATACAGAAGAGCATACTGGGCATGCTCACACACTTAGAGAAATGAAGGCAATGTCAGACAACAACATGGGCATGCTCACACACACAAACAAATGAAGCCCATGTCTGCCAACAACAGTGGACCATACATATCTGACAGTTGCAGATGTTAGTGCATAAACTCAGTATGCACCAGTCATGCTTTGCACACACATTGGATAGGAATACACACATATATCCAAGGACAACACACTATAATATGCCAAAAGTACACATACATAGATGTGTGGAAGAGTGTGACAGTGACAAAGAGCCTTCCATCATGAGGCCTGTCCCACCCAGCATACAGCCAAATGGCTACAACCATATGATGTGTAAATGTCACTCACTGTGGACATTAGCCACTGGTATCCCTCAACATTAAAGACTCTGTGGTGCTAGTGCTAACTGTGCAACATGACTGTACAAGGCAGTAGTCATCTAGCAGTTGTATACATGTACCTGGGGAATATAAACCTGCATGTGTCTGAGTGTGGTGTGTCTACCTCTAGATGAATGGGTTATGGCCCATGCACACACACTGCCCACCCCATAGTCCTACTATGGCAAGCTTGCTGATGTAATTCACTTTGAAATACACCTTTGGGATAGACGTAACCCAGTAATCTCCATGGTACATCCTATAACTGGGTAATGTTGTAGTGTGATAAACTAGTTAGGTAGGAGTTCTAATCTCAGACATGGCCACTGTGTGTGTGTGTGTGTGTGTGTGTGTGTGTGTGTGTGTGTGTGTGTGTGTGTGTGTGTGTGTTTGTGTGTGTATGTGTCTATGTCTGTGCAGGGAACAGTACTTTTTAGGCTAGTCACACTCACTACAATTACAATGCCCTACTTTGGCAAGCCTGCTGATGTCATTCACTTTGAAATACACCTTTGGAAAAGGAGTAGCCCAGTAATCTCCATGGCACATCCTATAACTGCATAATGCTGTAGTGTGATAAAATAGTTAGGTAAGGAGTTCTAAACCCAGACATGGCAAGTGTGTGTGTGTGTGTGTGTGTGTGTGTGTGTGTGTGTGTGTGTGTGTGTGTGTGTGTGTGTGTGTGTGTGTGTGTGTGTGTGTGTGTGTCTCTGTCTGTGTAGGGAGCCATACTTTTTAGGCTAGTCACACTCACTACAATTTAAATGCCCTACTTTGGTAAGACTGCTAATGTCATTCACTTTGAAATACACCTTTGGGAAAGGAACAGCTCAGTAATCTCTGTAGTGCACCCTATAACAGTGTAATGCTGTAGTGTGATATAGTAGCTTGGTAGGGGTTCCATTCCCAGACATGGCAGGTGTGGATGTTTGTGTGTGTTTCTTTGTCTGTGTAGGGTGCAATGCTTTTGAGGCCATTCACAGTCACTACAACCTCCACTGACCTACTTTGGCAAGCCTGCTGATGTTATTCCCAGAGATATACACCTTTGGGGAAGGAGTACTTCAGTAATCTCCATGGCATGTCCTATAACAGCGTAATGCTGTAGAGTGATATAGTAGTCTGGTAGGGCTTCTATTCCCAGACATGGCAAGTGTGGATGTTTGTGTGTGTATTTCTTTGTGTAGGGTGCAATGCTTTTGAGGCCATTCACAGTCACTACAACGTCCATTGACCTTCTTTGGCAAGCCTGCTGATGTCATTCCCAGTGAAATACACCTTTGGGGAAGGAATACTCCAGTAATCTCCATGGTGCGTCCTATAGTTGTGATAAACTAGTTAGGTAGGAGGTCTAATCCCAAACATGGCAAGTGTGTGTGTGTGTGTGTGTGTGTGTGTGTGTGTGTGTGTGTGTGTGTGTGTGTGTGTGTGTGTGTGTGTGTATGTGTCTGTATTTGTCATTCATATCCTATGTGGAGGTGGCTGTGAGTGTTTAACAACTGGACTCATTGTGGAGCTGGTTTTGCAAATTTCTTATATGGTGGTCCTATTATATGTCACAATGTCCACCTTACAAGGATAACAGATGTCAAATAGCCGAGGGGCTGGGGTGCCAATCCATACCCCTATATGTGACATCAAGGCCTGGCGAACAAAGTAAGCAACCCTTGTATTACCCAGAGAACACTCTCAACCCATGTCTCATACACAAACACACTTGCCTAGTCAACAACCAATATGTTGGTAGTACCCTGTATATTGCCCACAGATAGTAACCATGGTGTGATTGCAGTAGACTACAGAGGGCATGGCACCTTGTCCATCAGTACAATAGGCATGTACTTGCAGACAGTGCACCCTCACACTGTTCCCCACTGGACGCCTGCAACACCTGTGGTACCATCAAACGTGACCCACAAAGGACATACCATGCCTAAACACATTTCCTGTATGGACAGATGCCACTGACATTAGGGAATACCTGTATCATGCTATTAATGTAGGTGCAGGGTCAAACTGGTATTCATTACAAGTTCCCGCCACATGAGGCTAGGACTGGCACATTTGATAACAATCTGTGTACATAACATAGGCCAGACACCCTAAGTACAGTTCCACATGTCACTGTACATGCATGTGGGATGTGTGCACATCCCAGACACCGTCCATGTCATGGACTAAAGAACACATACATGGCAAGCATTGCACAGCACTGGTCACACACAGTAGTAACCCAGATGACTGGATGGTGAATACAATACCCACCTGTGTGGGCCAATCCAGACACTACACCCCTGTGCCACAATGCAGACCATTGTCATGTGGCCTGATGCCAAGGTATACCCTTCACCTAGCCTTGTATAGCTTTCTGGCACAGTCAACCACTACACACCCATGAAGCAATGCACCCATGCATGTCAGTACTGGCACCCTGTGTCTGTGTGTGGTCTATGATGCTTTTGACCACATTCACAGTCACTGCAACTCCCATTGGTATACTGAAGCATGCTGTCTGATGTCAGACACCTTCACGTAACCTTTGCCCATATAAACTCCAGATAACCCCTGTGGTGCATGTGATACCTGCGCATTACTGTACTGTGACAAACAAACTAGTCAGGAAGTGTATTCCTGACCCTGCCAAGTGTGTCAATGTGTGTGAGTCCCTGAGAGAGTGTGGCTGTGTTGACACTTAAACCTGTTCATGTGGACAGGCACGCATACTACACCTACTGTATCGCTATTATATCACTGTTGCAGATGTCACTCACCATCACATATACGTTTGGACAGATGCTCAACATGTAAGCTGTGTGGCGCATGCAATAACTGCATAGACATGTGATAGCAATACATAGTCAGTCAGACATTTGAAACCCCGTACTGGTAGGTGTGTGACACAAACATGCTTAGGTTTTACTCTCTCACCCCCTCCCGGACTTACTTTGTCTCTGTCTGTCTCTCTCACTCCCTCTCTGGTGGATGTGGAGAAGTATACCTGCTTTGCTTAGGCAGCAACTTGTGTTTTGTAAGTAATGCTCATGAGCAGCTGATGGACTCTGCATGAATTGCAGACCTCCTCTAGCTGATTGCATGTGGAACAGCTGTGATAACATTCCCATAGCCAACTGCATGAGAACATACTCCAATATCTAGAAGCACCATGTTGGTGTTTCATAGTTTCATAGTTAAGTACTAGGCTATCTGCCCTGGGGCATTTGTAAGCCTAGCCATAGTGATATGGCTTTCGCCACCCCATGTAGTGGTACCAAATAGAATTAGAATACTGTGCCTCTGTCTAGTAGTGACACAGTGAAAATCCCCTTACATAAATTAATTAGTTTACTGTGCCCCTGTCTAGTAGTGACACAGAGGTGACCCCCGGGGTAAACCTACGATCTCCCATCCACTCATCAAGGTTTCTCTTCAAGAGTGTCAGTGAGGGGCTCTGCCTAACATGAACTGGGATTCTGTTCCAGAGCATGGGAAGCCTCTGGGTTATGAATCTATCCCTCCAGCATGTTCTATTTATACTAGTGCCGAGGTTTAAGTCTTTGGCTCTTGTGGTTCTGATGGATTTGTATCTTTTGAGGTGGAGCATGTCCATCAGATCCTGATTGGACATGGCCTTGTATGTCAGGCACAGATCACCTCTGAGCAGGCGGTATGCTACTGAATAGAGCTGGAGTTTCTTTAGTCTGGCAAAATAAGACATATGTTGGAGACCCTTGATCCTCTTGGTGAGGTACTTTTGTGGTCTCTCCAGCTGCTGCAGGTGCTGGGTGAGGTACATGCCAAATGGGGCATTGTACTCAATCATGGGTCTGATAAAGGAGGAGTATAGGGGTACAATGACCTCCTTTGATCTGGATGCGAATCCCTTCATGATAAGGTGGGCAAGGTAGAATGTCTTTCTAACCACTTTGGCAACGTGAGTGTCAAATGAGAGGTCACTGTCGACTTGAGTCCCCAGGTCTCTGATTACTTTTTCCGTACTCAGTGGGTGACTGTCTATGTGATAATTTGTGGGTACCTTGTTTTTCCCAAAGGGGATGACTATACATTTTTTGGCATTTAGTTTAAGGCCATGACTCCGGCACCAGTTGCCCTTTTCTGTGAGGCCATTCTGTAGGATGTATGTGTCAGCTGGTGTATCGACTATGGCGCCTAGTTTGCAGTCATCTGCGAACTTCATCAGCCACAACCCTCCCATGTTTGCTTTAACATCTAAGAAATAAATGCCGAACAAGAGGGGTCCCAGGACAGAGCCCTGTGGGACACCACTTGTGACTGGCTTTGAGTCTGACAAGGCTCCAGCGATTTTGACTTTATGGGTTCTGTCCTTTAGCCAGTTTGCAACCCATCTAGTGACATATGGGTTTACATTTAAGCTGCTGAGCTTATCTATGATGCCTGAGTGGGGTATTGTGTCAAAGGCCTTAGCTAAGTCCAGGTAGGCTGTATGGACTGCTTTGCCCTCATCAATGGCTCTAGTGCCTTTTCATTCACTGTGAGCAAGACCTAGATCTTTGGCAAACAGCATCACAGATGTTTTTGGGATTTACCTATAACAACATACACTTTGGAAACAGGCCAAGAGACAGGAACAGGATGTGCCTGACATGACTACAGAATGTAAGTGTTGCTATTCTGCATTTGGAGTAATGTTGCTTTAACAGGATGTGTGTGAATATGGCTGGTCTACATGTTTTAATATCTGTCATGACAGTGCTATGATTTTGAGGAAACTCCCATCTGTAGGGTCTTCTGCAGACTAAGCAGTGTGTGGAACCTTTTGTTTCTTGTGTTACTCACAGAACACCTATCTGAAAACTTCAGAAGTATAGTGTAAGGATTGCAGTCAGTATATGGTGACAGCCATGAGAGTTACTGACTTCATATCCCTCATAGGACATATGTCACAACAAACCCTGGTACGACAGTAAATGTATGAGGTTATCACAGCAACATGTTAATATAGGGGCAGTGTTCATAGCTCTAGCCACAAGTCTGTCAACCTTTGTACATA
Organism: Protopterus annectens; assembly: GCF_019279795.1. NCBI lineage: Eukaryota > Metazoa > Chordata > Ceratodontiformes > Protopteridae > Protopterus > Protopterus annectens. The sequence goes on along the minus strand of NC_056727.1, from coordinate 385,966,832 downwards.
TGTCCTGCAGTAAGAGGTGCATATGTTCTGTATACCATTATTTATTGATATCATACCTGATTACAAGCCAGTCAGATATCAGACTGCTAGACATGTTATGTATAGTAGGGGCTGTTTCTGAGGACATAACTTGGCCATTTTGCAGTTGTGTGTACAGTACTGTGGTCTGTGTATGTAGGGTGATTGTTGACAGTATGTGTATTGTGCATACATACCTTGGGCTGTGCACACACTGTGGTAGATGCCATTGTTCTTGGTCCTGATCTGTCTGATGTTACATGCTGCTGCAGTGTATGGTTCCCTATTGGATCACATGTCTGTAGGGCCAGACATACACGTGACCCATACCACAGACAGCCATCAGACCACACAGTGCCATAACACAGTGTATCTAGGGTTAGTGTGTCAGTGGCACATATGAGGATGGTGTTTATCAGACAGTCTATATAGTGTCATATGAAGCTTGTGTACCATATGTGGCAGTGTTTACATTGGTTGTGGGTATGCACTTTCTCACAGGTGTCTGTTACTCTGTGCTGTGACATGCATGTAGAGCACACTATAATCGCAGGTACATGTTTATTCCCCCATACAAAATGTAGTCCAGTGTTGTGGCAGTCTAGCTGTAGTTTGCACAACACTTTGTGACATGCCTAGCAGACTAGTGTAATTACCCAGTTTGCTGTTATGTCCAGTTATTTGCAAGACATACTACTGCTAGGCCACCATAACTGTTGTGTATTTCTGACAAAGCAGTGGGATTTTGTACAGATGTATGTCACTAACCACTGAGTAGTATGTGGCCATGTGACCCCTGCACCACCAGGTATTATGTGTCAGGACAGACTGGAGTGTGCGCATGCATAAACTGTGTGGGCATATGTAGTCCAGTATTTATGTGATATATCTATGTATATGGCTATTAACATCCACATTGGGAGGCGTGGTCCACATGTCTTGCATGAAGGGGATATGTGTACACCTCTGGACTAACCACAGAATGCCAGACTGTCCACATATATTGGGCATATCTCTGCCGTAGTGCACAGGATCATTACTGTGCTAGCAGTGGTACTTTACTATGATGTCCTTAGGATGTGTGTCAGTAGCCAATGGCGCACATGTCAAAAGCAGAAGTGACCTTCCACACACATGTCTGTTAAGACAACCCGTATGACAGTAGCAACAGTCTACATATATACCTTCAATACATACATGACATCCCCTTGCACTAAGAGGTTGTGAGTATTGGTGCTGAGGTAGGACTCCACTCCATGTTCTGGACATATGATAAACATATATGTAGATATATTTATCCATATATCTCTCTTTCTATATATATACATATATACATATATATATATATATATATATATATATATATATATATATATATATATATATATATATATATATATATACACACACACACACACACACACACACACACACACACACACACACACACACACACATATACATATCAACATACATATATATATATATATATATATATATATATATATATATATATATATATATAGATATATATACAGGTATATTTATATATATATATATATATATATATATATATATATATATATATATATACAGGTAATCACTCAAATACATATACATATATATATATATATATATACATATATATATATATATATATATATATATATATACACAAAGCAATATATGTATACACATATACAGATATAGACACATATGCACATATACTTATAGATATTGACATATATATCGACATAAATAGGTATATCTGAATAGATATGTATGCACATATAGTTATAAATATCTGCATATATATCAACATACATATGTATATCTGTACACATTGTATGTGCATACATATATATCTATCTATATATAACATATATATATATATATATATATGTATATATATATATATATATATATATATATATATATATATATATATACAAAGAGATCTACACATGGCCATATATATGATGCACTATACAGATGTGTAGACAGACATATGTTTGAATATACATGTATATGTACATGTAGACATATATCAACATATGTATATATATATATATATATATATATATATATATATATATATATATATATATATATATATATATATATATATATATATACATATATATATATATATATATATATATATATATATATATATATATATATATATATATATATATATATATACATATATCCATATTCCTGTCATGTGTAAACATCAAGGTTGTGTATACCTTCCCAGATGTATCTCGCCTTATGTATCTGATATGTGTAGATAATGATATAACAACATATGTGATGCAACTGTAATATCAATAACAAGTACTACCCAATTGTGGAAGTAAAAGCAATTGTTCAATCGTATTCAATATGTGTAGTGACAGATATATTGGCAAAACAACAACTGTCTTCACAGCTGTCATGGTGCAGTGGTTAACTGTTGTGACTGTAGTGTACAGGGTGCTGGGTTCAAGACCTGTAAGGGCTGTGTATTTTGTTGCTGGGCAAAACAAGGGCTGTTGGATACAGAGTGGTTAAGGCAGTTTTGAACAGCTTGAAGTGCGTTTGCATGGGTTTGTGCAAAGCTAAGCGGTGCTAAGGTACGGTTAAATGTACAGAGCTTACACTGTATAGGCTTCACTTACCAGTGCGCAAATCTGCTTAGCTGTTATAGTGCATCAATGCTGACACTTGCTCAGCATAGCTTAGCCCTGGTAACCAGTTCTCACCACCAGTCTGATAACATAGCAGGGTAATGACATCTGTAATACGTGTATGTAATGCCATGTGCCATGTGCAATGCATGCATCTATGTGCTGTCATTACAGTAGCAAGGGGTGTGAGTGTCATGTCTGGGACACACAGGATTATGAGACCTGTATAGCACTGTTATCCATGTGAATGTGTTACATACAGGGGTAGTGGCCCAGGGTATATGCTGTCACACTGTCATGTAGTATATCATGGCGGTACTACTGTTGACAGTGCTTTCCCAGGCAAGAGTAGAGTGCTAAATGTAGAAGTGACAACAAGCACACCTGCAGGCATAGCTGGACTCTGAGGCTGCCTTGTTGTGTTCCTGGTGTGTGAGGTGTCTCACAATATATATCCCCTACTGGATAATGATCCAACATGTGGAATGTAACTGTAGACTACCATCTGTACAGCACATGTTAGTGAGGGCTTCCAAGATGTAATAATGGCATACATATTGTTGTCAAACATCTATCTGTTGACACATTCATCCTACTGCATAGCTACTTGCCAAGTCGATGACATTCAGTCCCTGTACAGATGTGCAGATGGCAGGTATCCAGCTGGTACAGGCAACCTATGCTTGATTGACACTGATATGTCTGCCTAGCTGTGTAATAACTGGCACTTATAGGAGACAACACCCTGTACGCATCCCATGCCATGGGTACCTCCACTACACTACCACAGTCAATAGAACATGCTTGTGTACAGATCTCCATCACAGACACTAACCATGTGATGTAATACATGTTGCATACTTGTCAACTGGATCACCTCAGTGGCCATGTGCAGGAGGCACCCAGAAGATTGGCTGATGAATGTCACGCTCACACTGAGGGTCACCACAGTGGTGTCTGTCGAAAGATTGCCTGCTGGCAAATGGCAGGTGGCATGATACCACTGTACATTCCCTACACAACCCATCTCTCCATGGACAATAGCCAGGTACACAGCTATGACCACCTGCAGCGATGCTCCCCAGTAGTTACACATGTACATGTGCATTACTGAGGATAGCAGTGTCTGTGCGTTAGTACACCTGTAGTTGGAAATTCCATGAGGACCTTCACAACCACTGCAACATCCATTGCCATAGTCAGTTGTGGCTGCTGCTTTATCGGACATTACATGTACCCTGTTAGACTTCACTCACTATCGGCTACATGAGCCTTGCAGTACCAGCACAACAGTGTTGAACAAATGGGTCGATAGGCATGGGATACGCATTGAGTTCTGGCAAGTGTGTGTATGTTTGCTTGTCTGTATATCTGTAGGGTACAACATTCCGAGGCCACATACTCCTATTACAATAAGCATTGCCACACAGTAGTACAGATAGTGTTGTTGCTGCCCATAGGTGAGGCATGACAATGCAATACCCTACTATGCCTGTGGCATGTGCATTAGATGCCTATCCCTGTAGTACAACTGTTAGGAGATATAATGGGTTGTATCACAGTCGTGGGCAATGTGTGATGGTGGGTATGTCAGAGTGTCATCATGGTTTCTATGGAGTACAATATCCACTGGGGGATGTGGGTGCTGTGTACACTGTCATTACACCATGGTACACCTGGTATATGTCCCATGTACCACTTTATGGTGAGCACTGTCACCATCAACTATACAGGTAACTGATACCATAATCCAGCCCTGTTATGCATGTGTTGTGTGCAGCCTACCTGTACCACATTGGACTCATGGACAAGTTAGTTAGCACCGAGAGGCCCAGGTCTCTCGGATGTGTGTCTGCCTATGTGTCTGTTAATGTGCATATGGTGGTATGTCACACTACGTATTGTCCATATACAACCATTACACCCCCCCATTACTATACTGTACATGTCTGGGGATATTCTGCATGTAACATGTAACCTGGAACACACCTCACCCTAAATGATGTGTGCTGTGTGCAATGAAAGCCACACAGTTCAGTAGCACTACATACCTAGGTAGGGGTCTAGTCCCAGTGTTGCCAAATTAGAGTTTGCGTGTATGTGGATGGATCTACATCAGGTTCCGGATTATACACATCACAGCAGGTCAACTGTCCATGTGGCACAGGCAATAACTTTTATATAAACCTGTGACATGTGTTCAACTGTACCCTGGATATGTCACAGCCATGGTGTCACCATAGTGCCATACCCCTTGTGGAATATGACTAAAGACCAATCTTCTGCTGACACATGTACACCTACAACACAAATGGATAACATTATGGAGACCACAATCAACCAGTGTTACTAACAGCTATAATGCATCATTGCTGGATGGCTACACTACCTGACATGTATGCATTAAACATTACTCCTGACAACATGTTACACTGCAGTACACTGGTACACTGTAGTACAGTCACCATGTGCATCAGAACTATATAAGCCTGTCCCTGCTTCGACACTATGGATGACAGGGATGTGTCACAGGTATCATCATATGCACAGTGAATGTTCTTGATTTGCCAGAGGCCGAGGGTGGGCCATACATTTGACACCATGTGTGTGGGTGAGGGGTGTAATGAGTTGAACTAGGCATGGTGATGTGGGGCATGTAGGTATGGGGTTGCCCTAAGTGTGTTTGTATAGTGTGTGGGTATACATGCACATAGTTCTGTCATGTGGCTGCCCTATACAGGTGTTTATGGACAGCTGCAGACCATACCTGGCAGGATGTGCAGTTCACTGCCTCTGGCCACAGATATGCAGACTGTGCCTGCCAGGGGTTCCATGGGCATGTCCAGTTACAGGCCACAATGTGCTACTCTCCCCTGATGATGACAGATGTCTGCTGGAACCAGGTCGTGGCCTGCTGTGGTGTGGTGTGGACAGTGCCCCTCCTGCTGTGCTGGGGCTGGTACTGCCACTATGGGAGCACCTTGGTGTCCTAGCATGTCCACGTTGATCGCCAGCTGTTGGTGTTGCTGGCCTATGTCCATGCGGCCATCGCCGCACTCCCACCACATGTTCAAGCATGGACAAATCATGGTCGATGAGGCCCATCATCTCACCAAACTGTCTATCCATGAGCTTGGTATAAACACGGAGGGCACCAGACAGTTCATGGAAGTTGTCACTTGCAGATATGAAAGCAGCCCTCTGCAGCCTAAGGCCCTGTCTGGTGTACAGTTCCATACATGCCTGCACCCCCATGACAGCCTGAAACATGCACCTGGTGGTATCAGTTGTGGCATGACCAGCAGCCCTACCATGAGCACCCTGGGACATCTGCCTATGTGATGCCTTGCCAGACATCCGGCTATGCTTCCTGTTACCAGACACAGTAGGCATGGATACCACACTGTCCTGTGCACTGCCACCAATGGCCAGCTGTCCCTCAGCTATGGACACTGGTGATGGGGTATGTATAGGCACTGAAACTGTGTGCGGGGTTGGGGTGGCTAAAAGGGGGATGTCAAATGATGGCACTGTTTCAGCCCCTGACAACCCTACATGTGCCTCAATAGTACTATCATCATCTTCGGTGTCTGTATGGACACCAACATTAGATTGCATGCAGGTGGGATCCTGACCTACCTCGCCACCAGTGGGGGAAAACAAGAAACACACTTTAAGACCTGTACAGCATTGCATAATAGTACACACACACACACACACACACACACACACACACACACACACACACACACACACACACACACACACACAAACATACACACACCACCTTAATACCTATCTGTCTGTGACTTTACAGACAGTCCCATGTTTATTCCTATGTGTTCCCCATCCTGCATCACACTTGGTAACATGCACTCATTAATACCACTCATTAACATATCATTCCTCTAAATGCCTAGACAAGTGATCACAACACAAGACCTGTTACTCCATTACTTCCCTGACCTGAGTGGAGTGGTTTTACATGACCTCACTGCTGTCATTCAGTGTTCACCCTGTGTATGTCCAGACATCGTGAGCATGGCCCCTATATGTGAGGGGCTATTATGTTCACTCCATAATTTCATTTACTAGAGTGTCATGTGTAAGTTTTACTCAGTACATGCCAGATATGCTGCTCAATCAACCTATCATGTGACAACTGTAATATATGGATACACTCCCTGGTGTTGTCTAGTAATTCCCCAGTGCATCTGTAGTGCTGCATACGTGGGTTGTTGGTCACCTCTCTGCTGAATGATATATTAAGGGTATACCTGGTGTCTACTTTCCCTCCCAATGCATGTTCCATGCTACAGACCTTATTATACTATCAGATGTCCTGTGATTTCATACATGACAAGTATTCCTGGTGTGTCATGTGTCAGTCCATGTCCATGTACTGCACAATTCCAAAGGGAAGTACTGCTCTATGAACATCCCCACGATCACACATGTGCATACATGGACACCCACACAAACACATGCACATACGCATCTTACATGTGTCAACCTCCTTCCACTTCACCAGAGTGATCCTACAGGCAAAATAACCACCCACCAAAACACACACACACACACACACACACACACAAACACACACATAAGGGTGAGGTTGCACAAAGATAGTACACACAGTCCTCCTATTACCCATCTATCAACATGCATAACATATGGTACACAGCAGCATGCAGTGTAGCTATAGTCAATCCATGCTAGCAACAGTATACATGTGTGTGATGCATGGGGTGTGTTAGTAGGTGATGCCCCTTCCCCTGGATACCATTGCACCCATGTACACAGTATTTCTTTGCACCTGTTCTGCACCCTGCCATGTACTGTGCACCAAACCTCACAGGTGTACAACTCATTGCTGAATGTGTAGTACTGTGTCAGTTGTCAGCTCTAATGCTCACAACCCCTATGTTTTTCAGCAACACATACCTGGGGTGATAGCTGAACAGATATTATTTGTGAATGCCTGATGTCTGGTTTACAGATCTCAACATCAGCGGACCATGTATGACCAATCCAATATTATTACACTGACAACTGTGAAACCATACCATGGCTATGGGAAGTGTACACAACCTTATTGATATAACGCACCCTTCCTTGATCTGCCATGGGACCACATCACCACATATATTAACAGTATATGAGCCCGATATGTAACATATGTCCTGTATATTCACATGCAGTGTCTACAGAATGTGTTAGGTGTGCAGATGCTGACTGCCATGCATACACTCTGTGTGTGCATATGTGTGCACACCCTTATTATGACGTTTTGTTGCACCTATTGTTGTGTGTACTACAGCTGTCACTATTCCTTGCAGGGGTATACTAGCATGGGCCATCTGCATTTGCCAGTGTATGTTCAGTCTGCCCTACACGTCCCCCAAACCTGCATGATTGCAAGGTCTACTCATGTGCACATCCCTTGGTGTTCACACACTGCTGTCACTATTGCTGTGGGGGTAGGGTTACATCTGCCGCAGTTCCTGAACCTGACTGTGTGCAGATACAGCCATTCTTAGCATCCTTAGCATCCCTGTTGTAGTGCACTGATGTGTCATACTGACACCCCCTCCCCACCTTCAGCCTTTTTGCAGATGCTTGACAAGTAAGGCCTACACGTGTGTCAGTTTGCAGTGACCCATACACTGAACACCACGTGTTACAGCCTAGTCCCATCTAATAATGTGGTTCACAGTAATATGTTATGCCATAGTGTAAATCTGTAACAGTTGCCATTGTACTACTGGTATATACACTGCTGTTGCACTCTATACGGGAGATGTTTCACACATGTCCCTACTGTAGGCCATGTCTCCCATCATTATGTTAATCCCTGTGGACACATTCCACAATGACAGGATGCTAGTTATCTTTCAGGTGTCTGACCTTCATCTATTTCTCTTCTATCTTCAATACCCCATCATGGTCACCACTGTGATGCAGTGCATTTAACAGCAACAATATGTGAACATGTACAGCATGCATTCTGGGTAGGTGTGTTAGATGTGTGCATGGAATATACCATAGCCATTACATGCCCAGTGTATTGGCAAGCATCAACATAAACCATATTCACCAACTACAGGCTGCTGCCTTGGTGGTATACTGGAGGGACCTACATAAGAGGGTGAGAGATGCAAAGTCAGTAGCCACACCTGTGGCATTGCTACAGGGTTGGTGCAGCATTACAGTACATCAACAGTACATGTCCGCAATACTACCACATATGCACATCTGTTTATTACTACTATGCAGCAACAAACTATATATATGACATGTCAGATATGCATAATCTACCTGTACAGATGCGGATGCATATGCAACAGTTGTCTACTGATGTGCCCTGTGGCCTTACCTGCATGCTCCACAGCCAGTGTGTGGGTAGCACTGACCTCCACTATGGTGTCTGGCAGTTGTTGGCTGTGCGGATGGGCAGTTGCCATGAGGCTGGCAAGAAGCTCCTCAGCATGTGTCGGGGGATGGATAGCATGGCCCCCCCCATTGTTGCAAGGTGATCCCCCTGTACTGCAACATCATGCCAACAGACATTGTGAAGCAGGTCAGAACAATGATGCCGGACCTGCTCATAACTGCGGTTGTGCAGTCCGACATCATTGACCCTTTGGACTAGGTCATTCCACAGGGTGGTCTGCTCCTGCTGCTCATGGGCAGCCCAGCCAAACAGGACAGGGTAGTGCTGGATTAGATAGTTCATCACTATGTCATTTTTAGCAGCTGAATAAGCAGGGAGGTGTCGATGTGACATCTTGCCTGAAAGACATAAAGATGGAAACAGATTTTTGCAACTCATACAGCAAAGTTACCACAGTTTTTAATAAACATCTCTGTCACCCTCCCCACCATATCAGTGACAACAAACTGTACACACAACTCAGTAAGTATGGCTACAGCTTACCTACCAGTGGGACAGATATTGTATTGTACCACATTTTGTGCTATGTGTTTGTAGCCATGTTCCTTGTGTGGACACTATCATTGCTGGCCTGTCATGGGCTATTCACCTGCATGCCATTTTCAGGGCCACTATGGTTCCATATATGCCTGTGGTACGCTTGCTATGTGATTGCTGCACATCTGACATTCTGTGTTATTGGGGTTATCTATGCATGCTGTTGGACATGTTCCGGGATTGTGTAGACTATTACTACCCACATATGTTCTATAACAGTGACACAATAGCATGTTTAGGGAATATTTGCCAGCAGAACCACCTCTCCAAACTCATCTGCCCATGTTATCAGGCCACATCACATGTGGGACCCACCCTGGCGCCTCCTCATGTACTGGTCCAGCACTACCTTCAGGTGGAACCACCTCAGGGGATGTTGCCCCTCCCCCTGGATGCACACACAGACATGATAATGTCCCCTGAAGTCAGGTCCAAGGTCTGTTCCATAGCGGGCTTCACAGACACATGTGGGATGTGCTATATCACCTTGAGGCACCCAGTACACATTTACAGGGTCCACATGCTCCTCCTGCTCAGCCTCCAGGCCAGGCACCTTCAGGATGTGGACTGCTGTTGTGAGTAACAGTGGGTATGAAGCTTGGTCCCTTTGTTTCTATATTGGGGCCCATGGGGCTTCTACATCACAGACCACACACACCATCCAGGGTGTTTAACCACCACATGTGTCATATACCACCCTTGTCAGCTGTCCTCTATATCTACCAACCTGGACCACCTGCACAAATATACCTGCCATACTTCCCCATATTCCCATTCCCTACTTCACAGACAAGGGCAATGTGGTCCCAACAAGGGGTTCACATGTGACATACCCGTCCATGTTGCACACACTGACAGCTGTATATATCTGAGTGTATTGCTATGTGTGCTTTCCCCTCACACACAGCATGCAGCACTGTGGTGGTAATATAGGGGACATGTATTTACATACATATGTGTGTGTGTGTGTTTGTATATATGTAGACATGTGCATATAGATATATATCTATATATGTGTAGATATATATGATGTTGTATATATGTGTTTATATATATGTCTACATATGGGTGTCTGTATATCTGTGGACATACATGTATGTATATATATATATATATATATATATATATATATATATATATATATATATATATATACATGCACATATACATACCTATATATGGGGTACATTCAGACATCAGGTCCACAATCTCAAAACGCCTTCTTACACAGCTGCACTATTCTGCCTTGCTACAACACAAACAGGTGCCACAAATGGACAAAGCCTAACATTAGGGGGATATATGTAGGGCCAGATTGCAGGTAATCCTCTTACATTCCTATGGTGTTTTGGCATGCTACAATACAGGTTAAGCTGAGTGTCATGCAAGTGGTGGGCTATGGAACCCATGTGTCCATCATTATGGCATTACTTCCACCACCAGCTATTGGCCACGGTAATATACATCCCTTCCATTACACACCACACACTATATTGGCATACATCTTGTCAGTTGGTGCTGCTCTACACAGTTGGCGGGCATACCTCTCAACCTGGAAACATCAAAAATCTGAACAAGGCCTATGAAAAATAGGTGCAAATCTGTACACTGATTAACATAAAATTTGCATACATAATTATGTAACCCCACCCACTCCAGTGGAATTGTGGGATATCAACTTTCAAATGCAATCTGAAGAACAGACAACCAAAATATGGCACCAGTGTCCCCCTGCAGTCACTTCAATGTCCCATTACCTGGCTATTTTACCCCATTTAGCTTAACACTAATGTGCATACTACTTTTCTTCTACAATGATTATTTGGATTTTATTTTTACATTTTATAGCACAATGCACAAACACTAATAGACATCAGGTAAACAAAGCAATACTGTCTTACATTGAAAACAGCCTTAGCATAAAAACTTCTCTGCCCTTGAAACTCACATTAATTGAAACAGCATTGGAACCCACACTGCCACACCCAAAGAAAATGCATCTGGCCTGTGGCGGATAAAGAATAACTTTGGGTTATTTTCAAATCATAGGTCCCTTGCACACAAAACATATATGTGGTTTTTGATACACCTTCCTGATTCTATTAAATTGTATTCCTTGTATAATACAGCACACGTGTTAGAGTGTGTTTTAAATTTATTGTTTTGAACATTTTTCCAGTAAGCAATGAAGCAAAATGCATGAACCAATAATGACAAAACTGCCCAATTCAGAAAATGTCCATCATAAAAGTCTACTCAAACTTCTGCAGTCAACCAGTATCAGTAAATATGCACATTCTCTGCAGAAGTAAAAGTCATCTAAATAATTCCATGTTAAATCTGTAACTAATGAAGAGGTTGCTTCTAGCAAACAGCTTTATATTTCATGGTTTCATCTACAAATAAAGTGCCTATTGCCCTTGAGGAATAAATTGCCTATGTTGCATTACAAAATGATAAGCTAGTAATATTACAATAATATTACAATAGAGAATGGATGTCAAACTGATAAAAGGTTCATAGTTACTAGATATCTCCACCAATCAGGACATTCTCAGGACAGCAGCATCCATCCCCTTTAAAAGTACAACACAGTACAGTATCAGCAATTCATCTGCATAGTGTTGGAGTAGAACCCATAACCTTCTGCGTCAAAAGCAAGTTATTCTACTAACAACACAAACAGACTTGTCATAAGCAGCACTAAACTTCTATTTCCCTGTAACACAAGAAATCTGTCAAAAGCCAAAATGTATTGGGGGGGGGGGGGTGACAAAGGCCTAAAACCAGGGACACATTGCTTGTATAATCTTAGAAAAGTTGCTAGAATAAAATGTTTTGTGTTACCATACATTTCCTGAAAGACAGGAAGACTGAAACTTAAATGGCTATCATTATTTAGTGAATTCATTTCTCACAGATTTGCCAGAAAACCACAAATTTTAAGAGGAACAGATGAAAAATATGAGCCAAACATTCCAGACATTATGTAAAACTTCTCCTTAAATTGCAAGTGGTGGTGGTATAGGTAGAAAATTTAGGCTGTTGCTCCTTGTACCTAAGGTATAGGGTTTGAGTCACTCTAGCCATCACCAATTATACCTAACTGGAGCATTTTACACACACACACACACACACACACACCTCCCCTCTGCCTTAGTTAACAGATATAACAGCTGAACAGAAAATAAAAGTAACTTAACAGATATGACTGACTGCTGTTTGTTTCTCTCTGAGTCTGCAGCACACAAAACAGCTTAACAGATTCAGCAGACACACACCACTCTGCCTTAGCTCAACAGATATAACTGTCATTTCTTTCTGAAAAGTATTAACACTGCCTTAGCTTAACTGATATGACTGCAGTTTCTCTCTGCAGCACATAAAAATGCCAGTGCATAAAACAGCTCAACAGATTCAGCAAACACACACCGCTCTGCCTTGATAATACTAGAAAGAGAAACGACAGTCATAACAGCTAAAGAGAAAAAAAAAGTAAAAGTAGCTTAAGTTGATATGCTTGCCGTTTCTTAACAGATTCAGAAAAAAATAGCTTAACAGATGCTGCGTTTCTCTCCTTGCCACTGCCTTTGGAAAGTAGACCCCATGCAGATGCACTACATAAAACAGATTCAGCAGACACAGGTATCATGAATATACACTTACTGCAGCTTAATAGATGCAACTAGAAGGAGAAATGGCAATCATAACAGCTGAAGAGAAAAAAGAAGTAAAAGTAGCTTAACAAATATGACTGCCAGTTCTTAACAGATTTGGGAAAAAAGTAGCTTAACAGATGCCGCGTTTGGAAAGTAGAGCCCATGCAGATGCAATACATAAAACAGATTCAGCAGACACAGGTATCATAAATATACACTTACTGTAGCTTAATAGATGCAACTAGAAAGAGAAACGGCAGTCATAACAACTAAAGAAAAAAAAAAAAAGTAAAAGTAGCTTAACATATATGACTGCCATTTCTTAACAGATTCAGGAAAAGGTAGCTTAACAGATGCCGCATTTGGAAAGTACAGCCCATGCAGATGCAGTACATAAAACAGATTCAGCAGACACACACAGGTATCATGAATATACACTTACTGCAGCTTAACAGATGCAGTTTCTCATTCAGAAGTATGACTGCGGTGCTGTTTCTCTCCCTCTACACTAGCTTCACTTAACAGATTTCTCCTCCTTGCACATCAATGCAGCAAAGCAGATTAAGGAAAGAAAATGTGCGTCAAGTAAATAGTGCTGCTGTGTTTCTCTCACACATAAAGAAAAAGACCGGTAAACAGAATTTTAAGCCCCCAGTCTTTTTTTGTTTTTTGTTTTTGCCTTACCTGGAGATGAAGGAGCCAGGGAAGAAGATGCACTGCCTGTGTAACACATGCCATGCGGCCCAGTCTGTAGCTGCCAGCAAGTTAAATTAACCACTGCCATTCTGACAGGCTGTCTGTGATGATGTCACTTGTAAAGCTGCTCTTGCTTGACTGTTACTCTGCTGCCTAGTTATTGTTTAAAGCAATGTTTTTTATGTGGGTAACTCCATATTCTATGTAAAGAATTTAAATTATTGTTGTTATGCTACACTTTTACTGCAGAATATATGAATGTGGCTTTTAATGTTCTTCGCGTGATGTTAAGATGCCTAGTGTTGACTAAGGTTTTTACTGTTTTGCACATTGCTGCCTCCGTAAATATTGAGGGATAAAAGCATTTGGGTCAATTGTCCCTTAATCCCCTTCTATCTGCCCATACATAAAGATAACATAAAACTGGCTAATGTTAGTGAATCACTTACGAATGCGAGGTAATGTTCTGTTGTTCGCATAGTCCATTTTGTGATTTTTAACCTTCTTTACTATCCTTGCTAAACTGGTGTTCTTCCTAGTCACACCTGCTTACTAAAGGGCCTGTTCATGTGCTTTAACGATGAGCGAGTGCTATATCTTTTGAGTTTTAGTGAAGAGGGTTATATCTGTTTTATTTGGAATGATTTTGAAGTATTTAGTTAATGTTATACTATTGATTGGTGGAAGTTGATTTCCGTTGCAGTCTTTGTATGACCTTATTCTGCCCACTATACTGTCCTCCCTTATTAAGATATATCTGAATGATAATGATCCCTGTTGAGCACTTTTGAGCGCCAAACGGGTATTATAAAAGCTACTATTTTACCAGCTATATTGTATACCTTCTTAGGTATTGTAAAACAAACCATTTCTACTTGCTATACTGTATTCCTTTTAGGACATACCTGAATGATTAAGGGTTCCGTTCACGCGCTTTTAAATGCTGAACGGGTGTTGTTAATACTACGATTCCCCTTACTTCTAGCAATTTAAAGATTTTAGGACATACCTGAATGATTAAGGGTCCTGTTTGCACGCTTTTAAATGCTGAATGGGTGTCGTTAATGCTACGATTCCCCTTACTTCTAGCAATTTAAAAGTTTAATTGCATTTTTTCTATATATCTTACTTTTCATACTGTACTCTCCCATTTAACTGCTTAACAGTTTTTAGGTAATGGATTAGTCGCATTTACCCTAATATCCAAACTATTATAGACTTCACGTACTTTATGTGGAAATCAGCGCTTGCTTGTGCGCTATTATCTGATCGGTGAATTCATGTTGTCTTTCACTGGAACAGACACTTCCACCCTACTATATAAAACCTCCTGCCCCACAATTTATAAACAACAAGGTTTTCCTTAACGTTTTATCCTTAACAGAGTAGTGCTAGAGCTAATTTTTAACCTGCACAGTTTGATCGGCGTAGATAACACCCTTTCAACTGTTATATTACTTTATTTACTAGTCCTGTAAAAACTCTCGCCTAGTGCTTATACCCTTAGGACACGCTGAAGTCTGGCATTGCTCTATATCTATCAGCTGCATAACTGTATATCTCTTTAGGCTTCTAGTTGATAAAAGTGCTGGACTTGCAACAAAGTATTTGCCTGACTAACTTGAATATCTTAACCAGAGGTTGCCTAGCTACTCCAAACTCTAGCCACCTGCTTATTGCTGATAAAGTACTGCTGCTTAAGTGCCATTCTAAGCTACCAATGTTGCCTAAGTGCCACTCTAAATATGTTAATGTATGTTGTTTAAATATGCTTTTTAGTTTATGTATACTGCTACTCTGAAGTATTTTGTTTACAGTGTATCCTACAACTACTTAATGATCTTGATCATTTAACACCATATTTCA
This sequence comes from Protopterus annectens, assembly GCF_019279795.1. Classification (NCBI taxonomy): domain Eukaryota; kingdom Metazoa; phylum Chordata; order Ceratodontiformes; family Protopteridae; genus Protopterus; species Protopterus annectens. The sequence goes on along the minus strand of NC_056727.1, from coordinate 385,950,930 downwards.
TATGTGCTATAGTTTATGACTGGTTGACACACTGCAATCTTTGTGTATATAATGCTTCTAGCTTTTTCAATCTGATACTGTTGTTGCTGTAAATTTGTTGGTATCCATAGAGCAGATTACTTAACCTTTTTCTTTCTCCCTCCTTTAAGCAAGCAACCCTTCTGCCAGTATACACCCCCCAGCTTCAGTCTCCTGCTAAATACTGGAAGCCCAGAGTCAACCCTGAATACTTATACTTGAATTACCTACTCCTGAGACTGGACTGAACTAGACAAAAAGACTTGTCTTCCCCATAGTTCACTGCCTGGAGATACAGGATCTTGTCATTTGAAAGTATGTACATATACTCCTATTTGACTTAAACTGTAATATAATCCTGTCGTTGTTTAAGTAAGCGTTCCCTGCAGGACTATCAGCAGCCACAGTCTGTCTTATATACCCCCTGCCTGTTAGAATTAATCCTCCTACTTTGTCTCTATACTTACGTTCCCTTTACCCTTGTTAACCTCTCACCTATTACTCTCCCCCCTGCTTGTAAATTACTTATCTTTTTTCTTACCTCTACCACCCCTAGTCTCTCTAAATCCCTTTAAGTAGATTGTACTTACCTTACCTGCTTTAACCATTCTATCTAGTCTCTCTAATACCCTTTATGGTAGATCCTACCTACCTTTCCTGAATACCATTTTACCTATTTTTTCCTTCACTTACCTTGCTCCTGGATACTAGCCTTTAAACCCATTCTACTTTCATCTTACCTCTGTTACTCCTGAACCTATCTCTTTGTCTCTGTATGAGCTCTTAGACAGCTCTTCTTTGACTCTGCTAACTTAATCTCTCAACTCCTAGGTACCTTACCTTAGATTAAACTCCCTCTTCACTGATTGTTCTCCCTCAAAACCTGTCTGTGTCTGAACCCGCTCCATTCACCCTGCGGGCTCACTCCGCTCCCCTACCCTACCCCCAATTCCCACCCACCCCCCAGTGATCCTAATCTTATACTTTCTACACCACACCCCTTCACTCATCTAACCAATTAATCACTCCAAGCAATTATCATCACCTAACCACACCCTCATCTCTACTATCTCTACTTATAGTACTATTTCCCAAATAGCACTACTCCTCCCTCTACCTAAATCTCTGCTATTCCTACCAGTCCTTAGTATCTTATCTCTCTATACTTCCTTTGTATTTGTAAACGTGTATATATATATATATATATATATATATATATATATATATATATATATAATTATATATTTATATCAGTATACTTATATATTACAATATGCATACTACTGGAAAATTTATCCTAACCTACTTAATACTCTTAACCATATATTTACCTGTCCTGACCTCAGCCTATCTCCTAACCTATTTTGAAAAGTCCAATCTCACTCTCAACAATCTCCCTCCAAAACAAACAACCACTCTTGATATTTCTCACTCACTTATACATATTAACATAATCTTTACTCCCTGCTATACATCACCTCAATACCATCAATATGCTAACATTAAGTATAACAACCTATTAATAAAAAAATGGAAACTTCTAATTAACTACTCACATAACCCAATATCTAAAACACAAAGCCCTACCTTAAAGGATGGGGACATACACCCTAATCCTGGCCCAACCAATGCATCTACAACCTGCCAACCTTAACCAAATTCTCCAACTCTCTACTTATAGCACATCTCAATATCCACAGTATCAATAACAAAATTGCCCACCTTCATGCTCTCCTTCATATTCACTCCTTTGACATTTTCTGCCTAACAGAAACATGGTTAAAACCTGGAACTAAGGATAATGAAATTATCCCCCCTGGCTATAACATATTGAGACAAGACTGAACAAAACGTAGGGGTGGGGGAGTAGCACTCCTCTATAAAAGTGGCCTACAGATCTCCTCTATAAATGATAGCCCACCTTTGGTCAGTAAGGCTGAAGTCCTTATCTCCAAACTTCAAATCAATCCTAAAAAATCCCTCTATGTGATCTGTATCTACCTACCCCCTGGCAATAACAACACTATAATAGAATATATTCTTAGCTGGGTGTCCTCAACTTACCCACAAGAAACTATAATACTAGTTGCCTTTAACACAGACTGGAAAACCTTCAACACTAATAACCCTCCCGCACATATTAATCTCCATGGCTTTATTCAAACTATCAACTCAACTACCAGAATCAACAAACCAACTAAAAAAGAGAGCACCTTAGACTGGATACTTATAAATAAACAACCCCATACTTATAATGTAGGAACCTTACCAGATGATCTAAGCGGTCATACTCTAACTTATATAATAAGACAAAGGAATGACATCTCTAACACCCCTACCTACAGGATTTCACAAACAAAGAAACAGTTTAACCCTGTACTATTCCAAAATGAACTCAATGCATGAGACTGGAAACCTCTAAAAATACTCCCACTAGAGGAGGCTGTCAAATATTTTAACTCTAAATTTCTTGCAATCCTAGATGTGCATGCACCTAAACAATCTAGTAGAATAAAATCCAAACCAGCACCCTGGCTTACAAAAGAGACTAGACAAATAATTCTACTTAGAAATAAAGCTTGGACTAAATGGAGAACTAACAGAACTTCCCCTGAACAACAAACTTTTAGACAGTTAAGATACATAACTAAAAAAGCCATACTCTCTGACAAAAAGAACTACTATTGTAAGCTACAACAAACACACCAGAACAATCCTCAAATATTTTGGACTAACATTAATAGGCTCCTCAACCCTGGTCACTCTAGCACACCAGCCCCTCATGATGCTGATCATAATACCCCAAATCTAATAGCCAACAACTTCAACACCTACTTTACAGAAACTATACAATCCCTAGCTTGCCAGCTTTCAACTGATAACACAAGGATCCCATCTTCCTTAGCTGGATCATTACCAACATTTACATTTCAGCCTATCTCAACCACTTTCATCTATAAAATCTTACTAAAACTTAAGCCTTGCACACCTTCAGCCGACCAATTGCCTTCTGGATATTTACAAAAAGCAGCCAAAGTTATTGCCTTCCCCATATCCATCCTACTTAACAGAACCATTAATGAAGGAAGTATTCCAGACATCTGGAAAATCTCCCACATCATCCCCCTACATAAAGGAGGTAAATCGTACGATTACTCTAATTATAGACCAATAGCTCTGCTATCACCTCTAGCTAAAATCATGGAAAAGTGCATTCACCACCAGCTACTAGACCACCTAACTAAACATGACATACTGGCTAAGTGCCAGCATGGCTTTAGGCCATTTCATAGCACTACCACTGCTCTACTCTCTTTCACTGACTCCATTTATAGGAATCGTAATAACAACATCCTCTCCTCTGCTCTCTTCATCGACCTTTCAAAGGCTTTTGATATGGTTAATCATCCACTGCTCATAAATACTCTTGAACTTCTTGCTCTAGATGCCCCAGCTATACAATGGTTCAAGTCTTACCTTAACAATAGGCAACAGGCAGTGCTCTGGGAAAACAAACTTTCATCCCACCTGCCAGTCACCCTTGGAGTTCCCCAGGGCTCCATTTTAGGACCTCTTCTTTTCTCACTATTCATCAACGACCTTCATATAGCAGTCCCTGAAGCCACCTGTATTCAATATGCCGATGATTCCACACTTATATGTTCTGCCAACTCCACTTCTGATCTATACACTCTAACTCAAAAAGTATTCAACTCAGTGGAAGACTGGTTCCTGAAACGCTGTCTCCTTTTAAATGCCAAAAAAACCAAGCTCCTACTCTTCACACCTACCAATAGGTCCTCTCCCATAAACTTCTCTATTAAATCTAACAATGGTACCCTCATCTTTCCCGATCCTACTACCAAACTATTAGGAGTTACAATTGACAACAACTTCAACTTTGATAACCATATAAATAACACCATTCAAACAGTGAACAGAAAAATGGGCTCCTTATATCGAATTAAACCCTTCTTAACTCCCATAGCTAGAACCACTATTGCCCACTATCACTTAGTCTCAACTCTTCTCTATGCTTCTCCCATTTATACTAATCTAAACAAAAATAATCTTCTCAAATTGTCTAACTCCTATAACAATATTGCCAGATTTGCCACTGGAAATGCATTTCAAACACACCACTGTCTGAACCTAAAGCAGCTAGACTGACTTGAACTCCCTAACATGCTAACTTATTCCCAACTCACCATTGTTCATAAAATATTTTACAAACCAAATAATACTCCAATACTTGCTAACCTCATTACCCCTTATAATAATTTAAATTCCCTATGCTCTTCTAGCAAACTACGTGCTAGCATAAGTAAGTCCAATAACTTGTCAGGCGACAGCCTATTCTCCAATACTGCTGGGAAACACTGGAACCTTCTACCTACCGACCTAACACTACTACCTTCACTGTCACTCTTTAAGCAAAAACTCAAACGTCACCTAAAATCTCTCTGGTTATGCCCCTGCACTAACCCTGATTAATCTACTACCTATCCTATTTTTATCTTCTTACTGCCTATGGATATATAATCATACTCTATATACCCCTCTGTATGCTAAATCTGGTCATTGTAAAACTTATATAACCACAAGCATTTAAGTTAACTACAATGAACTGTAGTGTATCCTCACATATCATACGATTACATGACTGATATGACTTTATACTCACCTTTTTAGTATTGTACTTTTTAATAACCTTCTTCTTTATTTTAAATACTTACTATTTTATGTGTTATATTATTTTATGTGTTATACAATTTGATATTGTATTTTGTGCTATTCTGGAGCTTTTCTCCCCGGGCCTCTACTGAAAATGGAAATATATCCAGTTGGACTAGCCCGGTCAACAAATGTAAAATAAATAAATTAATTAATTAATTTAAAAAAAACAACCCGGGAAATTTGGAAATTAAAGGGGCCACTAGGGAATTCGTAGCACCCCAATATTTTGCCCTCAAAACCGGTATTTACTGAGGAATTCAGTATGGTTGAGAGTTATGTTGATGAGTATGGCCCACTACCCACAGGGACAGACTGTAATGTCCATAGCAGTTGTTCATTACAACAACACCCGTTGGCACAAGTATATCATTCCACATCATCTGCCCCAGTATTACGGACCGGCAACTACAGTCAATTACATGCATATATTCTTCACATACCTGTTGTGGGGATGAGGTATGTTGTGGATAGTATCCTTGTAGGAGGAGGTTTGTTTTTTTTTCACCCCTTCTCCTGTTTCTTTGTTTTATTGTCTGGGGTGTTGTTGCGGTTCAGGAGCTGTTGTATGTTTTCGTTTTTTTTTCCTCTTTCACTTTACTTCTCTCTCTCTCTATCTCTCTCTCTCTTTCTCTCGCTCCAGTAAATGGATTGAGCTGCCTGGAATAGATTGCAGCATGGCTTTTGTGGGTGATGCACATGATCAGGTGATGCCTTTGCACCAATCAGTGCCCTCCACTTGCTAAATGCATGCAGGCAGCTGTGTAGTACTTCCAATTACCACTGTCATGGCAACCCACTACTATAAATCCCTACATCATATGGGCATGGTCCCTTTACCTTTTCTGTATGGTGGACATCCTTCCTGTGTGTGGGCAGCAGTGTTACACACAGCAGGTAGCAATACCTCTTACAGGAGGACTTGCACACACAGGCCAGCTACATATTTGTTTGAGGTTTGGAACTAGAAACAGAGAGTGTGAGTACTGTTGTATGCATACTGTTGTTTGCATTGTATAGCACCAGTGTTACAGGGTTTATGTGTACATACTAGTTTAACATGGACTGTAGTCTGTCTGCATAGCTCTCAACTGTGTGCCTATCCACTTGATGGCCAGAGGTGTACGTGTTATGTTTTGCCTGTCCACCACACAGGTGTTGTGTCAGATATATCACTGGCTGTGTGTGTGTTGAGTGCTATCAGTACATGGCTACATCCATTTGTGTTTCTGACTTCATATTCCTGACTAAGGGTATGTTGCAGACTATATTGTAACACCAGCAACTTGCTTAGTGTATGACAGCATTATTTCACATATGGGCCTGTGTTCCAGCCTCTGTCCTCCACCTACATACCAGGCTTTGTCCATATGACATGCTGTCAGGAGTTGTTATGTAGTGGCCTGTGAGTATGTCATGCTGCCATTCCTGCCATCATTCCTCTGCTGTTGTGGCCCCCACATATATTGTGGGGTTGGATCCATATATGTGTGGGCTTCATCTGCACAATACATGTGTGCCCTTATGCAGTCCAGAGGCCAGTCTGTGTAACAGTGGTATATGGCCCTGTATGTCAGTCTATGGGGGGGGATGCACCATAACTAACCTGGGCTTGTACAACATGTGGGGGTATCAGGAGTAAGCTGCCTTAAGGTATCTGGATGTGCATTACCATACAATTCACCTTGGGTAAATGCAGGCCTACTGCTTCCTGACATACAGACAGTTCTGTTTGTCAATGTGATTGTGATGGTTTCAGTTATGCCTTGTTATGTAACAGATACATCCCATTGTGTCATCTGAGGTCTTTACCTCCTAGGGATTGTGTTCAGAGTGTAGATAGAGGCTGCTGAACTATACATCTGCATTACTTACTGTTGAGTGATTGTTATCATGTGGCCCAGTCTGTCTTTATTGTTGTACTACTTGAAGGCCTTGGCCTGGACAGCAACATGTGTAATCCTTTCCAGAATACTGTATTAATTTATCTGTTTGACAGTTGCAACATTAACTTCTGGTTACAGTTTCTTATACTCAGCTTCTAAATTGCTTAACCTGTGTAGGCATTGCTTACCCCCAAGCAAACAGGCTTAAACCTGCTTACTGCTGCTTAAAAGTACTTACTCCTGCTTACCTCCGTAAAAAATGGACACAAAGAGGGAAAGACAGTAGGGAAAATAGCTAGGGATGTGCAGGAAGGGTGTAGGGAAGGTCCATAGCTGCCCATTTCTTCTACAGCAACAGCTGTGCATATACATTGAATTTGAAGGTAGATTTGGACACCCAACCCTCTGAGAGAGGAGTGAGGACAACAATAATATGTTGTGAAGCCAGTTAGACCTGATTTCATGTGTCCAGTGGACACATGTGCGAAATGGACAGCTATGTATGAGGCGAGATTTTTTTTTTTTTTTGGGAACAGATTGCCCTTTTTTTTTCAGGTGAGAGTGGGATGTTGGGGAGGGATAGTAGGTATATTTGGGGAGGTAGGTTGGGAAGGTTAACAGACAAGATGCATACAGGAGCAGTATATGACACATATGGGGGGTAAACAGCTTGATGGGGAGGTGTTGGGAAATCGGAAGCCCATAAGCCCCCTAGTGGAAACAGTGGGACTGAGGTCTCCACCCATGGGCAGTCACCACAGCACCTTCACAGCCCTGAAGGTGGCTGTGCTGGGGGCTGAGTCGGAGAGCCAGGCCGACCCTCTAGTCGTGACTTGCGCCCCTTGAGCTGGCATAACAATCTCCAAAATCCCGGCTGAGCATGCTACATACCACAACCCGGACCTAGAAATGGGTGGCAGGTTCCTGTCCGCGCCCGCTCCCAGGGGGGTGAACCCCATCCTTTGAGGTGGTTCCACTCAAAGGTGGTGCAGGACCAATGGACGAGGAGGTACTGGGTTGTGCCACGGCCAGCTGAGGTGGTACAGTTGGGCTGCTGGGACCCGCATTCCCATACGTGCTATGGTGTTTATGTTTTAGCAACATATGTGGGTTAGTAATAGTCAACACATTGCAGGATTAGGTATAACAGCATGCATAGATATTCCCATTAACCCAGTTGTATAGCAAACAGAACACATGCATATATGGGACCACAGTGGTAATTACAACAGCATGAAGGTACATTGATGGCACCATGCCACAAATGTTAGATTATTTCAACATACCACATGCATAGAAACAGATTTAAATAATTATCAAACAATAGGACATATGTCTCAACAGTACAGTTAAGTCAGTGCATACCAATTGAGTTGGGTATTTAGTTTATTGTTGCAGATATGGTGCGGGGGATGTCAATTATCAACTAGTATATTCCTGTAGTTCACATTACTTTCATAGTCAGTGCTGTTATCTGTACCTTACAAGTATTAGTACACTACCCTATTGCCTTACTTTGGGCAGTGTTATGGCTGTCGACAACTATATACATGAACTAATTTTACCTGCAGTATACACCTCTTATCTGGTATACCTGTGGAGGAATTGTTTGTTAACACTAACTAACTGTTTCTACACATACTCCCAGATTCCAGGTTGATGTTATGCACATACCTGTCCATCTCTTTTTGCATAGACTCTGGGCATGTCTTGACCACATGCAGGTGAACCAGGACATATTTAGACTATTGCCCTCTTAAACCTTTAGTGACTTATAACACTCTTATACAGGATTCCCTAGACAGATATATTATGTAGCACACTGTGGGTGACAGTGATGAGTGATAGCTTATTTTTCAGAGCAACTGCAACACTCACAATGCCATACAATACCACAGTAAACAGTACCAGTACAGGGTATGAATCTCTTATTTCTCGGCACAGTGTCTGTATCTGACAGACCTGTGGGAGCAAAGTTTGTTAGCACTACCTGAATGTTGCCACAGAGATTACCAGATTCCACATTAGTATTATGCACACAAATCTCACTCTGTTACTGTATATACTCTGGTCACAGCTTGACAGCATGGGGGTGTAGATGGGGCATACTTGGCTTATTACTCTCATAACAATTTGGGGAGTTGCTAGAGTGACAGGTTTGTTCTTATAGATGTGTGACAATCAGTTGTATTTCATGTTTGCTGCCTAAATGTCTGGGATCATCCCACTGATTTCCCAGGGGGACAGGGGACAGGCAGCAGATATGGGCCAATATACTGGACATTCTGGACATATCTGTACAGTTGTGGGGTATGATTCTGTATGCAGCCTACTACCACTCTCAGGATTCAGACCATGGCTGTGTCTGCTCAAAATAAAACACTGTCCATCACAGTTGTGTGTGCTATGTAGATATTGCTGTTTATCTCTTCTCTGATTTCTGTCTATAATTCTCCTGTGGTTTTACATTCTGACATTGTATTACAACACTTTTATACAGCATTTCCTAGACAGTTATATTATGTAGCACAGTGTGGGTGACAGTGATGAGTAATACCTTATTATTCAGAGCAACTGCAACGCTAACAATGCCATACAATACCAGAGTAAACAGTACCAATACAGGATATCAAACTTTTATTTCTAGGCACAGTTTTCGTATCTGACAGACCTGTGGGGGCAATGTTTGTTAGCACTACCTGAATGTTGCCATGCATAGTACCAGATTCCACATTAGTATTATGAACATACATCTCACTCTGTTACTGTGCACACTGTGGTCACAGCTTGACAACATGGGGTTGTAGATGGGACATACTTGGCTTATTACTCTCATAACAGTTTGGGGAGTTGCTACAGTGACAGGTTTGTTCTTATAGATGTGTGACAATCAGTTGTATTTCTTGTTTGCTGCTTAAAGATCTGGGATCATCCCACTGATTCCCCAGGGGGACAGGGTGACAGGCAGCAGATATGGGTCAATTTACTGGACATTCTGGACATAACTGTACAGTTGTGGAGTAGGATTCTGTATGCAGCCTACTACCACTCCCAGGATTCAAACCATGGCTGTGTGTGCTAAAAATACAACAGTTCATGTCTCAGTTGCACGTGCTATTTGGATTTTGTTGTCTGTCTTTTCACTGTTTTCTGTCTGTGTCTCTCTCAGTTGTACTATATGACCTCTTGGGATTACACCAGTCATATACAGACATTCCTACACATTTTATTTATGTTGCAAAGTGTCGGTAACAGTGCTTAATACAACAGTACTATTAAGTGATTGCAAATCTACATTACCATATGATACCAGAGTAAACACATGCAGTCCAGCAGTTAGACTTTTATTGTCAGGCTATTATGCTTTTATTTACATACAACCTATATGAGACTCTTCCTGCCATATTCTCTGGTGTATGCAGTACTTGCCTTAAACAATACAGGTTTTATACAGGCAATTAACTTACTAATACTTTTAGATTTATTTCCTATGACAGTACATGCAAGAGTATTACTAACCTGCCTTGCATTGCAACCGCACCAAGCGACATCCATGGGCCTCCTGGTTTGCAGCCCACTCACTTGCCAATGTGAAGGACATAAGAGGAATATTTAGCCATACCTATCCATAATATACATGAGCTGGCAATTATTAAACAGGTAGTGGAGTGATACACACAGCTGGGACCTCCCTTGTCCTCCTAGCCTCTTGGAGCCACTGATCCAAGAAATCCCCCTTTCGCCGATTCAGGTCAGCGTAGTGATGCCTAACCTGCTCACCAGTTTGGGGTATGCCAGTGGCACTGGTGAGGTCACAGGTGAGATGGTCCCAGGCTTCTGCTTTATATTGAGAACCCTGGTACTAGCCCTGCAGCAGTCTCTGCTCATGGTCTTTCACAAGGAGTCCTGGATGCCCCAGCACTGTGCCCGAAAGCGCACACCTTCTCCCATTCCAGACATAATGCCTGCAAGGGGAAGCTACAACCAGTTATGAGATGTATTCCCACCTGTTGGGTCTAAATAGGGCCAATTTCATGCACTTTGCCGTGATTGGATTGTTTTCAAAAGGCTAAGCCATGGGCAAACCTGCTTACCTAAGGTTGACATTGTTTAAAGGGGTATACCAATGGACAAATTGAGTTAGCTGGTGTACACATTCCTTACACCTACTAAGCTGGGCTGTGCAATGCTTAGCATTGCTTAATATTTAATTTGCATTATATTTGCTTTTCGGCATTGATTTATTATTCATTACATGTTATATATAAGTCTTGTATCCATGATTCATGTGTACGTACACTGTATGGGGTCCTTTTGTTTATTAGGGGACTTCCATACTTTATTACAATGACACCTCACATCTAGGCTTACTGCAGTACTCCAGTTCACATATTTATGTTATGTAGTAGGTTATACAACATAAGACTGTATATAGATTTCTTTCACATGTTCAGTTTGATTTTACTATAGTGAGGATTTGTTTGATGATACCTCAATGTTATGTACTGCTGTGATGGCTTAGTGGTTAATTACTGTGACTATAGTGTACAGGGTCCTGGGTTCAAGTCCGGCAAAGGCTGTTTATTTTGTTTCAGCGGCTGTTGCATACAGAGTGATTAAGGCACTTTTAAGCAATTCTAAGTGGGTTTGTGTGAAGGTAAGCAATGCTAACCTCAGGTTAAATATGCTTACATAGTGTTAGCTTCAATATTGCTTAACCTGTGTGTGCATTGCTTACCCCCACACAAATGGGATTAACCCCACTTACTAGTGCTTAAATATGCTTACTCCTGCTTACTACTGCTTAATAGTGCTTAAACTTGCTTACTAATGCTTACTCCTGCTTACCCATGCACTAATTTAGACAGTAATGTCTAATTGTTCTTGGGAAGGTGGGGGATTTGGAAGCTGTATGGAGTTATCATTCATTACACATTTTACCTTCCATTTATATCCCTGATTCCTGTGTACATATACTGTATGGGGCATGTGTGATTATCTGTAGACTTTGCAACATTATGACACTGACACCTCATATCTGCATTTAATGCAGTACTCCAGTTCACAAACATATGTTATTTAGTAGGGTATGCAACTAAAAATATTTGTCATAAACTGATTTGACATGGAAAATGGAATGTACTGCAGTGGGACTCGAACTGGGAATGACTGCTCGTAACGCGAATATGCTGCCAACTACACTATTGCTATACTGCTTCCTTTACATATATCTTCCTTTTTATCCTCTTCTGCCATTTAAGCTGCATTAACCGTAGCCAAGCGATGGGCAAACCTGCACACCAATGGTTAAATTTAATCTGTTTCATAAAAAAAAAAATCTTTATATTTGTTGTTTTAACTATTGCTCTTGTACACGTGGGGGGATGTTGCTGGAGGTATGCATACACCTATGAGCGGTCTCACTCATTCTTTTATGACTTATTTGCTGTTCTTCATTTAAGGGGCATGTATATTCTGGGACTTCTGCTCTCAGACATGCCCCCTGCACTCTTACATGCTCCGTGTAAGATTAGGAGCTCAGACAGCACGCTTTAATTAATATTCATGGCGCGCTGCCGTCCTGCTCCTAAATGGCCACTTCCATGCAGGACTAAGCTAGTCCTGCATGGAAGGATAGTGAATCTGGGGGAAAATCTATCTCTCACATATGTCAGAAGGAGCAGAATCAAAATGTGAACCACTGCTGTGTTTCATCTTTACAGGTACAACTCTACATACACTGAACACATGAAAAGAACAAGCCTTATCTAACATGACAGCAGTTTATTTTTGTGGGCTTTGCCTTCCCATCCAGCAAGCTTATATATACATCCTCTGAAGGACTTTAGGTTCATAGGTTCATAGGTTCATACTGGGCTATCTGCCCTGAGGCAATTATAAGCCTAGCCTGATTCTGTATGGCTTACGCCACCCCTTGATTTGAGTATACTGTGCCCTTTTTAAGGTTTAGTTTACTGTGCCTCTGTCTAATAGTGACACGGGAGTAATCCCTGGGACAAACCTACGATCCCCCATCAACTATCGAGATTCTTCTTGAAGAGATTCAGTGAGGTGCTCTGCCTCACATGAACTGGAATTCTATTCCAGAGCGAAGGGAGCCTATGGGTTATGAACCTGTCCCTCCAGCAAGTTCTATTTATTTCTGTGCTGAGATTCAAGTCCCTCGAGCATGTGGCTCTAAGGGATTTAGATTTACTGAGGTGGAGCATGTCCATTAATTCTGGATTTGACATAGCTTTGTATGTCAGGCATAGATCGCCTCGAAGTAGGCGGTATGCAACTGAGTAGAGCTGGAGTTTTTTTAACCGAGAAGCGTATGGCATCTGTTTGAGACCCTTGATCCTCTTGGTGAGATACTTTTGGGGTCTTTCTAATTGCTGCAGGTGTCGCGTAAGGTACATCCCAAAAGGGGCATTGTATTATATGATGGGCCTGATGAGGAATGAATAAAGGGGCACGATTACCTCTCTTGATCTAGATGTGAAACCCTTCGTGATGAGGTGGGCTATGTAGAAGGTCTTTCTAACCACTTTGGCAATGTGGTTTTCAAAGAAGAGATTTCTATCAACTTGAGTCCCCAGGTCCTTAATAACTTTCTCGGTACTTAATGGGTTTCCGCCTATGTGGTAATTTGTGGGCACATTGTTTTTGCCAAAGGGTATGACTAAACATTTTTTGGCATTTAGCTTTAAACCATGGCGCTGGCACCAGTTATCTGTCTCTGTGAGACCTTTTTGAAGGATGTTTGTGTCAGCTAGAGAGTTGATTATGGCGCCCAGTTTGCAGTCGTCTTTGAATGGTGAGCCATAGTCCTCCCACGTTTGCCTGTACCTCGGAAAAGTATATACCGAACAAGAGTGGTCCCAGGACAGAACCCTGTGGGACGCCACTTGTGACCGGTTTCGCATCTGACATGGCTCCAGCAACTCTCACTCTGTGGGTTCTGTCTTTGAGCCAGTTTGCAACCCATCTTGTGACATAGGGGTTTATATTTAAGCTGGATAGCTTATCTATGATGCCCGAGTGGGGTATTGTGTCAAATGCCTTTGCAAGGTCCAGATAGGCTGTGTGGACTACCTTCCCTTCATCTATGGCTTTGGTGACTGTTTCGAAGAAGTCAACCAGGTTCAAAAGGCAGGATCTGCCCTTGACAAAGCCGAACTGGGTAGGATCTAGTGTCTGTAGGTCCCCAATGTCTTTGTTTATGAGCTCCACGATGATCCTCTCCATAGCCTTGCAGACTAAGCTAGTCAGGCTTATGGGGTGATAGTTTCCAGGGTCCGTAGAGGCTCCACCTTTGTGGAGTGGGACCACTGTTGCTGTACGCCATTCTGTGGGCACATATCCTGTAGTGAGGCTGAGATTGTATAGCTGTTTTATTTGAGGGGTTAGTTCCTCTTGGAGTTCATGTAGGACGCAACCTGGGACACCATCTGGTCCCATGGAAGCAGTGTTTTTTGCTTTGGAGAGGGCAGCCTTCACCTGAGCATCAGAGATGTTTGGGAGGCAGCCCTCTGCTGGGATAGATACTTGCTCTTTTGGGGGGAGGGGGTGGAGAAGTTTGCACTGAACCTGTCTGCCAGGATATTCGTGATGTCTGTGGGTTCAGTGTATTTTTTGTCATTTAGAATCAACTCAGAACAAGTCTCGGAGTTGCATCCCAGGTTTCTAACATAACTGAAAAAAGCCTTATGATTGTCTTTGGTGTCCTGTGCAATTTTTCTCTCGAAGCTGGCCTTGGAGGATTTTATGAGGGATTGTAATTGTTTGCTAGTACTGATCAGAGATGCCTTACCTATTAGGGATTTTGCTCTATCATGTAGTAGCTTCCTCCTTCTGTTGTACAGTTTATTTATGGCAGGGGTCCACCAGACTGGACGCCTGCCTTTTGATGATTGGGTCTTGGTTTTGTTTGGGATAGCATGATCCATGCATTCCTGGAGATGTCCGTAGAATGCGTTTATATAGGATTCTGCAGTTTGGGCCGTAGTTTCCACTGGCCCTGGGGCCTTGAAGGATTCCACTTCGGTTTTGAGAAGTGAGAAGTTCGCTTTTGAGAAATTTTTCACTGTGGTTTTCTGGGCTGGGGGTGGGGTCGGGATGTGGACATCCAGTGAAATTAATTTATGGTATGATCTTACCAATGAGGGATATACTTCTGGTGTGGAGCATAGATTCCCCATGTTGGTAATGATCAGGTCTAGTATTTTGTCCCCTCTTGTGGGAGTGGTGACTAGTTGTTCCATAGCATTTGAGTTTATAATTTCCAGGAACCTTTGGGCTAAGTTGCTGGGGCTTGAGTAGTGCTCCCAGTCAATGTTTGGGTAGTTGAAGTTGCCCAATATAATGGTGTTTGGAGAGATCTTCATGTTCTCCAATGTTTTCCGGAAAGCCGAGTGGGATTCCTGACTTTGAGAGGGTGGTCTGTAGGATGCTATAAACTGAAAAGCAGTCTTGCCCACTGTTAGTTGCACATGGATGGTCTCCGATACTTCGTGCAATGCCACTAACCTGGAGGTGTGGATATCCTTGATAAATATGGAAACTCCCCCTCCTTTTGTGGTTCGGTCCGGGTTTTGGGGCCGAAAAGCATGATATGAGGTATAGCCTGGTAGTGCTGGGGTGCTCTCCGGAGCCTTGAACCAGGTTTCTGTCACTGCACAGATATCGATGTATTCCATACTGAGGAGAGCTTCGAGTGCGTGCATCTTGAGGTTAAGACTTCTGGCGTTTAGCAGCATTACCCTTAGTTTCTTGTTCCTTGTGCTGTCTATGGGGGTGGGTTTGACTTTTGAGCCTTGCCTAAAAAAGTCACTATGGGGGTGGCAAGAGCCTTTGCCAATATCCAAAAGCCCAGTGGTGACAGGTGCAAGCCGTCCCTAGTGAAGGAACATGGCTTGTCGAGCATGTCATCCCAGGCTGACAGACACTGGATCCCCTTTGAATGACACCAAAATTTTAGCCAATTGTTAAAATTGATCATTTTGTCTTTGTACTGTGGCATCATTCTAGGTGAGGGTAAGATGCTGCTCAAGGTCAGGGTCATACCAGCCTGGGCTACATGATCAGAGAGCTCCTCTATGTCTCTTTTCATGTAGTCCAGGGAGGTACGTCTCAGGTCATTCACACCAGCATGTACAATGACTGAGTCATATTTGTATTTGCTTTGGAGTGACCTGAGTGCTTGCGTTATGTGGCGGATCCTAGCACCCGACAGGCAGCTCACCGTGACCTTCTCTTTATTCAGCCTGGTGAGCGGGACGTCAGTGTGTCTGACAATAGAGTCACCTATTACAAGAGTATCAGGTGTGTTATTCAGCCTTAAGGGCTGTGGCTGCTTGGCACACTGACTTTGTGGGCTATGTGTTGTGCGTGTTTTGTTTTGAGGTAGCGTTTGCTTGGATGTCTGCTTTGGAGGTCTCTGTTGCTTAGGTAGATTTTTATTTAGAGCCTCCGAGTATGTTTTTGTGTATTTATGTGTTTGGTTCGCTGATGTGGTGGGACTATGTGATACTGGAATTGTGTTGTGTGAGGTTACCTTCTCCTCCTGACTGGTTACACCAGTTTTGAGATGAGAGAGCTCAACCTCCAGCTTGGCTAAATAGTTGCATCTCTCACATATATTTGAACCTGTTTGGAGGAGGAGAGGGTTGTCCGTGTACATGAGACAGTTGTAACATTGCCTCAGAATTCCCAGATTCACCAGCTGGACTGGAGAGGAAACCATTGACTGACCTTTGGACATGCTAGAGTAATATAGGGAAACTGAATTTAAGACGGACCAATAGAGGACAGGGTAATCGTAGAGAGTATAAGAGTAAGTAGTGCTTATGGTTTAATAGTGCTAACTTGTAGGATTACTTAATTGGACCAGTGAAGGGCCTTAGAATGAGAATATGGTGTTTAAATTGAGAGATAGAGCAGTTCTAAGGGAAAAAGTGAAGAGCAGACTTTGTGGAGCCAGGAATAGTTTAAACCCAATTAGGCGGCGCTGCCCGCTGTTGCGCTATGCACAAAACCGCGCAAAACCGCGCAAAAGAGGGTTTTAAGAGAGGAAGATGAAGGAGTTTTGGAATTGACCCAAAGTGTCCAATAAAACTACAGTTTGTTACATAATCATTTATTATATCCTATTCAATATTTTGTAGTGTCAATATTCATTATTACAATGATGTGTAACTTTGTGGAGCTTTTCGCCCTGGGCCTCTGCTGAAAAGGGATCTTTCACTGCCCAGTCAGACCGTCTCAGTAAGCAAACACAAAGAAATAAATATGATACAATAATATAAACCAAAGGTAAATCAAGCATCCATTCATCTACAGTACAAAGTGAGTTCATGCACAGATTTGTCAATTATTGTAATTTACCTTCCAAACTTAGCCTCAGACTACATCAGTGAAAGACTGTACCACGTAACTGCTATTACAACAAAGTACTAGTGGAAATGTTACTGTTATTTCTAGTTATGTTAAAAAGGAAGTGGAAAAATAGTCCCAACAACATTGAAAGACATATGGTTATTAACAGCTTACAAATGATGCTACCATATACTGGAAATATGTGCTCCAGAGACAGTTTTTATCCTTAAAGATATACATATAGATACTATACATTGAGACAATGCAATCATGCAGCCCTGTTGAATATATGTACTGAATTTAATGAAAACAGTTTGGTTGTTAACCTTTCTATATATGAATTTAACAAATGTGAAATAAGAATTTTTAAACATGGTCATAAACTTTGTGCATTTTCCCAAGCATGGGGAAAAATCAGGATTTTTGGAAGTGTACTTGTTTAACTTCCAGAATAAGGCTAACTGTCCCTTCAGGTTTAGCTCCAAGTTTCAGAAAATGAAAATTGTTTGAAAGTATGCTTTTTTTAATCTCTAAACCAGAAACTATTCCATCAAACAAGGAAGTCAGAAAAAAATGTAATTTAACAAAACATACAAATTTAAACCATGACAATGTGCCACTTGAAATTCCAGCTTGCACAAAACAAATTATGCTTAAAATTTGTACTTTGTGAGATGGCTATACATATGTTTTATGACTAGTATCATAAAATAGCCACAGTAATATAAATTTAATATAAATCTGCTGAACCAGAAGCTGTTTTTATTTAAAAAAATATATATACAGCCTGTACAGTACCAATTTATTTCAGAACATTTCCTAGCAGGATTCTAAGAGTCAGCAAAGTCTTGAGAACAACATCCAACATGTAGCAATACTTCCAAACTATAAAAACCATCTCCACTCCAGTAGGATGTTATGTAAGGGTAGAGTATGCCTGCATCTACCTGAAGCTATGACAGTGTAGCAGCTCAAAAGAATATAGGTTACACCCCAAACAGGTAAGTAGATTCAAGTCACGTTTTGGAAATGAATCTCTTTACCTATTTCTGCTGTATTACATGTATAACCCAAAAACACTTATGTAGTGCCCAGGAAGCACTTATTATATTAATGCCTCTGATATTTCTTGTATCCTGTCTAGGTTTTATATATTTTTACCATTTTCTATTTTTCTGTTTTTATATATTTAGATAATAGGTTTCTTTAACTGATTAATTAGATAATTGCACTTGTTAATGTATTAGTGGTCATATGAGTGTTGTTATTTAAGCCGCCTATCTAGGGTGATTTTTTTATTCTGAAGAAGTCCTGTGGTATAACCGGGATGCATTTAATCATTCAAATAAATTTTAATTCTTGGATTTACCTGAAGATGTTTCTTTGATACTTGAAACTATTATCTACTTCTTGGACACTATCTGAGTCTTTTTGGGTTATTAGTTTGTTTGGACTGCATATTCACACACTCCTTTCTTGTGTTTTGATTTTGTATTAAGTATTACTTATTATACAACACAGCCAACAAGGGACTCTGGAGCCAGCCACCCCTGTCCTCATCCCCACAGTGCTACCTGTAGGTCAGCTGTGATACTGCATGCATGAAATCTCTGCTATCCATGCATCTTTACGGGTGAAAAGACAGTGATGGAGGTCTGTGGGACTGCACTACTAAAGCACAGTCCAAGTATTTTAAAAACAGTAAATCTGAATCTTTCTCTGCATAGATTAATTTTTAATTTCTCCTAGTCTTTGGGTTTCTAATACCATGATGGGAATGGACCCCATTCCTAAGTCAAAGTACGATTAAAGTTCATGAAATTAGTATTGTTTTAATCTTTGATGTCAGCCAGAAGTGCTCTTTGCAGCACCCGCAATGTGCCCAGTAATGACTCCTTCTGCAATTCGTATGAAATAGCATGAATTGGTCTTTCGGCTTTTCCCAGTTAGGGGTTGCCACAGCGGAACTCCTGTCCACTAATGATTGGCAGTGGATTTTTACTGTGCCGAGTTACCAGCCTGATGCCCAACCTTCAAAGAAGGCACGCCCATTCACGCACGCACCTACCTGCATGTCTTTAATGTCACTCGACCATGGGGAGGACATGCAGACTCCACACAGAAGGCACTCCAGCCAAGAATCGAATGGGAGAACCTCTTGCTGTGAGGCGATAACGCTAACTGCTGCACCACTGCGGCAATTATATGTATTGGTAACATATCTAAATATGATTATAGATTCTTTTTTTATAAGACCTGTTGCTCCTACTACTATTGGAACTGTCTGGGTATTTTTCTTCCACATTGCTCTCGTTTCTCCCTGCAAATCCTGGTATTTTATGACTTTGTGTCTCTCTGTACTCAAGACACTGTGTCACTGGGTGTAGTTATTTCAATGATCAGTGCTACTTTTGTCTTCTTTTCATGGACCATTATATCTGGCTTTCTCACATCTATCTTTTGAACTTTTGGTAATGGGTAATCCCATGTGATGTAGACTTCATCATTTCATATGATGCTTTGTAGCTCATGTTTCCAGTGTTTTTCAGTCACTTTAATTCCATAATGTTTGCACAACCCCCAGTCCCACAGTCTCGCCACATTATTATACCTTTCAGTATACAGTCCTTTTGCCATTAGTATGTCACAACCAGCAAAAAGGTGTGCGACTGTTTCCAGTTCTGTTTTACAAAACCTACATTTGTCTGTTTCTCCCACATGTGCAATGGACTTTGTAAACCAATGTGTATGCAGCCCACCATCTTGGGCTACCAATATTAACCTTTCATGTTTTAGTTTGAATTCACCTCTCCTTAAACATTCCTGTATTCGATCCTAATCAACATGAGGTTCTTCCAGAATTTTTCTATACTTGCAACTATAGTTATGCATTTTCCACATTTCTTGTCTTCTCATCTGATCCTTCACCATATATTCTTTCTTTTGTTTTTTCACACATTCATTTGCTGCCTGATTTATATCTACTTCTATTTTGATTTCCATTCCTGCTTGACACTGATATGCTTCTGCTAGACTAAGCAGGGAAGTCATCTTATATTTATTCTCCTCATGTTTCAAAACTTTCACTACATTTGGGTCTTGTGAGCTCAGCAGATATGTGTGCATTCCCACAATTGCAGATCTATACATGTAGTCAAATTCAAGGAGGCCCATACTTCCTTTAGAACAGGGAGTGGTATGCACTGATTTTTATAAATCATTTGATGAGCATGATGCATCCGTCTTGTTTTCCTACGTAGTATATTCAACACCTTTTGGGGTCAGTCAATCACTCCAAAACTGTATGTAGGAGAGGAAGAGCAAATTGGTTTATAGCTTGAATTTTGTTCCTAGATGCCAGTGCTGTTTTCAGGATTAATTTAAGTCTTCTAAAATATTCCATACTGGCTTTTATTCACATCTGTTCATGTTTTATTGTTGATCCTTCATCAATTCCCAAATAGTTATACACTCTGTCTTGATCAAGTTCTTTTATATCACATTCTTGTCCTAAACTGATGTTTTCTTGGTGCTACAGTTTTCCTGCTTTAAAGGTTGCCTTTGCATATTTATCAAGACCAAATGACATTCTTATATCATCTGAAAAAGTTTCGACAACCTGCTTTCATTTCTTCATCTGATGAGCTATACAGTTTTACATCATCGACAAAGAGAAGATAAGAAGTCTTTACACTTTGTTGTTTTCTCTGACCCAAATTATAGCCATGGCCTAATCTGTGAAGTAGACAGCTTAATGGGTTAAGGGCAAGACAGAACAGCAGTGACAACAGACAGTCACACTGGAATATTCCCCTTTGGATTTTTATCCCTGGAATAATAAATTGTCCTTCATCATGGCTTAATTTCAAAGTGGTCTGCTACTGTTTCATGGCCACTGTGATGTAGTTGATCAGTGTAGGGTGTATCCTATACATTTTTAAGCACTCTTTTTGCTGTCCCCCTTGGACCTGATCAAATGCCAATAAAAAATTCCAAAGTATTGCAGAGTTGCAAACCTGATTGCTGATGTAAATGTTTTGAGTAGGCCTCCATGATTCCGCACTAGATTACTTAACACAAGTAATTACAGAAGACTGGATTTTGTACCAGACATCATGTAATTGCTTTCGGTAACTTCTTTTGGAATCTCACATTCAGTGATTATTTGCCCGTATAACCACACTGTAGTATGTTTTGTGAAGGCAAGTGAAAATTAGTTAATATGGTATCTAAATGCTGATTCTGCAGTGTGATTGTGTCCTAGCTAGCCATGCTGTTGTAAACATTGGCTCTAGGTGATGTGGTAACATCTATTAATGTTGATGTGACAGCCTAACCCCATGTCAAAAACTGTGACAAAAGGGGATTGTTATTACCTAATGCAATGATGCAACTGAAATGCAGCTGTATGCAAACTTGCATTATGCAGAGGATAAGCACTGTTTGTGACCAAACATACACATACACAGGTATTTCCATCTAACTGATCACAGAGCAGATACAAACAAAACAAAGTAAAATGTATTCCCCTAAATCCTCTTCCATGTTTGTTGGAACACAGTTGCTTATAGCTGTTATAGCAAAAAACTGGGCATTTCTTCCTATAACAATGACCAAACAACATTGCAATGTCAGAGTATGACATCACACATATAGAGACAGTCCGTAATGAGATGCAAATGGTGCCCTGTTTACAGGAATGGCGAATGAGTAAATTATTGACATCCCATTCCTGTTTAATAGGAATTTTACAGCTGTATATCACTAACGACAATCATTAACATTGCAAACATTGATTAATCTCCTCCACATGCACACATATGGGTGATTATGAGAGTGTGCGTATGAGGGTGTGTTCTATGGTACACCAATCCATGATGTTCTTAGTTTGATGACTTCTATCCCTCTTGTTTGTCAACAACATTTCCCATGTATGTCAGTTTCATTATTCTGAGCCACATAAACTTAAATTTCAGCTACTCCTTACATTATACATTTCCCCATTCCCAAACCACATATGGAATACTTACGAGAGTGTTTTGGCTACTCATGCTCAGTTCACAGTGCATCATACTGAGGTTACTGGAAGATGCAAATTCATGAATGTAATTCTACTCACGAACTGTGATATTTGACATTTGATCAACTATTACATTTTAATTGTTCATACGACCAGCTTCACAAACTAGGATTCTAACAATTACAATCGAAAATAATAATTACACTCAAAACAGAAAACAATGAACTGGCTTTACTATTTCTGTAGAGGACAGTTCCCTTGCATCCCAGCCTTACCTGTTTGAAGAGCTGTGACTCCAAAAACACTTCTTCTTTCAGCTTTTCCCAGTTAGGAGTCGCCACAGCAGATCACCTGCCCACTCATGATTGGTAGTGGAGTTTTACAGTATCGAGTTGCCAGCCCGGCACCCAACCTTCCAAAGAAGGTACACACACACACACACACACACACACACACACACACACACACACACACACACACACACCTAGGGCCAATTTAGAGTGTCCAATCCACCTATAGCATGTCTTTGGGATATGGGAGGAAACCCACACGACTACAGGGAGGACATGCACAGAAGGCACCCCAGCCAAGGATCGAACCGGAGAACTTCTTGCTGTGAGGTGATAACACTAACTGCTGCACCACCATGGCCACCCCTGACTCCAAAAACACTAACACTAGAAAATAAATATACTAAGTATGCAGTCACAAAGAGATAGTGGATATAGCAAAAGGAGTATGTGTAGGTAAAGCATTGGAGACACATATATCACACCAGATGCAACCCAAGCAAAAATAATTGTTTTTCTAATAGGTTGTCTACTACTGTGGGCCCTACACACACACATACATACACACACACACACACACACTCACACACACACACACACACACACACACACACACACACACACACACACACACACACACACACACACACACACACAAACACTCACACTGCATCTCTGGCAAAGGATCCACAGACAAAATGCATTAGGGACAGGTGTGACAAAAAGTTCTGCAGGACATGAATGCTGTGGGCTGCCATAGTAGATTTCTGCAACTGGTACAGTAAAAGGCAACAACACAATATTTCATGCAAAGGGCAAGTCAAGACACATTGCCATGAACCTGTCCACCACAGTGAGATGGAACACCAACACAAAATTGCCTCACAAACATGGAGTAGTTCCTGTTGTTCTTGTCTGAGGATGGAAAACAATGTCTCTTTCTCAAAGGCAACCTGCATTTGGAAGCAGAACTAGCAACAAATACAGAATTATTATTATTGTATACACTAAGTTAGTGGTATCGAAGAAGTGTCTGCATGGCACAGTGCATTACATGTGTGAAGAGAGTGATTCACCATGGACCTTCATATCTACCCTTTCAAGTTCCTCTGAGTTGCACCTGCAAGAATCCACATGTTATGGTATGTCTGTCAGCGTGTACTATAGAACTGTAGAGTTGTTTACCACTGTGCTTTGTGAACCACCATGCACCTCATGGTGGGTTACAGGCATATGTCTAAGAGTTTCAAAAGGTGTCATGTTTTTGTTCTTTCAAATGTTCTACCAGTGAAGGGACCAGTGCAGTGGGACACCACATATATTATCAGATCTCCTGTGGCTTACGATGATGCCAATGTGCACATGGCACAGCTGATGACATAGCTGCAAAGTCTACAACACTCCCCAGATTACAAACATTGCGACTCTTGTGGGAGTACAAGCTGAAACGACAATGACACCGTTGTAGAGCACCTTTCCTGTAACTGTGAGTCCTGCCTGACATTCTCAGGAGTCAGCAGCCTGTAGAGTATCTGATATTTACACTGCTTCTAATGTGCACATAGGATCATAGGAGGTTACTAGGCTAATGACCCTTGTGCCCTTACATGTCTATCTAAGTTTAACCCCTGTTCCCAAGAGTATCTGTTATGAGCAAACACTTAATTCAGCACCTCTTGCCTCTGTTCAGGAGGAACACCAGTAGAACTCCTGGGGTGAATTTCCTGTTCCCTTTTCAGTCATCTAAATTACACTTAAATATGGTCAATAAAAGGCTTTGTTTAACTTGAACTAGGAGTTTGATCCAAAGGTGAGGTACTCCCTGTGAGACAAACTGTCCCTCCAGCAGGTTCTGTTGATGTCACATACCAGGTTAAGATCCTTAAAGCGAGTGACTTGTATGCAATTAGACTTGCATATGTGCAGCATTTCCATTATAGCAGGGTCAGAAAATGCTTTATATGCTGGGAGGGTGGCCTAATGGTTAAGGTGTTTGCCTTACAAACACAAGGTATAGGGTTTGAGTCTCACAAGGGATAATTGACTAGGCTTCAAATGGCTCACAAGGGCAGTTAGTCTAGTACTACTCTATGAACCTATGCAAGGTACAGGTCCCATCTGAGTAGTCTGCATAGCACCGAGTAAAGTGACAGTGATTTCAAACTGTCTACATAAGACAGATGCTGCAGACCCTGAAATTTTCTTGTAAGAAACCTTCCAACTACACAGGTATTTGGAGAGGTACATACCAAAGGGAGCACTGTACTCTGTTATTGGCCTGATGAGGGAAACATGTGGGAGGTTATAACTCATTTTTTTCTGGAGGCAATACCCTTGCTTATGAGATGAGCTATATAAAATGCTCTTCTTTCTACTGTGGAGACATGGTGATCAAAGGTGAGATTGCTGTCAACCTTATTGCCCAGATCTCTTACCACTGTTTGCATGCTTCAAATATTGATTTTTATGTGATAGTTCACAGGGACACTGCCCTTGCTGAAGGGGATTTTTTTGCATTAAGTTTGAGGCTATGACTTTGTCACCAATCATTAGTCAATGTGAGCCCTTCTTGCAAGATGTTGACATCATTTTGGGACTCAATGACCACTCCCAGTTTGCAGTCGTCGGCAAAATTAGTCAGCCAAAGACTTTTAGTTTTTGCCTATACTTCAGATAAGTAGATTCTGAATAGCAGGGACCCCAGAACTGATCCCTGTGGAATACCACTGGTTACGGGCCTGCTGGAGGATGTGTAGTCCCTTATTTTGACTGAATGAGTTCTCTCAGTGTGCCAGTTTGTAACCCACCTGAAAATATACGGGTTGACACCCAGCTGGGTGAGTTTATCTATGATGCCAGAGTGGGGAATAGTGTCAAAAACCTAAGCTAAGTCTAGGTAGGCTGTATGCACAGATTTACACTCGTCCAGGGATTTAGTGACTGTTTTGAAAAAGTTCAACAAGTTTAACAGGCATGACCACCCTTGACAAAGCCAGACTGGGTGGGGTCAAGTGTTTGGACATTTTCTATATCTTTGTTGATGAGTTCCATGATGATATGCTCCATGCCCTTGCAGATAAGGCTGGTCAGGCTAAAGGGGCTATGGTTCCCTAGGTCGGGTTCCTATTACATGATTGAAACTACAAAACTACGAACACTACAAGATCGAACTTGTTTGTTCAAAGTTTTATAATTCCGAACACACAAAAAAAAAAAAAAAAACAACGGACAGAAAGTAACTGTGGAAAGCATGGGGCAAGCCCCCCTGCACCCCCCACACCCCCCGCTCTTTAAATATACCAACTCCGAGATCGCACTACAGTGCAAAAAATTTCTGCACTGTAGTGCGATCTCAGAGTTGGTATATTTAAAAAGCGGGGTGGGGGTGTGGGGGGTTTGCCCCCCTGTTTACAACAGTTATTGAGCTGGGGTTTTTTGGGTTTTTTGTTTTTTTAATTTGAATTGCTGAAACATCGAACACTTGTGTTCAATGTTTTCAGGTTCAAAGTTTCAGCAATTCGATAATGCAATAGGAACCCCCCTAGGTCAGTGGATGTGCTCCCTTTGTGCAAGGGAATGACAGGCGCAGTTTTCCATTCCTTTGGGACATAGCCAGTGTTTAGGCTGTGTTTGAAAAGAATTCCCAGTGGTGTTGCTAATTCCTGTTTTAACTCATGTAGAATGCAGTCTGGGATGTTATCTGGTCCCATAGAGGCTGTATTTCTAGTCTTAGAGAGGGCATTTAAGACTTGCTTCTTAGAGAGACTAGGTGGGGAACAAGTTGTAGAGATGCTTTGGGGCATGTATGGCAGGGATAAAGGAGTGAAGTTTTCACTGAACCTGTCAGCCAGCAGGTTTGCTATGTCCACAGGTTCCGTATATGTCATAAAATAAAACAAAATGTAAAGTAAACCGGCACCACGACACTCAAGACTTAAACAGCAGGACATTTATTAAAGCTTGTTAGTACCAGACTTAAACCAATACAGGCTTTTTCAGGCAAATATTGAAATAAACCAAATGGGAGCACAGCTGCTGCAAAATTCTTTATTCCAAATCACATTCTGGTACCTTGGCTCCAACAGCCTTCAAAGGAATAACCTCATTTCATTCAGTAGCCATTTTATACCCCTAATTACAATGCTAATTAGTTAAATACATTCACTTCCTTCTAATAATGACTTTAATTCCCGAAATGGTAAAGGTGCCTCACACAGATATAAAAAACACATATTTTTTACACATCTCCATTATAAAATTTCTTTATATACTAAATGTAAATAACTTATTACTTTTTCCATTTCACCATTTTCCATTGAATATCCTATGCTTATAGTGCCTACCAATGTTTAAGTTACATCCCACTAACAATGATTAAATATGCCACTACACTTTTCCTACTTGAAATAAGTTAATGTGACATTTTTCTTTACCTATTCATCTATTTATAAATCTTATTAGTCCCAGTTTACTTCCAAATTTAACCCTCTAGGATATAAAGTACCTAGATTAATAATGATTTTTGTTTCTAATTTTACCAATCTACTTTTAAATGCTTCACTTCCTATATTATCACCCCCCACCAAAAGGTTGTGCCAGTACACTAAAGAAAAAACTATCAACATCTTCCCCATGTGACGTCCAAAAGTGCTCAGCAGTCGGACTTTCCATCCTTTTATTTCTTATGTCACCTAGATGTTCCAATATTCTCAATTTTACCATTCTTTTTGTTTGCCCCACATACCACTTTATAGTAGTGCATCCACATCCAATGATGTACACCACACCACATGAATTACATTTAAATTCACTTTTAATCCAAAACTTCTTACCATTTATCATCCAACCATCTACATTTTTAATCTTACTACATATTTTACAGGCCCCACATGGGAAAGCACCATTCCTATCCCTGTTTTTATCTTCATTATTTGGTTTTAATAACTCTTTTAAGTTTTTAAACCTACCATAAGAAAAAATAACTTTTTCTGGGAACAATTTTCCTACCATTTCATCCCTTTTGATAACAGGCCACAAATTTTCCACCAATTTCCTTACTCTAAATGTCAGTGGAGAAAATTTAGTCACAAAAAATGTGATCCACCTCCATACCCCCTTCTTTATTTTCCTTTGTATAACCAACATGTCTTCTGACAAAAGTATCCTCATTACACTTCTTGTTTCACCTTAGCTTCTTCAAGGCCGCCTGCATAATATTCTCACCATATCCCCTCTTCCCCAATTTTCTCTTTACCTTATCAAATTCACTCCTCAATATACTTTTATCAGATGTATTAGTAGAAATCCTCCTAAAGTCCCCATAAGGTAAAGATCTTATTAAATGTGGGGGATGAGCACTACTTGCTTCTAAAAAACATTCTGCTGCTGTTTCCTTATGATAAGGTTTATATTGCAAACTTCCCTCTATATCAGACAGCCTTAGTGACCATCTCCCAACATTCCTCCTACGCAGACGTACTAACATACCCAAACCTACTGTCTTTAGACAAGTCAGAAATGATCACAAGGTTAACCCTCTAGATCTCAACACTGCATTAAAAAACTGCAACTGGGAACCTCTACATATCCTGAACTTGGACCTAGCAGTGGACTACTTTAATAATACTTTCATTAAGGTCCTTGACCAAATAGTACCCATAAGAACTATTAGAGCTAAAGTCCACTCAGCTCCTTGGTTTGCTAACACCACTAGAGCCCTATTAAAATCTAGAGACAAGGCATGGAAAACCTGGAAGAAAGACAACACTAGTCTTTCTAAACAAAACTATCAACATCTTAGAAACCAGGCTAAACAGCAAACTAAGCTAGATAAACAAAACTACTACATAAATATCCAAAACAAATACTCCAATAGCCCACAAAAGTTCTGGCAATGCAATTAACTCCATACTAAAACCAGGAAAAAATACCACACCCTCTCCCACCTCAAACTCCACAGATACAACTACCGAAATAGCCTCAAAATTCAACCAACATTTTACCGAATCCATTAACTCACCATCCACTCAACTAGCCAAAAATAGCTACACACCCATGCCTACAGCGCCTAACAACTCTGCTCCTCTTACCTTCTCACCTATCCCAACCTCTACAATAAAGAAACATCTCTTAAAACTAAAGCCCACTACCCTTGCAGCAGATGGGCTACCAGCACATTTCCTAAAAATGGCAGCCAACTCCATAGCCTACCCAGTCTCAATCCTTATCAACCACTCTATACAGGAGTCATATATCTCTCATCTGTGGAAAGTCTCCTATATCATTCCCCTTCATAAGGGAGGCACCTCCTATGATTTCTCAAACTACCGACCCATTGCTATTCTGTCACCTTTATCAAAGAGACTAGAAAAATGCATACACTCTCAAGTCATGCACTTCCTAAACTTAAACAATCTCCTCTCACCCACACAACATGGCTTTCACCCTCAGCACAGTACAACCACTGCCCTCCTCTCCTTCACAGACCTAGTTAACCAACATAGGAATAACAACAGATTTGTATCAGCCATATTCCTTGACCTCTCTAAAGCATTTGACATGGTCTCTCACTCCATACTAATAGATACCCTCACCTCCCTAGCCTTCACCCCAAACACTATTGCTTGGTTTAAAAGTTACCTATCAGAACGACAACAAGCTGTACAGTGGCAAAGAGCTTTATCATCTCTGCTCCCAACCACCATTGGTGTACCCCAAGGCTCCATAATAGGACCTCTTCTCTTCTCGATTTTTACCAATAACCTATACAAATGTACCCTGCATGCCTCACTAATCCAGTATGCAGATGATTCCACCCTTATATGCTCAGCTCCATCCCTGACCTCCCTACAGCACCTCACCCAAGAGTCCTTCACCTCAGTAGAAAGATGGATAACTAACATTCAACTTATCCCGAATCCTAACAAAACCAAACTACTACTTTTTACCCCAAACAAATCAAAAACAACTCCAGTCTTCTTCTCCATCTCCTCCGATAATAGTACTATCATCTCTCTCTCTCTCCACACCAAGCTCCTTGGCATCAAAATAGACAACAACCTCCACTTTAACATCCATATCTCTCAAACTATAAACAAGGTGCACAAAAAATGGTTTCCTTATACAGGCAAAAGAACTTTCTAACTAATCAAGCTAAAGTCACCCTAGCTCAAACCCATCTCCTATCTACACTACTATATGCAGCCCCAATTCTCACTTACATTAGGAAATCTGACCTAGACAAACTTGAGTCCTGTTATAACAGAATTGTCAAGTTTGCCAAAAACTCCCCATTTAGAACCCATCACTGCATACCTCTCAGACAACTTCAATGGCTCGAACTGCCACAGTTGCTACTATATCACCAACTTGTTCTATCATACAACATCCTAAAACAACCTGACAAAATTCCTGCTCTAAGGCATCTACTGACCTGCCACACTCCAAATCGTCCACTCCGCTCAGCCAACAAATCACTCCTCACTATTACCTCAGCAAATAATACAGCCGGAAAATCTCTCTTTTCACACACTATAGCCAAAACTTGGAATAATCTCCCCCCATCTGTGACTTCTGCAGCTAACACCACTCTTTTCAAAAACTCCCTTAAGGCCCATCTTACAAGTTCTTGGCTATGTCCATGTATTACATAGACCACAATCTGTTACCTTTACAACCATCTTCTATCTCTCTTTTCATGCCCCAATAAATATGTTTCCTCAAAATATTTTACATGGAAAACATGTACCTGTTAAAATCTGACTGTTGCTCTTTGCAAACTAAATGTATATATGTAAATGTTTTTGATTGCAAATGTCTACTCTTTTTGACTTCTTTCTAGAAATTTCTAGTTCAATAGATAGTACTTCCTACGCATTGTATTATATGTTTATTTTCTGTAATGTGTTGTTCTAATGTAACTGGAGCTTTTCTCCCTGGGCCTCAGCTGTAAACGGACCTCGTCCAGTCGGACCATCCCGGTAAACAAAATTAAAATAAATAAATAAAATAAATAAAATATCAATGTAAAATTCAACATCCAAAAATTGCATGCTTTCTCTGTTCATTCTATAAGTAAACTGTAATCCAAAAGTGTTCTGATTTAATGTGTCCACAAAGCACTCAAAATCATGCATTTCCCCTTTGCAGACAAATATCAGGTCATCTATAAAACGTTTAAATAAACTATGTTGTTCATCATAAATTGTATTGGATATATAAACAAGTTTTCAAAATAAGACATAAATAATATTGCATATGAGGGCACACATGCCACCACCATTGCTGTCCCTTCTAACTGCAAAAACATTTTTCCTTCAGACTCAAAATAATTGTGTGTTAAGGCATATTCCAACAGCTGTCAAATAAATGAGGTTCTAGGACCCTCCCCCATCAACCTTCTAACTGCTTCCAAACCTTTCTCAATTTTTATATTTGTGTATAAGGATTTCACATCCACACATACAAAATAATATTCTGATTTCCATTGTATATGCTTCATATATTCCAATATGTGCGACGTGTTTTTAATATAAGATTGGATTCTTGGAAGGTACACCTTTAATTGAGAGTCCAAAAAGATGCCTAGATTCTGTAAATAAGCCCTTACCCCTGAAACTATCGGTCTTCTTGGTGGTTTAGTTAGAGACTTCTGAAGTTTAGGAATCACAAAAAACTTTGCATCCTTAGCACACTTCAGATGTAATTTTTTAACATCTCTGCCATCAAAGAAATCAAGCCTTTCACCTCTTTCAAGCAGTTCCATCAAACCCTCATTAAATTGCTTGATTGGATTACTGGGTAGTTTCTTATAGGTTTTTAATCAGATAATTCCAAGACCATATTATCATAGTCTTTCTTGTTTAAAATAAAGCAATTCCCTCCCTTGTCATCTTGCGTAAACACATATTTATTAGTAACACTACATAGTTGTTTAAGTGCTAACCACTGTTTTTTTTACTTAAATTGCACACATTAACATTCTTGGCACATTTATCATACATTTCTTCTATCTGTTTACACAATGTATTTTCAAACGCACAAACAGCATTAGAATTTTTTGGTGGAATAAATGAACTAAATGCAGGCAACTTGGGTATTTCTAACCTTCCATATCCTGTAGAAAAACAGCTTTGGGAAACATTTACATTAACATTTTCGTTAACTTCCTCATAACTTTCATTCAAATTACAAAATGGGTTTTCATATACTGAAAGATCAAGTAGAGAATCATCCATATCTTCTTCATATGTTATTTCCACATTTTTTTCAGATTCATGCTTTTTAAACCCCAAAAAAAACCTTTCAAATGTAGCTTTCTACAAAATCACTTAACTTCACCTAGCAGATCAGCAAGTGATGGAATAAACGTGGGAACATATTTTGTGCCTTTTAAAAGCACTTTTTGTGCTGTTTCCGTCACCCTTAAGTCAGATAGATTCACAATATTTAGTGCATTTTCTTTTCTACAACAAACATTGTCATGATACACATCATTTACTACTACCCCCACTAGTGGCACATTATCAAAAACATGTGAGGCACCTGCATAGGACATTCCTTCTACATGTAAATTATTTACCTATTTTACCACCTCACTCTTAATGTATCTCTAACACTATTCCCCTGCCTCTTATACCTCTTCACTTCCTCTATCTCTAACCAGTCTTAATTCTTACAGTCTCAAAACAACCTACCTGTCTAGTCTGTCTCCTATACTCTACCTCCCCTACATCTCCTACTAGCCATTCTTTCTTTCCTTTCTTGTTTCCAAACTCCTATACAACTAGATCCTACCCACTTTAAATAAGCATTTGCCTAACTATTAACTCATTTTTCTCTAAGCAGCTTAAATAATATTGTAGCTAGTCACATTTCCTTGTGCTAATTGTTTAAAACCTTGTTTGTAACAACTCACATACTTGTCTGCCAATTGTTAATACTCTGTATAATTGAATTGCCTGAGGAGCTTTTATTTTTCTCTGCAGGTCTCTGCTTGTAAGATCCTATAGCTGATTGTTACTACTATGTTACCAAAATTTAATAAATTGTTTTCTAGTCCTGAGGAGTTTTTCTCCCCGGGTCTCTGCTGAAAATGAGTCAAAAGCTCAGCCAGACTAACCCGGTTAACAAATGTAAAATAAATAAATTTACATTCACATTCACATTTTTTTTCATTAGCATTTGCATCATTAAAGTCCATTGCATTAACTATTCTGCTTGATAGTTGTTCAGGAAGGCAGGCTCCATGGAAGGGTTTCCAAGTCTCAAATACAGTGCACACCTTATTTTGTCCATTCCAAAAAAACTCAGTTCCTCTTTCCCTTTCCCTGCAATCTTTTGCCTCTCTCTTTTCCCCGATTCTGATTTTCCGACTCTTCCCTGCCTTCCATCTGGAGTAGATTTCCCACACATCTGTTAACATCCTCAAATGACACATTTTTTCGTATATTAGTTATTATTATTATATTTCGTACATTTTCAGGCAAATAGTGAGCTGATTTAAAACACGTGATTTAAATGCAAAAAGGAAAGGGTCATATGACTACACCTTTAAAGAAGTAACACACAAAAAAGGCTAACACATAAATAAATACTTTAACACACATTAGGAATACTAAAAATTAGAAAAATATCCATATGGCATAAGTAAAAACCATATACTAAAACTTTTTTAAAAAATTTAACTCTATCTGTGTATCAAAATTGTTTAATTTTCTTTCATTTATCTTTCAGAACTGGCTTTATTTTCACACTTTCATTGAGACCTGGTGGACAGTGTTCTTTAAAATGTATTATCCACTTATTTTCAATAACTTCTGTGTGGTTCTTCAGGTCTCCACCTCTTAAGCTTCCCTGTATAGTTTGTAAAATAAAAAAAGCAAAATTCATGGGCTGTGTCTGTTTAATATGTCTGTATAATGCATTTGTGTCTAGTTGCCTTCTTATGTCAAATATATGCTCATAAATTCCCTCTTTAAACTTACTATTAATTTTACCTATATAGAAGGCGCTGCAGATGGCATTTTGCCATATATGTTATGTTTTTACTTTTACATGCCTCATGGCATCTAAGATGGAATCGTTTTAGACTAACTGGATGCTTAAAAGTTGTTTCTGTGAAGACATACTTGCAGAATTGACAATTGTTACATTGTGGGGTTCCATACTTGAATATAGATACTGTGTTTATATACTTCTCCTGTTCCTTATAAGATATCTTTTAAATTACTAGATTTTTTTATACCCAAAGGTTAGCTTATCTACTCCTATGTCTTTAAAACTAGGAATATTTTGTAACATGTACCAGTGTTTTTTAATAATATTCTGTATTTGATGAGTATGAACATCGTAGGGTAAAAAACACCTAAATAAAGCTGTTTTTGTGAAACAAAAAAAAAAAAATGTAGACATAGCAGAGACATTCAAGATTTTAAATTTGGTCATGTCTTTGCTTGGTCAAATCAGCATCCACATGCAGTCAAGAAGCAACAACAACTGATAGCAACCAGTAAAAACATATAGGAAACACCATCACATACGCTTCCTGTTGAGAAAGCTGTTTTAGAGACTACCATTGTAAATCCTGTAAATTCTGCATGTAATCTCCTAAATTCTACTAATGTGAACACTAATACATCAGTTCTGGAAGATTCTAATATTGTTTTAGCATTAAACCCTTTAGAACTGCCTTCAATGCTAAATGAACCATACCCGTTACAACAGGAAAAATGGAACTTCAGGAATAACACAGGAAGGAACCAAATGAGACAAGCGAGACAAAGGATGCAAGCCAGATAGCCAGTCCAGGAGAAAAATGACATTGTTTTTAAACTTTCTCAACATATATTAAATGAACATGAACTAGCATTAGTGAATAAGGGTCTTACCTTTATTTCTGCAAGCATAACAGACATTTCTTATGTGTTAACTGATGTCCAACTGTTCATAAACAGTTTGAACCTTAAACTATTATATGGTGTAAGTAATTCAACAGAGTATAGCACAAATGTGTTATCTAGTAGTACTTTTGTGTCAGTGAATAATCCTCTTATACCGCTTCTGAACAAGCTGAAAATGATATTTTTCAAGCAAAGAAAACCAGCAGTCATTTTTACAACTTAACGACTGAGCAACAAGCTATTAAATATTTAGCCGCTACAACCAAAATAATTATAAAAGCAGCAGACAAGAGTGGTAGCATTAATTTAGATATCAATTATTGCAGTACTAAAATATATGATATGTCAAGTAGCAATGAGTATTTAGCCATCAACAGGAAGCAGGTCAATAGTATTATAACAAAAGTGAATTGTAAGATCTATGACATGCACCTTAATGAAAAGTTACTTTGGAAATGTTGGGCTACTTTCATGTGACTGCTCCCAAAATACCAGTCATATATGGAATTCCATAAATTCATAAATCTTTCACTTCCCCACCATTAAGACCGATTGTTTCAGCAAATGGTTGGATTATAGAACCAATCTCAAACTAATTAAAACATAAACTTAAACATGCCCTAAGATACTAAGACATTCTATAACGATAATTAAGGATACATCCCAGTTTTGAACACAACTGTGACTGGTCTTTGTCTAACAAAAGTGTCGATTGCTACTTTGTTACATTAAACGTAGAGGCCCTATTTACATCAATACTGAATGATATTGGAATAGAGTACCTTTGTGAATTTATAGCATTGCATACATTTTTTCAGCAGCTGAGACTAACACCATTTGTGACTTAGCAGAATTGATTTTAACTAACAGTGTTTTCTTGTTTCTTAAAAATATATACAAACAATGTAAAGGAATAGCCGTGGGTACTCCCATGGCTAATAGCTATGCAAATTTGGTAATGAATAAAAGGGAACTTAGTTTTATTTTTTTTTCTGAAATGAATAATAGCTTTCTTGATAATGCTTTGTTTTATAAGTATTTCATGGATTGTTTTAATGTGGAATTGTTCTATTTCTACATTTCTGACTTTTTATTATATTTAAATTCAGCTACTGAATTTTACAGTTTAAACATACCATACATTATATACAAATGGAATTTTTATTTATTTGATTGTTTAAGGGAACCACTGGTAAAATTGAATAATAAAATTGAAACTACATTATCCAAGAAAGATGTCAGGAAAAATATTTATCTGCACAGGAGTAATATGCACGCTCCTCATGCTTTTAAAAATATAGTGAAAATGTTAACAATGTGTCTAGAATGAATACAGGAAAAGAAAATATGGAAAAACAATTTAATAATATGGCCAAAGACTTTTTTGAAAGAGGTTATAAGGAACATAATTTAATGAATATGGAAACACATATACAGCAAAGATAGCATTGATAAAATGAAACCTATATTTCCTGATAACCACATTATTTCACTAAGTAATAATGATAAAGTTAAGGACAGAAACAGAACTTTATTTAGGCCTGTTTTACCCTACAGTGTTCACACTCATCAAATGCAGGATATTATTAAAAAACACTGGTACATGTTGCAATACAGTCCTACTTTTAAAGACATAGGAATATATAAGCTAACTTTTGTGTATAAAAAACGTAGTAATTTAAAAAATATCTTATATTATAAGGAACAGGAGCTGTATATAAACACAGTGTCTATATCCAAATATGGAACCCAAAAATGTAACAACTGTCAGTTCTGCAGGCATGTCTTCACAGAAACAACTTTTAAGCATCCAGTTAGTCTAAATGCATTACATCTTAAACACCGTGAGACATGTAATACTAAAAACATAATATACATGGCCAAATGCCTGATCTGTAATGCCTTCTATATAGGTAAAATGAATAGAAAGTTTAAAATGAGAATTTGTGAGCATATATCTGACATAAAAGGCAGCTAGACACAAATGGGTTACACAGACATATTAAACAAACAGACACATCTCGCAAATTTTGCTTTTTTATTTTATAAAATATACAGGAAAGCTTAAGAGATGGAGACCTGAAGAACCACAGAAATTTTTGAAAATAAGTGGATAATACATTTTAAAGCACACTGCCCACCTGGTCTCAAAAAACATGTGACAATAAAGCCAGTTCTGAAAGATAAATGAAATAAAATTAAATAGTTTTGATACACATATGGATATAAAGCTTTTAAAAGTTTTAGTATATGTTTTTTACTTATGTTATATGCAGATGTTTGTATTTTTCAATGTCCCTAGTACGTGTAAAGTATTTATGTATTAGCCTTTTTTGTGTGTTACTTCTTTAAAGGTGCAGTCACATGACCTTTTCTTTTTTGTATTGAAATCACATGTTTTAAATTAGCTGACTATTTGCCTGAAGAAGCCTGCATTGGTGAAAGTCTAGTACTAGCAAGCTTTAATAAATTTCCTGCTGTTTAAGTGTTGAGTTTCGTGGTGCCAGTTTACTTTACATTTTGTTTTATTTTACCTGATTTCTTGGTACACTGGCTTTATCTACATTGCAGAATTATTTTATATTTCCATATATGTAGTACCATTGACTACAAGTTCAATGCATATCTGGGTCTTTCCTTTGAGGTTACGGGTGTAACTAAAGAATGCCTTATGGTTATCTTTAGTTTGGGAAGCTAACTTGATTCATAGTTAGCTTTGAAGGATTTCACATACCTTATTTGCTTGTTTAAGTTGAGGAAGGAGCATTTCCAATTTGAAGAATGCTCTTTCCTATTGTCAGATAGCAATTTTTTTCTCTTATTGTACAGTCTGTTAATGACAGATGTCCAGCAGGCAGGCTTGTTCTTTCTTGAAGATATTGCCTTGGTCCTATCAGATACAATTGCACAGGTATTTGTATAAAGCATTGGTGTAGAGCCCTCAATAAGTGTCTGTACCATAAGTGGGGGTGGGTGGGGCTATGAAGCTATTTATGCCATCTTGCAAGAGGTTTAAATGGGCTTAGAGAAGCTTGTTAGTATAGTTCCAGCAAGGGTGGGGGTCTGGTGTTATGGTTATGACTAATGAGACTACTTTGTGGTCAGACTTCACCAGGGAGAGCCACATGCTGGTAGTGGCACAACGGTCCCCCCATGCTGGTAAGCACCAGATCCTGGATGATTGAGTCCCTTGTGGGGGTGTCAACCAGCTGAACCAGGACATTTGAGTGTATGAAGTCCAAGAACCTTTGCGCAAGTGAGTTGGAATATGTGTAGTTTACCCAGTCAATGGTCGGGTAATTAAAGTTGCCTAAAACCAGGGTACTTGTTGTATCTTTATTGATTCAAGTAGTTTCAAGTAGGCTGAGTGGTTATCCTGATTCCTGGAGGGGTTCCTATAGGTGGCAATGAGTTGAACCAGGGTCTTACCAACAGTTTATTGCACCTGAATTAGTTCAAGGGAATCGTGCTGTTTAACCAACCTGGAGGTGTATTCATCTTTAATGAATATTGATAAAGCACTTCCTTTCATTTCATGCTTTCAGATTGTGGTCTGAATGTATGGAAGGAAATGTAACCTGTTATGGCTGGGGTGCTCTCCACAGCCTTAAACCAGGTCTCGGTAACTGCACAAATGTCGGCATCTCCCAAGGTGAGGAGTGCTTCCAGTGTGTGCAGTTTCAGGTTTAGACTACTAGCTTTAAGCAGCATGACTTTGAGACTGTTTTTAGAGGTTTTTTACTTTAGGTATTTTGTTTTTGTCACATTGCCTAAAAAAGGAACTATAGGGGTGGCAAGAGCCTTAGCCAGTAACTGAAATCCTGGGGCTGACCGATGAACATGATCTTTGCCAAAGCATCGAGGTCTGTTGACCATGTCGTCCCAGGATGACAGATACTGGATCCCCTTAGAATGACACCAGAAACTAAGCCAATTGTTGAAGTTGAATGGTGAGGGAAACGTCCCAAAAAGAAATGAAATCTTAGAGAAGGAACATCCCATTGATACTGTTGTACGCAGGAAGACGCCGGTTAATGGTTCGGCGGTCATTTTTTCAAATAATGACAGTGAGGTCTTTGTTGAAACCGATGGCTATCCATCTTTTCCCCTACCCATTCACTCGCAGGAAAGGAGGAGATGGTCCCTACAAAACAAAGTGAGAAAGAGAAAATTTACGGAGGAGACATACGCAAAGCAGAAGAAAGCCTTGAAGTCAATAAGCAAGAATTAGTGGTAAATATCTCTAATTATGAACTTAATGAATCAGAAATGTCAATACTGAACAGAGGCTTGAATTTCATACCCTCTGATACTGTTGATGTTACTAATTTCATTATTGATATAAAAATGTTTACCAGAAATATTGCACTAAAGATGATGTATTCCAATGGAAATTTAGATACTGAAAATATAGAAAATATTAATGTCTATAAAAAAACGTCTGTTTATATACCACCATTGCATCCGCTCCTAGATGTATTTGAGCGAGCTTGTGAAACTGATTTAATGAATTTATATGGCAACGAAGATGTAAAGACTGAGTTTTTTAATATGTCAAGTGCAGAAAGAAAGGCTCTTTCAAATTTACAAAAGAATGAGGAAATTATCATTAGACAGGCAGACAAAGGTGGAGCAGTGGTTGTAATGGACAGAGTCATGTATATGATGAAAATAGCTGACATGTTAGCAGATGAAGCCACTTATAAATTGTTGGGTAGGTATTCTTTAAATAACTTAATAAAGAAGTTCCATAGTCATCTTTACGATCTACTTTTGAGCAATGTGATAGATGAAAATCTCTATAAGTATTTTTTAATAGAAGATCCATTGGTACCTACATTCAGAGGTCTTCCAAAAATTCATAAAAAATTGTCTGACCCCCCCCCTCAGACCCATCATATCCAGCAAAGGCTGGGTAACAGAATCAATATCGATATACTTGGATAAACAATTTAAACCATTTGTCAATGCAGCAGGTCATATTTTAAAAGACACTCAACAATTTTTGGAGAATTTAGCCCAATCTGACAAATGGATGCCCATTGGCAGGGATGACATCTTTGTAACTTTAGATGTCAAATCTTTGTTTACTTGTATTCCGAATACCATAGGCACAGAATATGTGAGACTTTATTTATTAGAAAAGGGATTAACAAATAATAAGGTGATACAATTGTT
Organism: Protopterus annectens; assembly: GCF_019279795.1. Lineage (NCBI taxonomy): Eukaryota > Metazoa > Chordata > Ceratodontiformes > Protopteridae > Protopterus > Protopterus annectens. Next base: position 385,911,524 of record NC_056727.1, on the reverse strand, counting down.
GCTATTGTTAGAAATGGTACTAGAGAATAATATTTTATTACATGAAGACAGCTATTTTTTGCAGATGAAGGGAGTTGCCATGGGCACTCCCTGTGCAAACTCCTATGCCAATTTGGTATTGGCTTATTGGGAGGACACTTATGTTTTTAATAATGCATTATATGTTGAATGTATCAAATATTATGGTCGTTTTGTCGATGATGTGTTTTTTGTGTGGGGGGGCAATGAGAAAGATCTACACGATTTCGTGAAATACCTCAATGGCACTACAGATTTTTTGGCTTTTGAAGATTCACACTCTAAGACTGAAATTGAGTTTCTTGATGTGAGGCTTATTAAAGGGCCATATGGGATAGACACAGAAATTTTCAGGAAGCCGAGTTGGAGAAACAACTTGCTACATCGAGACAGTATGCATCCTAAATACATATATCCTAATATTGTAAAGAATCAGGTACTCAGAACATCTAAGCTTACCACACAAGATATGATTTTCAAAGAACAGGAATCAGATTTGGTTAATAAGTTTACTGCTAGAGGGTACAAGGAGAAGGAGGTAAAGGAAATAATTACAACATGTAATAGCCTAAGAACACAAAAAGGCAAACCGTTTTTTCATAGGCTATCATATGATAAAGGGGATACTGTAATTACTCGAAGAAAGAAAAATAGATTAATTATTCCATACACAAATAGAAATGGACAAGTGAAGCAAATTATAGAAAATAATTGGAAATTGTTATTGATGGATGACAAGATTAGAATGTTTATAGATGACAAGCCTAGTATAGCTTATAAAAACATGAAGTCTTTAAAAAGAATACTGTGCTATGAAAAAGTTGGGAATAAGTTACCACAATCACGAAGGAAAGGTACCTTTCCTTGCCGCACATGTAACCAATGTAAATACATAACTGACAAAGAAAGGTTTATACATCCTCATACAGGTCAGGTTTATACATTTAGAGGGTATGCGGATTGTAAGACAAAAGATCTAATTTATTTGGCACAATGTGTAACATGTGACAAGTTCTATATAGGAAAAATGAACAGAACCCTTCGTGAACGGATAAGGGAACACATTTATGCAGTAAATAAGGAAAATGATACTAATGCTTTGGCACGTCATATTATGGAGTATGGATCCACTCACAGTTTCAAGTTTGGGGTGCTTGAAACAGTGATAAGAACAAACAGATTAGGCAATATAAAAAATCACACAGAAGAAATAGAGAATAGATGGATCCTTAGGCTACAGGCACATAAATTTGGGCTCAATGAAAAAATTACTCTAAAGCCGCATTTAATGTCTAGGCCATTGAAACATTGACACTGGCATATAGTGTGTGTTCCTCTTATGTGTTATAAAGTCCTGATTCTTATATAGAAATCAGTCAGATTCCGACTATCAGTTTCCTTAAGAATCAAATGTTATGGCTGTAAAAGGCTTCATTGAGGTTTTTAAACATATGTATTTTATACACATTCTTTACACATTTTGAATACTGCTTTTATATCAAATGCATAGCATACATAAATGCTTTTGTTTTTGTTTTAACAAATATGTCTCATCATTTTAATAAATGAAAATGATGTCTAATACAAGATTTTTATAAGACAGATGCACTTGCACTTTAAACTAGAAATGGTTTAATTGATTAAATGAATGTGATAATTGTCTCTATATTTAATGAACAAGTAAATGCTGTAACATAGAGGTCTGAAGAAGCGTCTCTTAGACGTGAAAGTGCTTACCATTGTCCACATCAATAAAGAAACTGCTGTTTTTACAAATCGTTTGATATTTATACCAGTTGGACATTTTATTGGCAAGATACATGGCAAGCTACATGTTGCATCCTTGAGATTTTTTTGTTGCTTGATCTGCTCTTCATTTTCAAGGTGCTTTACTCGTGAGGATTATTTGTAACGTCAATTGTTGAAGTCAATGATTTTCTGTTTGTATTGTGGCATCATTCTAGGTGAAGGTAAAATGCTGCTTAAGGCTAGGGACATACTTGCCTGAGCTCGGTCATGTCTCTCTTCATATAGTCCACTGGGGTACATCAAAAGTCATTCACACCAACATGGACTATGACAGAGTCATAACAGAACCTGTTGTTGAGAAACTTGAGTGGGTGTGTGATGTGGTGGACCCTAGCACCAGGCAGACAACTGACCGTAACCTTTCCTTATCCAGTCTGTTGAGAGGGACATCTGTGTATCTCACAATGGCGTCACCTATGACTTATGACCAAAATGTTTGGTTTTGTGTTATGCCTTAAGGGCTTATTTTGTGAGACACTGTTGCATGGGGTATTATGTGTGCAATAATTTGCTGGAGATGTATTATGTAAAGCATGCTTGTGTTTGGGAGGTCTCTGGTGTTTGTGTATGCTTCTGGTAAGGACCTCCGCATATGTAGGTATATGTCTTGTTTGAGTTGTGCAGGAGGTGATATGTGAGTGCTAACAGCCTGCTCAGTCTCAGATGTGCTGACAGGTGAGTAAGAGATCCAGGGTTCAAGGCTCTTAATATAGATGCATCTCTCACATATTGAATTGGAGTGAACTAAGAGGAGTGGGTTGTTAGTGTACATGAGGCATTTGCTTCATTGCTTCAGGATACCCATGTCAACCAGGCTGGCTGAAGAAAATGTGGGGGAAATTGTCCATCCATAATGCTAGGAAGTTATTGTGTTCAGAACTGGGTAGTAGACAGGAAGGACTAGGTAAAGCAGATGGACAGGTGAAGAGGTCTAAATAATGAAGGTCTAATGGGTGGGATTTATATTAGTACTTCAGAAGTTACAATGAATGTACCATGGAACCATGAATCACAGTTGTGCAAAACCACCTATGGAGAAAGAGCAGTGTACTAAGGGGAACAATTAACAAGTGAGAAGCTTGCTACTATAACCGCCAATGGGTATTCACCGCAGTGAGTAACGGTGCGCTCTGCGCAAACAAGAGCAAACCCGCTCAAATGCGGGGCTTAAATAACAGCAAGGAGAGCTCTTTTTAACTCAAGCTAACCAATAAGGAAGTTTGACTCTGAGCCCTGGTCCAATAACCTTAAATCAGATGGATCCACTACAGAAAAGAAGCAGGGAGGTTGTGATGCCACCTCAAATCTAGATCAAGTCCTGACCTGAGTAGAGTGTTGAATATATATGAATAGATGTGCATACCAGAAAAGCAGACACATACAGCAGTGACAACAGCATTGTGGAGATCATATGTGTGTGATCCAAGACTTCCATGATGGCATACAAAGCCTGCACAGTAACTTGGAATATACAGACAAGAAGGTGTTCTCACTGCTTAGGTCTATGATGGCAAATATGGCCTCAATGGGTGCTTTGAAGAGACACATGAGAACTGCCCTCCAGTTTGTCACTACAGGCCATAAAGTGCAGAGCTGTAAGAGACTCAGGACTGTCAGATGGAAAGACACATGCAAAAAAGGCACACAGTACATAAACTGCTGCTGAAATGGCTTCACTATCAGTTATGGTGACAAAGCCAATTACATGGGGTTGTGGGTAGCAAAGTACTTTGGGGCCAACACCTTGGCTCCCTCATGAGGCTGCTCATGAACATTCCTGCAAGTCTACACCTTTTTAAATCTGTGGGAAAAAGGGTGGCATGTTGCTCATTGCAGTTGTTTAGGGCAAGGGTGATGAAGCCCTGTCAGCTCCCACCACAAAATGTCCAGTCATGGTACACACACATTTAGTCCTGTACTTCTACACTTTCCCTGCCACTGACAGTATTAAGCTCAAGACTGTAGGTTAACACAATGGACATGACTAGTGGTAATGATATTAGAGTTTAATGCTATCATTAAACTCTTGTGACCTTACCTTGTATTGCAGCATTGCTGCCATGTGACTCAGTGTAACCCCAACCACCTGATCAGATGATGACTCTCCACTGCCCACATGCTAAAGTGTGAGGGTAATGTTATGTCTGATGTACATCTCTACTAGTCTATGTACTGATAGGCATAGCCTTGGTGTGATAATGCATACCTCATTTGATTCTGTGCTGTCCTTGTGATAGCTCATAACTGTGAACCAGATGCTGTCTCTTTGCCATTACCATGATGTTCTGTGCCCACCTATACCTCTCATGTAGTACCACTGCTACCTCCTCATCCCCAGACACTATAGCTTGCTTTTCCACTGATGCTCTTTCTGCTATGTTTAGCTGTATTGGATTGTGAATATTGCTGCACACTAAATGATATGTACAGGCAGTGGAAGCATCCCTCAGGTTTCCAAACATATTATGCACTTCTGCATCGAAAGTGCTGTATGCAGTCCCCTCCATTGTTTGGAGGCTACAGATGTGAATCATCATCTATGGCTTCAAATCATGGTGTGTCTTGCCCACAACAAACAACTGCCACAATATTATATGTGGCTGGCTCTCTGCTTGTATAGTACATGTGTATAATGTACTGTGTCAACTAGTTATATATGCACTTACCAACTAGATGACCATGTGGAAAGTCCCTTCACATGAACCAGTGGAATAGGGCAGATGTGAGCCATGTATGTGAATCACAGGAACTGCTAGTACAGTGCAGACACATTATTTATAATGTGCTGTACATTAAACACCACATGGCAATTGAGAGAGTGGGACTTCTTACAAATGATATAGCTCAGTCCCTGAGAACCCAGATGGTAATGTGTGTGCAATCTTTGGCTCCAGGAACTTCAGGGAAATGGATTATGTTGTAAAATGCCCAGAGAGTGGTGGTTCTTTCCTCTGCAGTCCTGGGAAATCAGATATGCTTTTTCACATGCTACAGCCTGATGTTGAAGAACTGGTGGAGAATACATAAAGCTGACACCTGCAATATCCCTAAGGTGTCCCATGTTAGTCAGTGAAAAGTCCCTGTAGGTAAAATGACTAACACTACACAGGCCTTTGTGTCCACTAGTACATGCATTTCATATCCCACTTGAGTGGCCTTGTGGGACACACAGTTTGACCACTGTTTATACACTCTCCATGCCCACCCAGTATCAGTCCATTATCTGCTGGTGCTTTATGTGCTGGCACATAAGACACCGACAGTAGCCTTTCCAAGGATGTGGATGGCCATGTTGCACTGACTCTGATGACAGCGTCTAACTCATGCTATTTGGCTATAGCCACTGTTACTCACAACATATACCTAGCATGCACCAAAAACTCTTCATTTTTCAGAAAGCATTTGTACTTATCAAATGTGGAATAAAGAAAATGCCAACATATTCTATGCTTTATGGGAATACAAAAATGTTAAACCTCTCCAGTGTGGAATTGCAGCAGACAATTTCCATTTTCTCTCTGAACTTATATAATATTACATGGAAAATTACAATTCTATGTATCCTCCCACCTATGATCAAATTATTTTATTTTTATTTTATTTATTTTACATTTCTTAACTGGGGGTGTCTGACTGAGCTGAAAAGGCCCTTTTTCAGCAGAGGCCCGGGGAGAAAAGCTCCACATAGAAAAATTACACATACATTTAGACTTGATCAGTATACACACAAATTACAAAAGACATGTTTTTACAGTGGTATGCAGCACATCAACAGTTACAGTGGATAGAACAAACAAAAAATATTTAAAAATAAAGGTACTTAATAGATTTGTGGTGTACAGCTGAAATTTGAACATAGGTAGGATACATACATAGTACACAGGTACAGTACATACATTGTAGATTAGCAAGTGTTTGTGAGAATAGTTTTCAATCTTAATCAAGTACTCTAGATGTAGTATGTGTACCTTATCCGCTTTCACTAGCCTGGGGAGCAATCATGGCACTGCCAACTTTGCTTGAGATGTTGCCTGATGAGGTCTTTAAAGGAGGATTTGGATGATGTGTTTTGAATGCTAGTGGGGACAGAGTTCCATTTTTTAGCCACTGAACTGCTATATAGTGTATCTCCAAAGCTATTGTAGCTGTTGGTGACTTCTAGTAGTAGTTTGCTTGATGATCTAAGAGGTCTTTTGGCTGAGTGATGTTGTACTAGGTTTTTGAGGGCAGGACACTTATTGGGGAGGTAATAGACAGAATGACAGAGGCAGTGCTGATTGTAGGATAGGAGGTTGGGCAGTTCAAGCCAGTAGAGCTGTCGCAAAGCAGTACAGTGATGAGGTCTATATGAGCAATTTGCAGCAAAGCGGGCAATTCTGTTATAGCAGGCTTCCATTTTGCTTAGTTCAGTTTTGTTGAGATTAGTCAGAATGGGAGATGCATAGAGTAGGGTGGATAGAAGTTGGGAGCGAGCAATGGCTGATCTTGTGTTGTTGGTAAGAAATGGTTTGATACGGTAGAGTGATCCCAGTTTGGCATGTACTTTTTAATAGTTAAGTTGAGATGACTATCAAATTTTAGGTGGGAGTCTTTGGTTATTCCCAATAGATTAGCCTGTGCCACTGGAGCGATTGGAGTAGCATTTGTGGAGTAGATAGTGAACTGACTGTTATCAGTGTTTTTGTTAGAACTGGTTATAATCATAAACTGAGTTTTCTTTGGATTGAGGATAAGTTGGGCTTTGGTTAGGTAGTTTTCAACATCAGAGAATGCTAGTTGAGTTGTTTGCAGGAGGGTGGGAATGTTTTGTGCAGCACAGATTAAGGTAGTGTCATCTGCATACTGAATGATAAATGCATGCTGTGTGGAGGTATAGAGGTCATTTGTGAAGATTGTCAATAGTAGTGGTCCTAAGATAAAACCCTGTGGGACTTCTATAGTTATGGGCAGCTGAGGAGAGAGAGAATTTTCCCATTTCACAGCTTGGTACCTGTCAGTTAAGCAGCTTTGGAACCAGGTAAGAGTGGAATTTGATAGGTGATACTGGTTTAGTTTGTTTAGCAGGATTTGGTGCGAGACTGTGTCAAATGCTTTGGACATATCCAAAAAAAGAGTTGACACCTGCAGGCCTTAATTTTTGAGACGGTTTACTGTGTCTGTGAAGCAGAGGAGGGCTGTAGTGGTACTATGGGCAGGTCTGAAACCATGCTGAGTAGGTGACAGGATGTTGCTGTCTAGGAGATATTTTTGCATCTGGGTATGGATGCATTTTTCTAGGATTTTGGCCAGGGGGAGAGTAAAGCAATGGGTCTATAGTTATTAAGTTCAGTGGAGATCCCACCTTTATGTATGGGTGTAGCATAGGATATTTTCCAGAGTTTGGGCACATAGTTTTCAACAGTTGATCTGTTTATGAGAGTGGAGATTGGGATAGCAATAGCATCTGCTGTGAGTTTCAAGAAATAGCTGGGGAGTAGGTCAGCTGCTGTTGATGAGGTTTTTAGTTTGGAGAGCATGCTTTTGATTGAAGTGTTGGAAACTGTTTTGAGGGTAAAGCTTGTATTAGTGTTATTTGTGTTGGGGGGACTAGTAAGGAAGGAACTGTCCTGTGATACTAAGGATCGAATTGAGTTCGCAAAGTGGGAGTTGAATTGTGTTTCGATGGGAACTTTAGTGTCAGGGGTGGTTGGTTTGAGGGTAGCCTTTTGGGTGGGTTTTAGAAGCTGGTTTACATTTCTCCAAAATTTTAGAGGGTTGTGTTGGTATTTAGTTTGTAATGTCATGTAGTAGGATTTTTTGTCCAGCCTAATGCATTTTTTTGCACGGTTGCGCAGTTCTTGGTACTTAGTTCGGCTTTGTGTTTCTTTGTTTTTTTGATAGTAAAGCCAGGCAGCGTTTCTGGACTTGAGGATTTGTTTGGTTTCTTTACTGAGCCAGAGGTTTGTAGAGGTTCTAACCTTGATTTTGTGATTATATGACTTAAGATCCCATATTATTAATTTTATGGCTATGAAGCTTTACATCACTAGAAATTGGCTGAAACTGATTGTTTTAAACTGGATAGAACTTTGTCATGCAGTATCTAGACAAACTGAAACTTGCAAAATAATTGTGCTAAGCAAAACTAAACATTTAGATTTTGTTAAAGCCTGGACATATTTCTTTGCTATATTTTCCTGATTCTCCCTACTTACTTGCACTTGTCTTCATTTTCCACATCCAGTTGAGAGTTTCTGTTATTAAACTGTTTTTTTTTTCTATAAGAGAGGTATTCTACAAATATATTACTTTATTGGAGGAATTATTTTTTCTGTATTATTTATATAGCAATCTGTGTCATTCTTCTGTCTTGCTGTTTTTTCATGTTTTGTTGCATTTGTTGATTGTTACCTTCCTTGTTAAGAGAATAGGTTGGCACCATGGCACAGTGCACTTGCCTTATTAATTTTTGAAATACTCCACCTTGGTCATTGTCATCCCTGGCATGTTCTGTGTGCCTCATTTGCATGAGCTCTATCATTTCCATATCATTTTGCACCGTCTTCATGAGATGCATACAACACTATTTTTCACATTATGCACCCACACTATCTACATCACTGAATCATTCACCCCCTGCAGGCTTATGCTAACTCTACTAGTTTGCATGGCATGTTGTGCTATATGTCTAGGAATAATGACCTTCATCTTCACAGAGTTATAATAACCAGAGTAGCAGAGCATAGATTATAGACCAAAAATCCAATCTGACAAGTACCAGAGTTGTGTATCTCACAGCTCTCTTTTTTTATCTCAGAGGCAAAAACTTAACTTGCTTAGACATTCCCACCTTGTCAGATGTGACTTGTGTAAGTTTTGTTTTCTTGATTGTTTTCTTGGAAGCATTTTTATTAAGCATGTTCTCAACTCAATTATTTTTGATATCAGTGCTATTTCATTTTTATATCTATAATAAAATGAGTATTTGAAGTTGATCTGCCACAATAGATAAAGGTTCTACAGAAGTGAGAACTTGTGCATCTAGACACCTTGGTAATGCATCTGATTTGCTGATTTCACTCTGAAATTGAGGGAAAATACTTTATATATACAAGGCTCATATATCAAACTCTAGTGATAACACACCTTATAACAATGCTCTTTCATATGATTCTCACTGTTGTAACCTTTACCTTGGAGTACAGCAGGTAATGCAGTTGCTGCAGAACTTCATCTGAAACAACTAACAGCTTCCTCATTTACATCTAGACGATCAGAGATATCTCACCTCAGCCGGACTACATATATCCTTAGATTGCCTAGGATTTTCTAAAAGTTAAAACTAAAAATAAGTCAAACAAATAAATGCAAATGTCTTGTAAATAGTATATGTTGCTAAAAATAAAAAAACAGCATTGTTGCTTGGTACAATCTTTTCTCCCAAAGTTAAGTATATTCACAATCTTTATATAATCATGGTAATATCTATCTATCTATCTATCTATCTATCTATCTATCTATCTATCTATCTATCTATCTATGTATCTATCTATCTATCTATCTAGCTATGAGTATACCATTCCTAACAAAAGCAACTTTCTTCGAATCACATACAGTCAATAGAATTTCCTTGATTGTGAAAAAAAGAAAATAAATAAGCAGATAGATAACACAAACAAGTCATATTTTGCAGGGGGGCTCACCCCCACCCCCATGCATATAGATAAAGATAGAAGAAAAAATGGTTATTAATCAAGACAATGACTATTTAATATATGATAAAAATGCCCAATCTCTTAATAACTTCAACTGAACTACCCTCTCTAGCTAAATCTGAGGCCCTGCCAATTCTAAAAAAGTGGACTGCAAACGTATCTGCAGGAAATCCCATGCATTGTAAAACTCTCCTAACAAAACCTATAAATCTACTATTCAAAACCACCTTCCCATCCCCCAAACAGAAAACTAACTAATCTACACTCCCCCTCCGCCTCCTGAATTCTTTGGCCCACGTTACTGGGCAAAGGAAGGGATTCCTGTCAGGCTTGATCACCACCATGAATCCCCTACCCATTTGATCTGTCTTACTCTTCCTTAATGCAATAGTAACCTCTCCCTCAGCTACTATAACATCCTTCCAACTTAACGAACCTAACAACTCTGAAACACGGAAGACGCCAAAATATAACCATGTACATAGCATTCCCTACATGAAATAATCCAAAGACCCACCCTGTAATAACCCAAACCCCTTCAACAAAACTTTCAATACTTCCCTCATAAGTGGTCATCGAGTGTCCCTGCATCCCACCACCACTCTCCCACAGCCCCTCAACATCTGCCCTAATGTCCAGGACTTTGTGAAATCTTGCAACCCCGCTACTTTAGTGAAAATGCTAATATCAGTCAAATTCACCTTGACCATCTGCAAAGACTTGTCTATCCCCCAAGTACGAGCCACATATCGCAATAATAATTCCTCTGACCACACCCCCTCCTCTTCCGGTAACTGCTAAACAAACTGATTAAAATCAGAAAGAGCCCTACCATAAGCCTTCCTCGTAGAAGGAGCCCAGGAATGCCACACCAACCACCTGGCTATTTTGTCCCAAGATTCCACACCTCCTCCGGCAGGGTTTCTGATGCATCCTTCACCCACAGGGCCAACCCTCAAAACCTGTGAAACTGAACTGTGAAGCTATCAGCAATATCATTCCTAACAACAGGCAAGTCTACTCCTGTAAAAGAAAAATTTATTAACAGGCTCTGCAAAACCAGTTTACATAAAACTAATAACACCATTTCCGAGTTAGCCGTCTTCTTTTGCAATACCCTCACCACAGCTATATTGTCAGAATGAAAAACTACTTGTTTGTCCCTCAAATGCTCCTTCCACACCAATGAAGCTGCCCATATAGGCATCAACTCTAGAAAGGTCACGTCATGCCTCCATTCCTCATTCCAATCCTGAGGCCATTCAGCTGCACACCACCGTCCCCCAAAGGAGGCCTCCATACTGGCACCCTTGGCTGCATCAGTAAACAACTGAAGTTCCTCCTGGCCGACCCAGTCAGCCTGCCAGAAAGAGATCCCATTAAATTGTTGCACAAAACCATTCCACAACACCAAATCCTCCTGCACCAGCTTGGTCACCCTAACCCAATAATGTTTGCTCCTACCCCCTTTCAACATATAAGCCACCGACAAAGCAAAGCATACCCCACAGGACCTCCGCCTTAATGGGGAATGGTGCCCCTGCCTCTATTGCCTCTGAAGAACCCAATGCCCCGGGACCCACAAAAACTACCGCTACCCTGGACTGGTTGGAACCCCTCCGAAGAGAGGAATCTACCCTCATGCACCATAGAATTGGCATTCCACGTGGAAAGGTTCTGCCGACTGCAGTAAGTGGCTGAATGAGTCCCTCAACATCTTGAACAAGTGTGTGCAAATTTGCACCCTACCCATGAACAAGAACCATTGTTAAAGGAGCAACACACACCCACTACGTCTCCCATGTTCACCCTCCTATTATATCCACCATAACTATCCATCATCGTAGCTAATGATGCACCTCCCAATGTGGGGACTGATCCACAGCCTTCTGTTTGCAGAAACACTGGTCATACCAAAACCATGCATTCCCTGGCCTTAACCATTGCGCCTCCTGAATGGTAAGGAAATATCCTAGAAGAGTCAAGGCCAATGATCCGTCTCTCTCCAGCTGTACTGCCATGTAGTAAATAAAGCAGACCACCCAATTATCCCACATTCTAGGGCGCAGTTTACTTACTCTCTTCCTCCCCAATGCCACTAAAGCTGCCAGAAAGTCCTTTCTATTAGATGACTCCACCTCCACTAGCCACTGGACCCCTTCTGCATCAATCAACTCAAACAAATCCACATACTCGCCTTTCCAAATTTTTTCTTTTACTGACGCTGGAAAGTGCGGAGTCAGAAAGACCACTCTAGCCTCTTGTCCCAAAGCTTGAGTGGCTAGCCAGTCCCTTGGCCACAGCCGAAAGTCAGAGCCTACCTCTGAGTCAACCACCGAACTGTGCCCGGAACCTACCCCCACCCCAGTCACATCTCTGACAGCATACCTGGCTTCCTGTGCCAACCCCCTCTGAGCACCCTCTGTTGCATGTAATCCCCCCGAGATCCCCAACTAACAGTTCCCCTTCATCCTCGCACCCCCCAAAATCCTCAACACACAGTTCCTCAGCCATTGCTGAAATAAAGCCATTACCTGCACCTTCATCTTGAGACATACTGGAAGCTGGTATAGCTGTCACTGTCTGCTTCACTGTCTGCTGCCTTTTCCCATGAGCTGGGGTTCCCATCGTGGGGTGCTGCCTCTTCCGACCTGGCACTTGCTTCGGTTCCGTCACCACCTCTGATGTCGCTCCCTCATGAAATAACTCCTCTGCCTGGGCCACAATAGCTTGCATTCGCTGAGGTAATCCCGGTAAGTTAGCCATCCATAGGAAAGAAACACACAACATTAACACAGACCCTGAACCAACTTCCCTATCACCTCCCAACCCATTCTGTCCAGACTTCATTCCAGAATTCCCCAAAATTAAAACCAGTCACAGCCCAAACCAACTGCAGCTAGACCCAATTCTGCCACAAGCTTGCACGTACGTCATCCAAATTGCACACATTCATGCACACAACGAAACCCCCTCCTCGCATCCTTCCATAAACATTTTTTTTTTTTTTTGCAGAGTGATGCTCAGGTTGTGTTACTGAAGAAATAAGTGGAATGAAATTCTATTGTCTGCCATTATTAATAACATTAATCCTTGTATAATTTATAAATGTATGAGGGACAGGGCAGAATTGTGAGGAAATCAGCAATGTTCAGCAAATAAAAACCCCAAGGGTGATAAACCCATGCTGTCAGCATCACATAAGTGGAAGACAAAGACTATATTAATTCTCCAGAGACACCCCCCCACTGGTTGGGTCAAACTTCTTGAAGAGTTTCCCTTGCATGTCCTGGAAGGAGATGCACATGGTCTGTGCCATGTTCTGGAAGAAGCTGCTCATGAGAGCCTGCATCTAAGTCCAGCATACATCTCTTATAATATCTTGGATGTGGGCCCCCCAGGCATTCTTTTGCAGGTTGTGCTGGAGGTCATCTTTGGTAATCAGCTGGAAAAGCTCCATCCCACAGTGCTGGTCTCTTATTTTTGTTGTGATCGTTATTGTTACATTATGCTAGTCTTTGAATTCCAGCAGACTCTCTATAGCTATCAGCCTGAGAACTATACTTGGCATAGTGAATATTCTTTATTTAGGTTGTAATGGTAAACAAGTCAGCCAAGGTACTTGCAAAATGTGCTCAAATAAAAACTTTTATCTATCTATCTATCTATCTATCTATCTATCTATCTATCTATCTATCTATTTATCTATCTATCTATCTTTCCTCCTATCATCACAGCCACAGTGAAAAGCAACACCAGCTTGCATAAAAGAAACAGAATGTGCAAGTTTAATTAAAGTATGCATCGTGAGAAACTTTAGATCCTCTGATTACCTCTTTAATGACATGTACTGCTCTATCACTGATTAAGTGCAAAAAGCACGGTCAGTGAGCTTAGTGAGTTCAGCTTGATAAAGATGAACTCCCTGATCGCCGCTTTCAATGGGGAATTACTACTCTTTCAGTTTCTACATGTTTGCATGCAGGGCTACGTCCCACCACAGGGGTTTACTCCACTTAAGGGAGAACAGGGACTTGTCCCTACAAAAAATAATCACACTTAATGTTTTCTTCAAAATGATTTTAAGGACAGTTCAATTTTCTGAGCTGACTCCTCACTAAATTTATACTTGATAAGACAAAGTGGTAAATGTAGTCCCAGACTCCCACAGCTCTCCTTGCTTACCGGGAGAGCATTATCCCACTCGCATCAATGGCCATCACCTCCAACGCACATGCGTGAAGTGACAGCGCTATCAAAACCCCCCACAGCCAACCAATCTGTGAATTATTGAAAGGGACCGTGGATCAAGACGGAACCACCGCACAAACCCACCAGGGAGGAATCAAAGCATCCCCTGCCACTACCACCACCGGTAACATGCAGGAAAACCAAGGGGGGTTAACAAATCCCCCATGCCCCCCCTATACCACGAGGCATACCGCAAGCAGGCCGCTGAGTTCCAGGCCTGCCCCCAGACTGCATGGACCTATCAACCCACTGGAGCCTCTATAACGTGACCGGACCTGCAGATGACTTCGGACCCCCACTGGACCACCAACGATAACCTCAGCAAACCACAGCACCACTGGAACACCATGAAGCCGACAGCCACGCCACCAGGTAAGCCACTCCACTCCAGTCAAACACCACAGAGCACCGTCCATACCTCACATCACCTACACAGCCACTCCAGCCTCCCCCAAGTGCTCCCTATCTCATACCCCCATTACCTATAACCCTTTCACGCTACAATTTAAACATCAAAGGAAGAGACAGCAAAAAAAAAAAAAAAACACACAACATACCCTACCAGTTACACCTTGCTCCTTAATCCCACCCACACCATCCAAGGCCTAACTTAATCCCAAATGCCTATAGGTCGTCTGGACATGAGCTAGCTGTAATACAAGCAACTCACGCCGAAATGTAACTACTTCCCCTAAGCCTTACCACTTAAGCCTACTATGAGTCCCACACTCCCCTTACATCACTTTCTTTAACTTCTCCCATTCCCTTTAACTCATTCATCCCACCATCACAATAACTAAACTACATGCAAAACCTCCCATTAATCACTAATCTATTTCCCTCCCTTTACCCTTTGCTCGTGAGACCGGGCCAACTTAGTTTGTCCCAAACTACATTTATGCCATAGGGAGCTTGGGGTGTCAAAACTGAAATACACAGATAGAGTATATATTTTAAAAGGTGCAACATACCTCACTTGTATTGTCACATAAATGGCAGGCAGAAATGAAATGACCATTAATCAGTCAACAGCTTTTAGAACTGTTAAACGTGCCATACTCTCACACAGTGCTACACCATCTGCTAACAGTTTTAAAAGCTGTAAGACACAACATGCTATCACACAAATGGTAGCCAGTGATGAAGTGCAATACATACCATCTAATAGCTTTAAAAGCACTAAGACACTTTGCATAGGCACTCTTATTTTCTTATTTTTAGAACTAGCAGTTGTCAGTGCAGCTAAAATTTCCCATGTATTAAAAAGAATTATGATTGGGTTTGCAATTATGACTATTTGTTATGTGTTTTCAAAATGGACTGAAAAAATTCACATCCCAAGTTTCACTATAGAGGTGAACTTACTGCATTTATTTCAAAAGCATATATCAACTTGGTCACGATCAGAGAGGCCCATTCAGCTTAGACGTTTTGCAGGAACAGTATTGTTGGATCAATGACATATAAAATGTATATTTTAAACCCTGAACATGAAATTAAAACATTCTGTACAGTTGTCATAGCCAATGGATCAACAAGTAGTCTTTGAATAGTTAGGTATCTGCATTCCCTCAAGGGTGGTTGTTTCTCCTTTCAACTAAGAAACCACCTGGTGTTTATTTTTTTTTATACAAGCATCTAGTGTTCGACAAACTAGTAATGTACTACTGTATTAAAAAACAGATGGGAAAGAAAAGTACTGACCCTCGTCTGGAGAGTGAATCTATGATCCCTATACTCCATGTGGTTGTCGTTACCACTAAGCCAACAAGCAGTATCAGGGAAATTATTTATTTTTATTTAACATTTGTTTACTGGGAAAGTCCAACTTGGAACAAAGTCAATTTTCAGCAGAGGCCCAGGGAGAAATGCTCCTGATACATGTTTTTGTAACATGGGAGGAAACCCACACAGACACTGGACGGGCATGCAGACTCCACACAGAAGGCATCCCAGCCAAGAATCAAACTGGAGAACCTCTTGCTGTGAGGCAACAATGCAACCGCAGCCCCACTGCGCTAATTAGGTACCTGAATTCACCCAAGAGCAATTCTTTTTCCTTCCAGCTAGAAAATAACCATGATTCTGATTTTTCTAATAAATAACCTTCCAATGCAGTACAAAATAATGATTTTTTTTAATAGGGGGTAAGTCGAATGGCAGTAACATCTGCACAGAATGTTGTGAGGAGGGGGGTCCTGGGTTTTTCTTTCCTGTTCAGTTTTTAATGCAGTACTGAGCTACTGGTCTGTAGTGCATTAGATATTTTTAAATGCACCATTATCTGTAAGGTAAGGTCTGCACTGACATTTGAATGATTGTATCTCACAATGTACAGGCACTGGTAACATTAATACATACTTATTAATCTGAAGAAAAGCAAATCCTGTCTTGCATACAGCAACTGGTGAACCATTCACAAGACTGATAAATACTGTTGTTAAGTGCAATTTAGAGCAAAATAGCCTCTGCAAGGATTTATGTCTTTACTTGAAAAATCTGCTCTTTATTATACTTGCCTGTACTTGAAGAAAATAATACTGGATGCAAACTATGTGGTTAACCTGCAGGTTTTTACAAAAATACCTGTATCTAGCTATCTGTAACTGTTTAAATATGGGACTAAACAAAGGGAGATTTCAGATTTGCATATGATTTTCAGACATGCTGAGGGTGTTGAAGTGAAACTGAAAGAACTGACATTAGACAGATTGAACTTTTTTACATTTCTGAACTATTTTAGTTATAAAAATCAATATGTATATGCACACCTAAATAGATATGTACCAATAATATGTATGACAAGTTTGGTAGAATTGATAAAAAATGAAAGAAAGCACAGCACATTTATTATAGTATTACAGACCAGCTTTAAAAGGAACCACATTTTTAACTGGACTAAACATGTCAAAAATGTACAACATGCTGGATTCCTAGTACACAACTCATCAAAATGAATGCACTATTGAATGTTAGCAAAACAAATGAATGCTCCATCCTGGAAGATGAGATACCATATACAACACCTTGAAATGAACCCAGACACCATGTATCAAACTAATAGAATCCATTTTTATACATAAAACCCAAAATGTACCTCCAAAATGCATCAGAATGGAAAAAATAAAACCTGAGCCTCTGTTGAAGTTCATCTTCAAAAGTATTTATTTCTATTATCTTATTTGACATTTGTTATAATTAGCATACACTGTGCATATGTGAAGGATAAGACTTAAACCATGTCAGAAGTTTATTTTTGGTGGGTCTCACCATCACATTCACATGTATACATGTGTGTGTTTCAAGGTTGCACTAATATGAACGAAGGGTAAGACAATCCACCATTTTTTGACAACAAAGGTAGAACATGCACACATTTATCCATTGCTGTAATTCACCTCGTAGACTTCATCTTTCCCATTACAGTGATACTAACTTAAAATAATACTGTGCTTGTAAACTGTTACTACACAAAAAATGCAACAATTATTAGACACATTATAATTATTACTGGTTATTATGAAACAGATACAGACAACAGTCCTAACAAGACTGCAGGTTTTTTTGGCATTAACACAGATTGTAGACAATGATGCTATCTTCTAAGTGGCACTAAACAAGGAAAGGAAAACACTCACCACTACTTCTCATGAGGTCAGCAAGCAGGCAGGCCCAGAATGATGTGTAGAAGAAAAGGCAGAATCAAAGCATAATGTACATAGTGATATGCTCCAGAGGTAGGTTTCCTTATGGATGTGGAAATAGATGCTATGAGCTGAGACAATGCATTCATGCAGCGCTGCTAAATATATGCACTGAATTTAATGATACTTCAAATGATTTGGCTGTTAGCTATTCCGGGTATCAATTTAACAAATGTGAAAGAAGAAATTTAAACATGGCTATAAACTTTCTGCATATTTCTAGGCATGGGGAATAACAAGGATTTTTGAAACTGTACTCTGACTTCCAGAATAGCGCTGCCTCCCCTTTAATTTTAATCCCCAGTCCCAGGCATTGAATGTTGTTGAAGAGTATACATTTGAACTACACTGAAAACAAAAAAAAATCACAGCAAATTTAAAAATCATGATTACTGTATGGATATACTAATGCACTGCATCTGGACAGTTATGCCGTTTTATAATTATTATTATTATTTGCTTTTGTTGACCAGGAAAGTCCACTGGGCTGAAAAAATCCCATTGTCAGTAGAGACCTGAGGAGAAAAGCATTTTTTTTTTTTTAGTTATACAAAGATTACAATAAATAAGATTTAAAACTCACTTAAAGAATATACAATTTTAGAATCATGGTAAACATTACATTTTTTTGGTAGTCAAGACATACATATTTTGCATTTTTACAATTTATATTATTCTTTTTATGGAGAAGGAGATGAATGGACTTGAATTTGCTTTAGGTAGTCTTCACAGGATAAAGTCTAATCAGGTAATACATGATTGGGGTATGGTACATGAGCAGTGCCATTGAGTAAAAAGATATTGTTGTAAAGACTTGTTGAGAAGGGGGCACTAGTAATGGTCTACAGGTCAGGTGGGAGAGTGTTCCAGAGTTTGGCCATGGTAAAAGAGCAGAGGTGTTTACCTGTAGGGAGTTTTGACCTATTCACTTGGATGAGGAATTGATTTTCAGATCTGAGATGCCTATTTGTTTGGTAAGATGTCAGAAGGGGAGCAAGGGCTGGGCATGTAAAAGGTTCATAGATAATTTTGTGTGCTGTAGATAGCTGCATATATGTGAAATGTTGTGGAAGTTCTAACCAGTTCAGAGATTGTAGAGAGTAGCAATGATGGGATGAATATTTAGCATTAATTGCAAACTTAGCAATTTTATTATAGCAGGTTTCCAACTTTGTTTTTAAGCTGGATTGAATATTTGTCAGAATGGGGGCACAGTATAGGAGAGAAGGAAGAAGGAATGTTGAGGCCAGTGTTTTTCTGGTAGAGTAGTTTAAATAGTGTTTATGTCTATAAAGGGTGCCGAGTTTTGGTAAGTTTTTTTAATGTTGTTGGGGATGTGCTGGTCAAATAATAAGTTTTCATCTATGGTAACACCAAGTAGCTTGGTATAGGGAACTAACTCTATGGAGCTTTTGTTAGAGGAGTAGATGATAACATCAGATTTGTTGACAGTGGTATTTTTTTTTTTTTTTTTTTGCGGGGGGGGGGGGGGTGAAAAGAAGGAGTTTTGTTTTTTTTAGGGTTAAGAGCCAGATGGTTATTGGACATCCATAATTCAGTAGTGGAGAAAGTGTTTTGGGTCTTAAAAAGAAGTTCCTGCTCTGAGAAGGCAGAGCAGATGATTGCAGTATCATCTGCTTATTGAACAACAGTACTGTGAGACAGAGCAATGTGAAAGTTATTAATGAAGATGCTTATGTGTGAAGGGCCTAAAAATGGACCATAGTGGGACACCAGTAGGAGCAG